>NW_027186324.1:11414748-11505936 GCF_028583685.1 Petaurus breviceps papuanus
TATCTAATGTTAAGATAAGCCTAGATATGTTATCTAATGTTAAGATAAGCCTAGATATGTTATCTAATGTTAAGATATTCTTAGCTATGTTATCTAATGTTAATCGTGTTAGAGATAAGGCATCAAAGGCATGGTCCTTTGTAGTAACCACAATATTATAAGATGAATTAGATGTGAATGACTTGCCTATTCTCTGCAATACAACAATCCAAGACAACTCTGAAGGACTCATGATGAAAAATGCTATCCATCCCCAAAGAAAGAACTAATGATGCCTGAATACAGACTGAAGCACACTTTTTCTTTTACTTTATTTTTCTTGAGGGTTTTTTTTGGTCTGTTTTCTTTCACAACATAAATATTACGCATGTATGACTTATACTGTTTACCTTCTCAATAAGGATGGGGGGAAGTAAGCAATGGAGAGAATTTGTAACTCAAAAGCTTTATAAATAAATATTTAAAATTGTTTTTACATGTAACTGGGGAAAATAAATTTTTAAAAGAAAAAGTAAAAAAGAATAGGTATCAGAGATGTAAAGCAAATTCCGATTATGGATCAGAAATTGGATGCCTGTTTTCCAAGAATCTACCTAATTTAGATTCAAAAGGTTAGCTCTGTATGATTAAAACTTTCCACTCACTACCTATGAAAGTACAGAATGAATTTAAATCTGCTTTGTTGTACAATCATTTCAGTTGTGTTCTACCCTTTGGGACTCCATTTGGAGTTTTCATGGCAAAGATACTAGAGTGATTTGCCATTTCCTTCTCCAATGGGTCCATTTTGTCAGGCAACCAGAGATTAAATTACTTGCCCAGGTTGACACAGATAGGAAGGTAGTATCTGAATTCAGGTCTTCCTGACTCTAGGCCCAGTGCTCTAAACACTGAGACACTAGTTGCCTAATCTGCAGAAGTCATAAAATGAGTACATGTAAATTATTTTGTTAACACTAAAGTACTATCTAGCAGTCCAGCTCAGGCCACCAGCACAGAAGGGGCCAGAGCAGGCCTCAGGAGGCTGAATCACTGGCAGATGCGGTCATTTCCAGACTTCTCAAACCACAATGCCAAAGAAAACCTAGAAGGTCAACAGGAAAGGACTGTCAAACCTGGGTGAGAGAAGAGAAAGGTCCAGGCCAAGTCCCAGGGCAATGCCTCCTTCTGGAGTTCTCGGCGCATCTACTGTGGGGAACTCAAGCAGCTGATCAGAGGGTGATTGCAGGAATCTCTTTACTGGCAGCGAGGCAGGATTCCCTTGCTTTGCCCTGCCTGGATCTGGGCTGCATTACTGAGTGGCAGTCCTAGGGTGAGGAGGAGGTCTGGCATGGCAGTTTGTGGCAACCGTGGAGAGGGAATCCTCCTCATAGTTCCAAGGCAGAAAAGAGTGCTTGCAGTCTTTCACAGACCAGAGCCCAGGCTAGGAGAGGATTAAACACCTCCTGAAAACTGGGACAGAGTACACTGCACTCTGAAAGCAGAGCCCTTCTTTGACAAAGAGCTCAAAAGTCAAGCTACTGGCTGAGAATATGAACAAACAGCATAGAAAAATATCAGACTATAGAATCTTGCTTTTATGACAAAGAAGATCAAAACATACAATCAGAAGAAGACAACAATATATCCAAAGCTCCCAAGAAAAATATGAACTGGTTGCAGGCCATGGAAGAGGCCAAGAAGGATTCTGAAAATCAAGTAAGGGAAGCAGAGGAAAAACTGGGAAGAGAAATGAGAGTGACGCAAGAAAATCATGAAAAGTGAGTCAACAGTTTGCTAAAGGAGACCCAAAAATACTGAAGAAAATAACACCTAAAAAAATTGACTAACCCAAACAGTAAAAGAGGTCCAGGAAGCAAATGAGGAGAAGAAAAAACAGCTTTGGTCAAATGGAAAAGGAAATCCAAAAGCTCACTGAAGAAAATTATTCCTTCAAAATTAGACTGGAGCAAATGGAAGGTAATGACTTTATGAGAAATGAAGATATTGTAAAACAGAACCAAAATAATGAAAAAAAGAGAAGACAATGTGAAATATCTCACTGGAAAAACAACTGACCTAGAAAACAGATCTTAGATAATTTAAAAATTATTGGACAACCTGAAAACCGTGATCACAGAGAGAGCCTAGACATCATCTTTCAAGAAACTTCCAAGGAAAACTGCCGTGATATTCTAGAAGGAGAGAGGAAAATGGAAACTGAATCTATCAACTGTCTCTTGAAAAAGATTCTAAAAAGAAAACTCCTAGGAATATTGTAGCCAAATTCCAGAGTTCCCAGGTCAAGGAGAAAACATTGTAAGCAGTCAGAAAGAAACAATTCAAGTATTGTGGAAACACAATCAGGACAACACAAGATCTAACAGTGTTTACCTTAAGGAAACAGAGGGCTTGGAATAAAATATTCCAGAGGTCCAAGGAGCTGGGATTAAAACCAAGAATCGCTTACCCAGCAAAACTGAGTATAATACTTCAGGAGAAAAAAATTGACATTCAATGAAATAGAGAACTTTCAAGCATTCTTGATGAAAAGACCAGAGCTGAATAGAAAATCTGACTTTTAAATACAAGAAGTAAGCATAAAAAAGTAAACAGGAAAGAGAAATCATAATGGATTTATTAAAGTTGAACTGTTCACATTCCTACATGAAAAGATGACATTTATAACTTATGAGACCTTTCTGAGTATTAGGGTAGCTGAAGAGAATATATGTATGTATGTATGTATGTATGCATGCATGCATGCATGCTATGTATATATGTGTGTATGTATATATAGCCAAAGGACACAGGGTGAGTTGAATATGAAGGGAAGATATCTAAAAAATGAAATTAAGGGGTGAGAGAGGAATATATTGGGAGGAAAAAGATAGAATAGGGTAAATTATCTCACATAAAAGAGGCAAGAAAAAACTGTTACAATGGAGGGGAAGGGGGGCAGGGAATGAGTCAATATTATTCTCACTGGATTTGGCTTAAGGAGGGAATAACATACGTACTCAACTGGGTATTTTGCCCTACAAGAAAGTAGGGGGGAAGAGGATAAAGAGGGGGAATGATAGAAGGGAGGTCAGATAGGGTGAGGGTAGAAGGGCACGGCCAAAGGAGAAAGCAGAATAAATGGGGGGCAGGATAGGCTGCAGGGAAATATAGTTAGCCTTTCACAATATGGCAATGTTGTTTCTTTTTTTTTTTGCTTTTTGGAGGGCAACTGGGGTTAAGTTGCCCAAGGTCACCCGGCTAGGTTGTGTGTGTGTGTATGTGTGTGTATTGTGTTTGTGTGTATGTGTGTGTGTGTGTATGTGTGTGTGTGTGTGAGGTCCTCCTGACTCTGGGGCCAGCACTCTTCTCACTGTGCTGCCTAGCCGTTCCCTATGACAATGTTTTGCATAACTACACATGTATAACCTATACTGAATTGCTTGTCTTCTCAATGGGGGTGGGTGGGGATGGATGAATAGAGAGAATATGAAGCTCAAAAATTTTAAAAACAAATGTCAAAAAAAAACCTTTTTACATGCAAATGGTTAATAAAATACACAGGCAGTGGGGTATAGGAATCTATCTTGCCCTACAAGAAGGCGGGAGGTGACAGAAGGGAGGGCAGACTCGGGGAAGGGGCAATCAGAATGTATTCCCTCTTGGGGTGGGGGGTAGGAAAGAGATGGGGAGAAAATCTGGAACTCAAAATGATGTGGAAGCGAATGTTGGAAACTAAAAATAAATAAATTCTGAAAAAAAAATGTTTTTAAATGGAATTGAGAAATGAGATACAGAGGCAATGGCGGGGAAAGGGAGAAGAGAAAGGGGGAGGGGTAATAGAAGGGAGGGCAGATTAGGAAAAGGGGTAATCAAAATGCATGTTGTCTTGGGATAGAGGAGGGGAGAGATGTAGAGAAAAACTGGAACTCCAAATCCTGTGGAAGTGAATGCTGAAAACTAAACATTAATTAAAAATTTTTAAAATAAAGTGCTTATCTAAATGTGAGTGCTTATCACATTCAATGTCATCGATGAAGAAAGCACCTACCAACAATGAAATCAGAATACTGTTTTTCTAAGGGGGAAGGCAAGGCAATTGGGGTTAAATGACTTGCCCAAGGTCACAAAGCTACTAAGTGTCAAGTGTCTGACGATTTGGACTGAGGTCCTCCTGACTTCAGGGTCCATGCTTTATTCACTGCGCCACCTAGCTGTCCCAGAAATCAAAGATTCTTGAAATATATGTATAAGAATTTCTGTATCTGGAAGGAGAAAAAAAGCTTAAGAAGTGGGGCATTAGTCAGAGTAGGTTAATTTAAAGTGTCTCAAATTTGTCCTTTTTTTCTTATAAAAATTTAGGTGTTTTTCTTTCTTTAAACCTATTTAATCTATTCAACTGGTAATGTTTTATGTGGGGAATTAAGGATGAAATAAAAGATGTTTAAATGTAACACATTTAAATGACACCTTTTCCCATCACATAAAAAGTAAAAATTCAGCCTGTACAGAAAGTATTTTTAAAAAAGCAAAATGACAATAAAAAAGACGTTTCCACTTTTCTTCTACATAGGTATCCATGATTTTTGCCAAAAGCAAAAAGGAATTAAATATAATCATATGTTAATGCATGTTAATGTATGCATGCTCTTTTTAAAAAATGATAATTTTCTTGCAAACATTTTTTCCTACTGCATTATTTTTCACTTTCTATTACCAAATCAGGAGCTTATTTATATGAGAAACAGAAAAACTGATGATTTTTTAACTACATACAGATCAGTTAAGAGAAAACAGGTGCTGCTCAGAAAGATTTTAAAATATTATTGTGTGTGTGCATATAAAGACAGAGTGCAAAAAATGGGGGGAGGGGAGAGTGCTGTTGAAGTGTTTTCCAAACATTAGGCTCTAACTATATTTGAAATCTCCTTATTTGGACATAAAATCTAGTCAACAAAATTTTTAAATAAATTAGATGAAATCACAATAAATATGAAATAAAACTAATTATCAGAACCTATTCTATGCAGTTATATACCAACAAAAATCAAAACAAAATAAATAAGTTACCTTCAGAAATATAAAATACACAAATAAAAGAGAAGCAGTTGACGGGCGGGAAATATTCACGTCAAATTTCTCTGATAACGTTGGTTTAAAAGATATGTGGAAAACTAACGAATATAGAAGACCCAAAACCATTCTCCAATAGATAAATGCTCCAAAAATATGAATAAATTGTTCTCAAAAGAACTGCATACTACTAAATACTACATGAAAAAATGCTCTAAACCACTAATAACAAGAGAAAGACAAATTGAAACACATCAGAAAACTGGCATAGATGATGAAATATGGGAACAGTCAATGCTGGGGATATGGAAATGACACACACACACACACACACACTACTGCTTTGTTGAGAGAGTTATGAACTGGTACAACCATTCCTTATTTTTCAGAAAAGTGGCTAAAAAAATTGTTTTCTGTTCATTTTTTTAAACGATGTGATGTTAAATGATGCTACAGATGTAAAATGTTGAAAGTAATTTTGGATGAGGCTACTATATCATCAAATTAAATTATTGTCACCCACACCCACCTTTCCCCCACACACACATCTACCTCTCACTGCCATACTTTATATTGTCTAGTATTGGCTAAATGGGATTCCTGTGATAAACGCTATTTGTACTTGTTGTAGAACTGGTATTTGGTGAGAGCAGAGTAAAGTCCTGGACGTGAAGTCTGGGTCCTCCTCTTCCTTCCCCCAACAATGATGACAAAAGATCAGAAGCTACACTGAGCCGGATCACATTCCTTAACCAAACAATATTTAAGAGAGTAGACAGATATACTCCTAGTCTGTTAACCCCTCTCCCTGAGAAGACAGCAGCCTCTGACCCTAACTTCCTGCCTCCTCTCCTGGCTGGAATGCAAGTCTCTTCTGGAGAAATTTCAAGGGAGAAGAGGCTGGAGATGTCTAATCTGCGTCCCTTTGAGTCACACAATGACATGCCCATGCTGGTACAATCCTTGCCACAAACAGAAATACTATTGGTTAAGAGTCACCTAACAGATAAAACCTAAAAAAAAAAAAGGAAATCTATAATGAGAATAAGAATAAACTCAGGAAAAAAAATAGCCTGAGCACAACAATAAAACTGTCTGAAACAAAGGAAGAGGGTCCCCCCCCCAATTAAATCTGAATTGAAATTAGAGCTTTGGGGAGAAAAAAATCTGAAGGATTATAAAATAGGCTAATACAGAGAATAGAAAACATTTCTCAAGTAACAGACCACCACAATCCCCAGAGTCAGGGGAGAGGCCTGTAAACGGTAAGGCAAGCTGAAGATCTTCCCTGCCCCTCAGGAAGGTCCACCTTTCATTACTTTACAATTTGGAGTCTGGAAGCCTGTGATGTTCTCTGACCCTGGAGAAGGCTGTATATACTCCCTGAGGCAAGGTTTTGCTTTGGGGCTCACTTATGGGAAGAGGTGTGTGATTTGGCCAGAAGAGACTCTGGGCAGCCGTTGAGCCCCCGGCTTTGAAAACCCAGATGTTGGCGCTTCGCTCTCTGGTAACTAACTATGTAGGTATGCAATGGTCAGACAGCTAGAAGCCCTGTCTGTTGATATGTTCAACTATGTTATTTTCTCTGTCTGTATTTTTTTGTCTGCTTGCAATTTCTATTTGTATTCTCTGAAGTTCAGGGTGCTGACTTTTTCCCCTGAACTAGGTAAATGATATATGTTTGATTAAAGTAAGACTGTTAACCTTTTTTGAGTGGCTTTCCTTTAGAAAAGCAGATCAAAGGGGGGCGGGCTAGGTGGCACAGTGAATAGAGCACTGGCCCTGGAGTCACGAGGACTTGAGTTCAAATCTGATCTCAGACACTTAACACACACAAAAAAACTAGCCGTGTGACCTTGGGCAAGTCACTTAACTCCAAATGCCTACCCTCCCCCCTCCAAAAAGTCAAAAATTCCTCCCCCCAAAAAGCAGATCAAATAACCTGTGCTAGCAGCCATCCTGGGTATGCTAGGGTGTTTGCTGATATAAGGCCTCACCACAGGTGGACTTCTACACTCACACATGCATGCACACGTGCTCATGTGAACACACACACATCCCTTTGACCTCACTTTTCCTAAAACTATCATCCCATCTCTCTTCCCTTTCATAGCCATCAGATATCTACACATGCTTTTACTCCCTCCCATGATGGTCACTTTTTACAATCTGATTTCTGACTTTGTAACCCAACTAAAATTTCTCTCCCCAAAGCATTCACTAACCTCTGAATTACAAAATCCAATGGCCTTTATCCCTGTTTCTTAAGAGATCTGTGTGATTTGAAGCTACTGACTTCCAAGTCCCCCCTTTATCCAACAAACTTGATCAGCTGCAAAATTTAAATCATGTTGGTTCTATCAAATGCATCCCCTTGTCTCTCGACTCTACCCCCTAGTTCAGGACTTCATCATAGAATCAACAATTTGACAACTGGAAGAGACTTGGACTCATTTCTAGGAAGTTTTTACTGACATTCGAGCCTAAATCTGTCTCGTGATAACTCACACCCACTGTTCTTAGTTCTTTCCTCTGAAGCCAAAGAGAACAGATCTAATTAATCCCTCCTCCACATGACAGCCCTAAAAACACTTGAATACAGCTATCATGTGCCCCTTAAGCCTTCTCCAGAGGATATATATTTCCAGTTTCTTTAACCAGTCCTCCTAAGTCATGAAGTCAGAGTCCCTCACCCTCCTATGGACATTACTATACAGACTGTAAGTGACTTTATTCAACTGCCTCGTCCAGAACTGAACATAATACTCCAGATGAGGTAGGCGGAGCACAAATGGACTATGGTATCCTTATTCCTAGATGCTAGTGTCACTTTTAATGCAGCCCAAATTGCCTTAGCTTTTTGGGCTGCCCCATCACTCTGCTGACAATAACCCCGACTTCCCATCTTCTTCAGTCTAACCATTCCTCCTCCATCTTCGACTTGTGAAGTTTATTTCTTGTAACCAAGTCCAAGAATTTCAATTTGTTCCTACCGATTTCATCCTGTTAGATTTAGCCCAATGCTTTAGACTGTGAAGGTCGTTTTGGATCCTGACTGTCACCCCTCCTAGTTTGAAGTCATGTGCAAAGATATCCTTTCCATCTTAGCATCACCTCTACATACAATAATGAACAAACATGCCATTTATGTCTTTAAGTCACTAAAGAAAATGTTAACTAGCATGGGGTCAAGCACACATCTATGGGTATTATCTATGGGTATTATACTCCATGGAGTAGCAAAAGGCTTCCTGCCAGATTGTCACTGAACCACTGAGACCTTAACAACTATACTTTAAAACAGGCCACACAACCACTTCAGAATACATCTACTAGTATTAGAGTTAATCCATATATCTCCATCTTCTCCAAAAGTGATACTTGTAACAAAAGCTTTGCCAACCTGTAAATAAACTCTATCCATAGGATTCCCTTCAATTGAGTCTTACTCAGATTTGATATAAACTCTTATTAGGGATCCCTGTCCCAAGTCTCTCCCCTCTTTAATCCATCCTCCAAATGGCTGCTAAAATGGTATTCACATAGCACAAGCCTATTCACCCCACTATTCAACAAATTGCAGTGCCTCCCTTGTGCCTTCAGGATAAAAAAACAAACTTCTTCCTTTGTTATTTAAAGACCATCATAGAATACCTTTCCAAACTTAAAAATAATTCCCATCTCAAACAATGTACAATTCAGTCAAACTGGAATACGTGTCTTCTCTTAAAACACAAACAATCCATCTCTTGTATCAGTGACCTTTTAATATGTACCCCAGGCAATATACTAGGCTTCTCACTATCTCCTATCCAAAATTCAGCTCACATGCGCCATGTCTCATAGTTTAGCTCTTTCTGGATGCGCCTGATGCTAGTTTCACCTCCCTCCTTGAATTTACCCTGTATGGGGCGGCTAGGTGGTGGTGCAGTGAATAAAGCCCCGGTCCTGCAGTCAGGAGGACCCGAGTTCAAATCTGACCTCCTACTTTTGAACACACACACACAAAAAACTAGCTATGTGACATCGGGCAAGTGACTTAGGCCCAATTACCCTCCCCTCCCCCCTCCAAAAAGCACAGTAAGACATTATCCTGTCCTCTGTTGTTCCGTTGTTTTCAGTCATGTCTAACTCCTTCAGGACCCCACCTGGGGTTTTCTTGGCAGACACTGAAGCAGTTTACCTTTTCCTTCTCGAGCTCATTTTACAGATGAGGAAACTGAGGCAAGCAGGGTGAAGTGACTCGCCCAGGGTCACACAGCTAATGGCTGCGGCCAGATCCGAACAGAAGATGAGTCTTTCTGACTAAGGTCCAGCATGCTGCTCCCAGGGCCACCTGGGTGGCCTACCCTGTGTTTACCTATTATGTATCTGTTACCTACTTTTATGTGCACATTTCCCTTCCTCTCTTACTGCTCCTCCCCAAGACTATAAACTCCTCAAGGGTGGTCAATATTTCTGTCCTGGTATCCACAGCACCCAGAAAAGACTGTTTATCTGAGTACTAATGTCCTTGTCCACATGGGTGTGGGTGTGTGAGTGAATATGTTTTCATCGCAATGATTCTATCATAAACTGCAAGCTTCTAGATAGCATGAGGCAGGTTTATATAGAAGCCACTATCTGGTATATTGCATAATTATGGCTTTTTTTTTTTTTTGCGCTTTTTAGAGGGGGAGGGCAGGGCAATTGGGGTTAAGTGACTTGCCCAAGGTCACACAGCTAGTAAGTGTTACGTGTCTGAGGCCAAATTTGAACTCAGGTCCTCCTGGCTCCAGGGTGGGTGCTCTATTCACTGCGCCACCTAACCGCCCCGATAACGATTTCTGATAACCAGATCCAGGAGTAGTTGGTTTGGGGTTAGAAAAAGAAAACTCTAAGCAATGGCCAAGTATAATGTAGTGACAAACTGGAGGGGAAGGGGAGATGGAAGAGGAATTTTTAGTGTGACAGAAGCGAGACAACTTACTATCTGTTATTTCTCTTTGCCTCGGCTTATACATTTGTACAATGAATAGGTTAAACTAGATTTACTTTTAAAATCCTTCTAGCTCTAAATCTGTAAGTATAAGGGAAAACAGGTGAGAGAATTTCAGGGAGAGAAGAAGGGGCTCAATAGTCACCATCTTGAACTACAGAAGAAAAGACTTAAGAAGGACAGAATGGGATATAGAATAGATTGATGGGGATGGACAAAAAAAAAACACAAAACTTGTTTCATGTGTCAACAAGTCACCTCAGGTACCTTTTTAAAGACTTAAGTATTTTTTATCTTTTCCATTCTTGAGAGTAAGCATAAATAAACTTTTAATATAACTATCATTAACTTGAGTGACTTCTCATCCTTAAAAAAGTACATACTTCAATTTTTAAATACACAAATATGTTTTGTTAAGAAAATTCCTTTAACCCTTGTGAGCCTCGGGTGAGGGCGTATGTATAAAACTGCTGGAGTTCTTACAATTCAAACATTTAAGTTAGACTTCATAAAAAGGATTAGTAACTACTATACAGCAACTATATCTAGACAGGCGGGTAAAATCATGGAAATTCTCTTTGTACTACAATGTGCCTGACGGTTGCAAAGTACATTACATACATTCTTACTTTTCACAACTTTAAGTATGGTCATTTAACAAGTATTTTAATAAGCATCTACTATGTGTCAGGCATTGTGCTAAAAAACAGGGAGACAAAGAAAGATAAAAAGACAATCCGTGTTCTAAAGGAACACTCAGTGTAGTGCATGGATAATTTTCATTTCACAAACAATAGGCCTGAGGCTCACAGAGACTAAATAATTTGCTTAGTAAAATCACAGAGATAGTAAAAGGCAAGAGCTGGGTGGGGGCAGCTGGGTGGCGCAGTGAATAGAGACACAACACAAAAACTAGCCGTGTGACCTTGGGCAAATCACTGAACCCCAACTGCCCTACCTCCTCCCCTTCCCCCCCCCAAAAAAAGGCAAGAGCTGGGACTTGAACTCAGGTCTTCTGATTCAAGTCTGAGACTGTTTCCAAAACAACATGCCAGCAGAATTAAGCAGAACCATACACTTAACATGTTTTTTGATAATTACTGCAAAATCATCATGTGGCCTGACTGTGCTTTTTGAAACTTCTGAATCCCTTTAACTTAAAATTGTATAAAGCAAAGGGCATGGGGAGGCAGGGGGAGGGGAAGATGCCTTAAAAAACCAAAGCCACTTTTTCACCATTCTAAAAACATAAGCGTGATTTAACAGATAAAGCACTACATGCCATATTTTTAGAACAGTGCACATTATTTTTAGAATGACAAGCACCACATATATCAAAGCATGCATGTAGACTTACTGTGTGCATTAAACCAATCTTATTAATTAATCTCTGAAATAAAACATCTGTAAGGAAATTGTCAAACTAGAATTTCATTATAGTGTCTGTACTATGGCCAAGAATGCCATTTTAGGAGACTTGGCAAATGTAAAACTTAGAAAAATGTTCTGCAAATGGCCAAGAATAAAGCTAAATTTCACAAAAGTAGATATTACACTCATAACCCCTTCCTTTAAATGTTCCTATGAAAGTAGAGGTGACGAGTCTTTTCCAATGTCTTTTAAAAACAACCTCTAGTCAACTTAACTTAAACCCTAACATCTCTGATTCCTAAACTACCCCCTTCCCAAATCTTTTTCCCAAGAGAATCTCTGAAGCCAAGATAAAGGCATTGAGAGACTGGAGGATGATAGGAGTTAAAAAGCCTTCAATCCCGTATAGAAAAGCACAAACTTACTAAGAGAGCCTTATAAAATAAAGAATTTAAAGATCGGTTTAAAAGCCAAAACTTTAAAAAAAAAAAATCCAGAGTTTAAATCGTGCTAGGATCAATTCAGAAACTGTGTCTTTTTTCTGAGTTGCATGTCAAACTAAAATAATTAAGATGTCTGGATTTTAGTTAGTTCTGGTGATCCTCTTACAGAACTATAATATTTAAGCACAGAAAGGGAGTCACAAAACAGAAGAATTAAAGAAGAAAACACAACTGTAACGAAGTCTTAAAGGCTTAAACAGGCATCAGTCTTTAAAATAGACATTTTTCTTGACTAGCTATATGTTGCTTTAAACTCTTCTATTTAGCCCCACGGATGGAACTTCTTTATACAGAATATATTTCAGAAATGCTACTCACATCTTCTCACTTCAAAGGAAACAGAACATTGTAAACACAATGATAATTTTAAAGAAACTGACAATCACGCTGACCTTTAACACTGATGAGAAAAGTTCACATTAAAAACTAGTAAGACTATTTCATTCATTTTTCTCATGTTTCAATTAGTTAATTTTACAAAGTCATCCAAGTAAATTTTTAAAAATACCATTTCTCTTCTGTACAAAAATAAATCTGATGATACTAACTGCTGCTGTTTGAGAAAACATATCAAGATTAGTTATTGCTACAACTTCTATACAGTAAAATGGTTGAAGGAAAATCCAATAATTTATAGGAAATATATCACATTTCTATATTTTGTATAATCAAATTTTTAAAATTAAATTCTCTATTGCTGTAGCAGAAAAATGTAATTCCACATTCCTAAAAACCATAAAATTATTTTAGCTACTCTTTCCACTTAATTTGCTAAGTAAAATGACTAATTAAGTCTTAAAATAATAGTTTATCATATAATAAAACTTACTACTCCTCTATTATTTTCCTATGTTATAAAAGTATGAAACAGAAACTAATCCAAATATGCTAATTTAAGTAAAATGTCTACAATTTCAAAAGTAAAATCCAGTTCTAAGGATAGTTTTTGTCTGTTCTCTGCTGATAGAAATTATTGATTGAATATCTAAAAGCTAGCATAGCAAACAATAGCATTAATTTGTCACACTGGAAAAATATATTTAATAATTCTTTTGGAACAATGCCTACCTTTAGATATATTCCAGAGAAACAAATTGTTGCTGTAGTTACCATTAACGTGGACTGTTTCACTTGATAGCTTTCCTTTTTCCTTGGAATGAAACGGCCCTTTTTTGAGAAAGTGAATGTACAACAAAGCCCACGCTGCTAAGCGAGCTGAAACACTAGCAAATGGGGAAGCAGCTATTTGCATTTGTTGGTTTAAGGGGGGTGGGGGGATGGAGACTGCGAAAGTGATTCACATATTGTCTGCAGGCTGTAGTGACAGTGATCATCAGTCACCTGCTCACACTTCTTCACCCCAGTCTTCAGAGAGAGACCAAAGGTTACACTGGGTCAAAGAATCTGGAAAGAAATGAGAAAACATGCAGAATCTAGCTGCCAACCCACTGCATCTGTAGACAAAGTTATCCCCGCCGGACCACATGTTCCAAAAACTAAGACATTTTAATAGTCTCAAGAGAACTTGTTAAACTATATCATTGAAAAAAAAAAAGGAAGAAAAAACCTCTGGTCTCTGCTTGCAATTACTGCAGTATTTAACTATAATATTTTAAACAGAAAACGGCCATTTGTTTTTCCAAGATAAATCATTGCATCACAATAGCAAACCATTTCTTTCAAGCGGCTCTGATGAAAAAGAAAATATCAACTGTTATAAATTTCAAGAATTTTAGGAGAATCACTTAGTTTAATATTGTTTCTATTCATCTTATTACTACCCAATGTGAGTGGTAATAATCCTTCAATGATTTTCAATATAATTGAATATATATGTACAATGATTATTAACACCAATAAATGCAAAAGCCCTAAACGTTTTGAAATGTGCTACAAACATAACTCCAGCAGTCAGTTTAAAAAATTAAAACAAGTAGATGCTTTTCTCTTCAGGTGACTAGACCCTCTGTTACCCTGATTTCTTATGCCACACCGAAGGTAAAAGACACCGCTTTACATTATGCCGCTCCAATTGGCTTTAGACATATTTCTCACACTGCTATAAACCACAAACACTGGTGAAAGGGGGAGGAGTGGGAGAGTCTATTCTTTTATGACAACACACCCTCCATATCCATAAACATTAAAATTTTGGAATTAGATAAAATGAAAACAACGATCTATTCTTATCTCAAGTATTAAATAAAGAACAGTGTTAGTCATAACAGTTTAGCTTCCTTTTTAGAAGAAATTATATGTAGAAGAAAAATGAAATATTTTCATGTTTACTTAAGGCAAGCCTTGAATCACAGCTCAGGAGACAAAGCTTTCTGAATATTTCAAGTAGGAAAATGTTACAGGGGTAGCTAGGTGGCACAGTGGATAGAACGCCAGCCCTGGAGTCAGGAGGGACCTGGGTTTGGATCCCATCTCAGACACTTGACACATACACACAAAAAGTAGCCCTGTGACCTTGGGCAAGTCACTTAACCCCAATTGCCCTACCCTCCCCCCTCCAAAAAAAAAACTGTTACACAAATAGTAAATCTCAACTATTTTAAAGGCAATTTTCCCATTTTAACACACATTAAATAAACTGAAATGGGTTGATAAATCGTTTTTCCCCCCTGAACTTAGAAAAAAATACATGACAAGAATTTTTAAAAAAGGAAAATATTTTGGTCATAAAATAATAAAAATATTAATAAGATTTTAAAGAAAATAAAAAATTTAAATTGTTCAGATAAAACAAATATGCATGCATCCCACTACATGATTCATCCAGTTCATCACTAGAGATGTAACTGGTATTTAGAACTGACTCAAAAAGCAAAATTTTAGTTTCATAAATAATGAGTTAATTAACAGCATCATATGTCAATGATAATAGGTATTCCTGCTTGTAACAAATTCTCCACAAAATTGTTTGTGAGGAAATTCTGTTTTTCCTCTAAAAACCTAAGCTATATTCGTATAAAAAATTCCCTCACTGACTTTGCAATAAACTTTTGTAAATGAAAAGGCCAAAATGATAGCCTAATGACAAACAGTAAGACAGGATAGTAACTGCATTCTCCTGACTTCAGGATTTTCCCTCCCTTATAATTCCCAAACACCACCCCTCCAGATCAGAGGAATTGATCATATGCCCTTGGGCTTCTCCAACTCCACACTCCCAGCATCTGGAATTCTGCTCCCCTGCTTGAAACCTTTAAGTATATTTAGAGTTTCGGAAAAAGGCTACAAAAAAAATCCCACTTTGTCATTATTGTTCTACCATGTACACCACCATGAAAATCAATTAATTTTGAGCTTCTATATTAACATAGAACAAATTTCACTTTCCTTTATCAATTGTCAGCCCAAATATATAAAACATGCTACATAAAAAACATGGTTTATTTACAAAGTATTAGGACAGAAAAGTAGAAAACATAGACATATAAATCAGTTTACAGAAAGAATATTTTGCTATAAATGTGAGGAAAAGCTGTATTCAGAATATAGAGAAAAAATTTATATTTAAAATATTTATTCCAGACTTATCTGATCTCTCAAGATGGTTCAAGAAAAGTGTTTCATCTTGCCCATAAATATAACTGCCAAGGAAGCTAAAAGTAATTTAATTTCTAGTCCTGTACACAAAATCCAGAGAGAAAAAATCTAGATTGAAACTACTTAGTTAGTTTTTCCCCCCAAAGATACAAAAAAAAAGACAAAGCATTTCTTTTTTGAACACAAATGAATTTTAAGATATTTCTAATCTCATCTCTGTTCTTAAATTATATAACTTCCATGGATCTAAACTTCCTGATTTGTCAGAAACTGAAGGAATTAGATCAGATAATTTTTAAAACTTAAGAGAGAAATAACTGTTTTCTAATTAGAATACTGAATTTTACTACTATTATACGGGATATATTTCAGTATTCTACCTTTTTTAAATAGTTCCCACACAGATTAAAGAAAAAAAAATTAGGAAAAAGGAACTTCACTTCAAGGGCAAAGAAAAATATATTTAATTGCAAACAAAATCTATGATAAATTTCATTTTACTTATGAATTAAACATTGGTATTTAAAGAGCAGATTTTAACATGACATTAACAGCATCCTAAAGTATAGAAAAATGAACTGCTTTTACACCAACAGATGCCACAGGTTTCATAATATTAGTAAATCTGCTGAAATGTCACAGAACTAACTGGAAGTAAAGAGCCTGAAAAATTAAAGGAGATAAAACTAAAAGTAACTAAATCCACACTAACTTTTTTTTCCTGTTAATATTTTCTACTCAAATTTCTTTTCCTACTAGATTTTTCTACCAATGGTCTAGATAACACAACTCTGTCCTTTGTGTGCATTTGAAATTATTTGACCACTGGTAATCAAAAACAGCTGTTGGAGAAAGTTTTAAAATGAATTAAATATGCTTTTGTTACTGTACTTATTTTTCAAGATTTTCTGGATTAAAATACTGTTTTGCTTAATGTTAAGTTATATTAAAAAGAGTACAAGTCACTTGAACAATGCCACATTTCTTTTTTAAAGGATTATTATCCAGCTGAGTGTTCATTCTTAATTAACAGTCTTAATTGTCTGGAAACATTTTAAAGTGCTATTCTGACTACAAAGATCTAGAATAAAAATAATTACATATAGCTTGACAAGTAAATATTAATGTTGTCCTATGATATTTCAGAAACCTAAAAATATGAAAGGGCAAATTTAACACTTTAAAATCTTTCATGCAATTTCAGTTTCTTTTTATCTCTCCATTACCTACAAATTTCATGGCCACTAACATTAAAAACCTATTTAATCTGAAGTTTTCCCTATCTATAACAGAATCTCACAACTAAATCTAAGTTGTACCCTCAAATTCTTTTACTTAAAAAAATCAAGGTAATTTTTTAAAGTGGGACTAGGCTTGACAGAAAGTTAAGAATCTGATAAAGATCCGGCAGCCTGAGCTAACAAAGTGCCACACCAGAAGGGGAAGGATCTGAAGACATCAATCTAACACACCAGGGAGCCTGCACTTTGCAAGTCAAAACAGCCTGGTGTTTCAATACCCTCTCCCCAGGTCAAATAAAGAGCAGGTTGATAAACTGAGACATTACCCTATATACCCCAATCCTCTAGCAAAGGGACTGGAAAAGTCTTCAAATGAAAATGTCCAATCTTCTTTGTGCCATGGAACCCTTTGGTAGTCAAGACTGCTGAAGCTTTTCTTAAAATAATGTTTTAAAATACACAGGATTCATAAAGGAACACAATTTACACTAAAATAAAGCTAATATAATTTTTTAAAGTTTACAGAATCCAAGTAAAAGACTCCCAGACTCCCAGTAGGGCAGAGTTAGTCGCTAACACAATCCATATGTCTAGAGCTCAAAAATCACCTAGTCCATCTTGTAACTGAACAGGAATCCTACAGGATCGCTAAAAAATGGATTCTCCTTGAGGGCTTCCAATGAAAGGAAGCTGACCTCATCTCTAAGGCTGCCCATTTAATTTTGGACCTCTACAGAAAGGGGGTTAACTCTCTTCCCCAAGGTAATCCAAAACACTTTGAGAGAGCTCTTAGTTGTTAGAAAGTTTTCATTTACAAGGAGGTGAAATTTGCCTCTGTATAACTTCTTCTAATTGCTACTAATTCTACACTTTTGGGTGACACAGAATAAATCTTATCACTTTTCCACCTAACAACTCTTCAAATTTACCTTAAGATAAATTTTATGACCTCTCACACTCAAAGTCTCTACATCTTTATTTCTTTCAACTAATCCCTGCCTTCAGTTACTCACCTTTCTGATCACCTTCCTCGGCATGTAATCCAAGCTGTCAATCAACTGATTACAGGAACAGATGCCCTAAATTGGGTTCTGCTCATGGAATGGATTTGGAGGCTCCCTACCCTTAATTGCCCTGGAGTCTAGTTACTCCGTCGTGACTTACCGCAACACTACAACCTCCATGACTACGAAGCCAGGAATGGGAAGAACTGCCATTGCTGAACCAGACCCCGTCCAAGACCACTGCCTCAGACCCACAGACTTTCTAGTGCAATGGCAGATTCCTACAAATAATCTGACTAAATCATGGCCCACCCACTTGTCATCATGAAGCAAAAGACTTGCCACTGAAGGTGAGTTTCTGTCAGGTCCCTGAGAAATGAATCACAAGGTATTTCAGACTCAGATGCCTGACCAAGTCTCCCTTCTTTTCCACATTTTTCAGAGAATGTTTGGCCATGGCTGGACCCTCAAAAGTGGGAGTCCCTGACAGTCAAATGATTTTTGTTATACTATGGTTACAAATGCATGGCAACTGAGCAGAATTTTTACCTCAAGTTCAGAAGTCCCATGAGGTGAACCTAGTTATTTAGGGTACTGGAAAGAATGAGGAGAAGAATCGTTATGGTATACACACAGGTGTGGGCATTGATATGAGTGATGTGCCCTGTCCCTTAGGGACTGTGCCCCTGATCTCGAAGAACATAGCTGGTTGATGCGACAATAAGAGCTATCATTGCCATGAACTGATAGGGAGACAGGATATGGTAAAACCAAGAAAGAAGCCACTGAGTCATTCTGGGAAAGGCTGGTGAAGTCTCCTGCAATGAGCCCCTGACACCCTCATTTCCAACCTCCTCCCATCCTTGAAGGAGGATCTATTCTCTATTGAACATCCAAGCTATGCATTTCCTGTTTCCTTTTTCCCCTCCAAGAGAAGGATGCACAAAAAAAAACTTAAGAAAATAACATCTTAAAAAAACAACAGGTCAAATGGTAAAACAGGCACAAAAATCCACTGAAAAGAAGAACTCTTTAAAAATCAGAATAAGCCAAATGGAAAAGATGTACAAGAATTCACTGGAATAAAAATAACTCATTAAAAATCTGAATTGGCCAAATGGAAAAGGAGGTAGAAAAAGTCTATGAAGAAAATAATTCCTTAAAAAATTAGAGCTGGGGGGGCAGAGCAAGGATGATGGCGTAGAAGCAGGAAAACTCTGTGAGCTCCCCCCATAACCAGCTCAAATACCTATAAAATATGACTCTCAACAAACTTTAGAGCTACAGAACGCACAAAGTGAAAGAGAAAAACAAATCTCCTGCTGAAGGCAGCCCAGCAGGCGGACAAGAAGGGTCCATCACAGTGCACTGGGAGCCACACCCAGCCCCACGTGAACCCACAGTTTTGGCCTCAGGGCAGCCCCTAGAGTGGACTTCAGGAGAGTAGATCACCAGCAGCTGTGGCAGTTTCCAGAATTATCAATCCATAAAGGTCGGTGTGGATGTTGTGGGAACAAGGGGACCGAGAGCATATTCCGGCCTCAGTGGTGGTACTGTGACCATGCAGCTGCCGTGTGGCCACTGCAGACTGCAGGGGGGCCAAGTGACCTCGCTCTTGCTTTAATCTGCTTGGATCTGGATCACTGTCTAGGGTGGAGATTCTGGGGTGCATAACAAGGTGACAGAGCCTGTGGAGGCTTCAAAGATGGAACTCAACTAATAGCTCCGGCAGCTGAAAAAGCCCCAGCGATTTCGAACAAAACACTCCTCTCTGGAAGCAGGGTTTTACTGTGGCAAAGAGCTCAAAGGTCAAGTAATCGAGTAGCAACATGAGCGAGCAAAGGAAGCAAAACAGAGCAACACAACTGTACACTCCTATTTTGGGGACAAAAGGGACGAAAGCCTGGAACAGGAGGAAGACAACGAAGTCAGAACTCCTGCACCCAAAGCTCCCAAGAAATGCATGAGCTGATTACAGGCCATGGAGGAGATCAAGAAGGATTCTGAAAACCAAGTAAGAGAAGTGGAGGAAAAATGGGGAAGAGAAGTGAGAATAATGCAAGAAAATCATGAAAAGAAAGTCAACAAGCTGACTGAAGAAGAGGCCCAAAAAGGCAATGATTAGGAGAAGAATTCCTTAAAAAGCTGAATTTGCCAGATGGAAAAAGAATCTCAAAGGCTCACTGAGGATAATCATTGCTTCAGAATTAGATTGGAGCAACTGGAAGCTAATGGCTTTTTGAGAAATCAAGATAAAATAGATCCAAACAAATGAAAAAATAGAAGACAATGTGAAATATCTCATTGGAAAAACCGCTGACCTGGAAAATAGATCCAGGAGAGATAATTTTAAAATTATTGGACTACCTGAAAGCCATGATCAAAAAAAGAGTCTAGACACCATCTTTCAAGAAATAACAAGCAAAACTGCCCTGAGATTCTAGAACCAGAGGGCAAAATAGAAATTGGAAGAATTTACCAATCACCTCTTGAAAAAGATACCAAAAAGAAAACTCTTAGGAATATTATAGCCAAATTCCAGAGTTCCCAGGTCAATGAGAAAATACTGCAAGCAGTCAGGAAGAAACAATTTGAGTATTGTGGAAACACAATCAGGATAACACAAGACCTAGCAGCTTCTACATTAAGGCATCAAAGGCCTTGGAATATGATATTCCGGAGGTCAAAGGAGCTGGGATTAAAACCAAGAATCACCTACCCAGCAAAACTGAGTATAATGCTACAGGGGAAAATATGGTCATTCAATGGAATAGAGGACTTTCAAGAATGCTTGATGAAAAAAACCAGAGCTGAACAGAAAATCTGACTTTCAAATACAAGAAGCAAGAGAAGCATGAGAAGGTAAACAGGAAAAAGAAATCATAATGAACTTATTAAAGTGGAGCTATTTACATTCCTACATGGGAAAACGATAATTTTAACTCATGAGACTTTTCTCAGTATGAGGATAGCTGAAGGAAATACATATGTATATATGTATACATACATATATGTGTATGTGTAGGAGGATGTATGTGTATATAAATATATATGTGTGAGTGTGGGCATTTGTATGTTCATGTACACATAGCCAGAGGTCAGAGGATAAGTTGCATATGAAGGGATGAGATCTAAAAAATAAAATTTTTACCCTACGGAAAATAGGGGGGTTGGGGATAAGAGAGGGGAGGATAGAAGGGAGGGCAGATTGGGGGAGAGGGTAGTTAGAAGCAAACATTTTTGAAAAGGGATGGGGTCATAGGAGAAAATAGATTAAGTGAGGGGCAGGATAGGATGGAGAGGAATATAGTTAGTCTCCCACCATATAACTACTGTGGAAATGATGTGGGTAACTACACATATACAAACTATACTGGATTGCTTATCTTCCCAGTGGGGGTGGGTGAGGTGGGAAGAAGGGGAAAAAACATGGAACTCAAATTTTTAAAAACAAATATTTTTTAAAAATTTGTTTTTTTACATGAAACTGGGAAATAAGATATACAGGTACTGGGGTATAGAAAGCCATCTTACCCAACTAGAAAGTTAGGGGGCTCAAGAGGGAGTATATAGGAGGGAACAGATTGGGGGAAGGGGTATTCAGTAGGCTTGCTATTTTGGGGTGGGTGGTAGGGGAAAGACAGGGAGAGAAAAAATTGTAACTCAAAATCTTGTAGAAATGAGTGTTGAAAACTACAAGTTTTTTAAAAAAATAAAAAGGAAAAGGACCTATATGTACAGCTCCTATAAGCAGCTCTTTTACTAGTGGCAAAAAACTGGAAACTGGGGAATGGCTGAACAATCCAGACTGAGGGAGCACTACTGTACTATAAGAAATGATGAGCAGAATGCTCTCAGAAAAACCTGGGAGGACTTACACGGATTGATGCAAAGCGAAATGAGGAGAACATGGGGCACAGTAAGAACAATACCATGATCAACTGTGAATATCGTGGCTACTTTCAGCAGTACACAGAAGGATCAAAAGTGACGTCCATCTCCAGAGAAAGAACTGATGGAGACCGAATACCGTTCAAAGCGTGCTTTTTTTTTACTTTCTTTTTGTAGGGGAGGTGGGTGACTCGGTCTTTTCTTTTACAGGACGAATATGGAAAGATATTTTGATTTCTTGCCATCTCAGGGAGGAGGCAGAGGAGGAAAGAAGGAAGAGAATTTGGAATTCACAATTTAAAGAAATGAATGCTGAAAATTGTTTTTACATGTACTTGGGGGAAAAATAAAATATTAAGTAAATATAGTTTTAAAAAAAGAAAGTAATCTCTAGGGCAAAGTTACCAGCAACTGGAAGAACCAGAAAAGACTTACTACAAACAGTGGGATTTTATTCTTTTGCAAGAATTAAGGGAAGGTAAGAGAGGAAAGAGAGAGGAACACTTCACTTAATTGGGGGAGAGGGGGGTGAAAGGGGGCCAGTCAGTACCAAGATGGGAAATGGGACGTCTGGTTCAAGGAACAGCAAGTAGGTCACTGCAGCTAGATCATAAAACAGGGAAAGAGGAATAAAATATAACCAGACTAAAAAAAGGGAGGAAGGGGCCAGGTTTAAATGACAGGTCTTTTTTTATTTTATTTTGGAAGTAAAAGGGAGCCACAGGAGCTCATCCAACAGAAGAGTAATGTAGGCTGACCTACACTTTAGAAAAATCATCTTGAGACTATGCCTGAAGTCCCTAAATTATGCAAACTCGACCTAAAAATACTCTCCAGGGTCTATACTCCAAAGAAATCAAAGAAAGACAAAAAGGACCCAAATTTACAAGAATGTTTAAAGCAGCTCTTTTTCGTGGTAACAAAGAAGAGGAAACTGAAGGGGTACTAATCCACTGAGGAATGGTTGATTTAATGATGGTATATGAAGATCATGAAATGACACTGTGCTATAAAAAATGGCAGAAGGGATTCAGAGACACTTGGGCAGATTTATAGGAGCTGATTTAGAGTGAAGTGAGCAGAACCAGGAAAACACCGTACAGAGTGATAGCAACAGCGAACAACGATCAACCCTGACAGAATTAGCTCTTCTCAGCCATACGATGATCTGAGACAATCCTGAAAGGTTCATAATGGAAGATATTATCCACATCCAGAGAAAGACCTACAGCATCTGAACTGCAGACTGAAGCACACTATTTTCACTTTTTTTTTTTAGTTTTTAGTTTTTCTTTCTCCTGATTTTTTTCCTTTTGTTCTGATTCTTCTTCCACAACATGACTAACATGGAAATATGTTGAACATAATTGTACATGTATAACCTATGTCAGATTGCTTGTTGTCTTACGAACGGGGGAGGGAAGGGAGAGAAGAAAAAATTGGAACTCAAAATCTTAACAAAAATGATTGTGGAAAACTATCTCTACATGTAATCAGAAAAAATAAAATACCATAAAGTGAAAAAAAAGAAAAAATGAAAAAAATTAATTACTCAGCAGCTAAGAGAAGCATTAGAGAGGGTACTCTTAATGCAGAGACCAAGCAACAGGCTATTTAACACAGCAGTCCAAGAAGAGGAAATAAGGGACTAAACTAAGGCTATGGCTGCATAACTGCAGAGAAAGGGACAAACATGACAGCAGAAATTACAAGATATGACAATGGACTACGTGGGTGTAAGAAGTCAAGCGTGACATCAAGTTAGTGAACTGCATGACTAGAAGAATGGTGATGCGTAATGATGCAGGTGTGTTAGAAGACATGTTTTCCCACACCGCAGCACCTGGCTCACACTCCCTCTCTCCACCTTGCCCTTACGTCTGAGGATATCGATCCACTTGCTGATGACCCCACAAACAAGTGCCCTGGCTTTCCAGTTCAAGCTCCTCATTTCACCTCAGCCAAACAACGGAAACTTATCTTGAAACCCAGAAGTGTGGCATTTAGGTTACAAGGTACAATCAGCATAACTTTTCTCAAATAATTCTAAATTGTTTTCCAAATTAAGTGGAAAAATTCACATTTCCAACCGTATCTTAATACACTTTTGTTCCTACAGTACCCCAAACACCGAGAGCTTCTGACTTCATCTGTCAGTTTCGCTAGGGTTAAGATTTTAAATCTCAGTTACTGTAATTTACCTTATTCTCATTATTGATCTTTTATGGCTGTTGACTGTTTGCCATTCTTCTTTTGGATGCTTTTCTCATATTCTCTGACCACGTATCTATTGGTTCTTAGTATTACATGTTTAATTCCATTATCTCATAGATGTTAAACTTTTGTGAGAGATACTTGATGGGAAGATTTCCCCCACACACAATTTCCCTCCTTATCCTAACTGTATTTCATTCAAGAAAAAAAGCTTTCCAACTTTCTATAACCTTTGCCCGTCAGACTTACTGACTAGGCCTGGTTCACATGCCATGGCCTAAGTGGAGTCTCTCCTGATCCCCCAGTTATTATTAGTGTTTGCTTCCTATTAACAGGAATATGTTTACATGTTGTAGTCTTCAGTCCACGAGGACAGGGGCTGGTTTGTTTTTGTCTTGTCCCTCGGCACATCCCATAGAGCAGGTTCCTAATAAAGGCTTTGTTACTTGACCAAAGACTGGCACCATGTATTGGTTCGGCACAGCCTGTGAGCCCCAGACATCAGTTATTTCTGGTACAGACAGCTAGACCTAACTCCTAACCATCTCTACACACTTCCCTGCATTTAGAGTGACAAGACACTGACATCACACTTGCCCCTTACACATGCCATGCCTCATCAAAAGACACTGGAGGGCAGAGGCCCCAATCAATTGGTTCTTTCTCCATTCCATGGAGGCAGACTTATAGCTGACATGACCTTTTTCCCTGACGATTCAGAATTACTATCTGCTCAAGCAAAAATCTCATTCCGTACCACTTCTTCCCATACTCTCATTATTCGCCTCAGCACGTCTTTGTTCCATTACACTCTGGAATACCTGATCTATTATTTAAAACAAACACGCTTCCCTTAGTTCCAGCCATCTTCACCCCAAACGCTTACCTTCTTCTAGTGCTAACAGAAACCCGGCTCCCTTCAAAAGACACTGTATCTCTGGCTCTCCTCTAATACTAGGTGCTCATAGTCTCATGCACCCTGGACCCATAGGATAAAAAAAATTTGGGGGGGTAACCAGATTCAAAAAGTTAAATGCTTTAACATCCATGTGGCAGGAGGTCTCCAGCGGAGACCTACGGCTCTACTGTTGGCCCTGTGCTGTTTAACATTTTTATCAATGACTTTGATGAAAGCACAAGGAGGGATGCTTATCAAGCTGGAAGAAAACCCAATGGACTCGGCATTGAGCTAAACATAATAAGACAAAATTTGGCAGAGAGAATGAAAAGTCAACTTCATAAATATAAGAAGGGAAGGCAAGGTTGTACAGCAGCTGTTCTGAAAAAAGGCCTGGAGATTTTAGTGGGTTGGAAGGTCAATATGAGTTAGTGTCACGTGGCAGTCAAAAAACCCTCGTGCAAACTTGGGCTGCGTCACCAGCAAGAAGGAGGAGATAGTCCTACCGATGTGGAACAATACCACGCTCAGTTCTGGGGGCCACAATTTAAAAGGTATGCTGATAAAGCTACAGTGTTGTCCAGAGCAGTGGGGCCAAATTCAAATGGAAATGAGGGTCACTGAACTATATACAAGGATCTCTGCAGGCCACAGATTGGCTTAGAAAACCACATGCTAAAATCATTTATGCTTCTCTGTATTTTGACTTATTTTGTTTATTATTTCCCAGTTACATTTTAATGAGGGTCGGGTTGCACTTGGGAGTGCTGTGGGACGCATGAGGCTTGTGGGACGCCTATCTGACACCTGCTGTCCAGAGGAAGGTAGCCATGGTAAAGGGCTCTATAAAAGGGCAGGCTGAAATAACAGGATATTCAGACTGTCTATCAGGTCTGTAGCCTTGACGTCATTCATGCCTCTTACCTTTCCCTTCCCACCAAAACTTGTTGACTCTACCTCCACACCTCCCTCTTGCTCTCCATTCACAAAGCCATACCCTAGCTCAGACTTTGACATCACCTCTCATTGGGACTATGTGAATCCTAATCCCAATTAGGTTCCCTGCTTCCAGTCTCTCCTCTCCAATCCACCCTCTCCACAATTATCACAGTAATACTTCTATAACAAAAGTCATGTAATTCCCCTGCTCAAAAATTTCAGTGGCCCCTCACTGCTTAGAGAACACAATACAAATTGCACAGTCCGACATTCATGAATACCACAAAGTGGGTCTCGTCCGGACAGCTAACTACTTCTTACAGTTAACATTCTATCTCATCTCCTGTGCCTTCACCCAAATTGCCGTCCTCTTTCCCCCTCCTGTTCCACATCCCCTCGCTCCCAGGGCCTCCTCATACCTGGAACACGTTCCCTCGCCACATGTAACTCTCAGAATCCCAAGGCTCCTTCCTGCCTCGCCTCTGTCGCTGCCGCCTCCGTGAAGACTTTCCCACATTTCTCCCCTTCTTATGCGCTCTCTTCTAATTCAGATTACTTTGTACTTACTTATCTATATCTACATTGTATCATCCCAATAGAATATAAGCTCTTTTAGGGCAGGGACGATGTCATTCTGATGCCTTCCCAGTGCCTCTCACAGTGCCTTGCATACAACAAGCATGTTTGGTAAACTGAATATATTAGTCATTTCAGCTATACATAAGCATAATAATAATAGAACCTCTCCCAATAAAACAAAATACATAACACATACATTTAAACAAATAATTATTTCACAACTTTAATATATATATGTGTGTGTATATATATATATATACACACAGTCCCCAAGATTCAATTCAAACAATATTTATTGGGAGAGAACCATGTGAGGCTTTGTGGAAGAAAAATAAATAAAAATACTAAGAGATCATATCACCTAAGCCACACACTTTATAGATAAAGGAACTGAAGCCAAGAGAGGCAAACAGGTTCACCTCAAGTAGCTAGCTAGTTTTCATTCTGTGTGGCCCTGACCATCCAGCCTAGATCCTAAGCGTTAGCAAACTCAGATATTAATATCAGAAAGCCTTAGAGAATTCACGACTTTGAAACAAGTTCATACCATTACTAATTGGCTTACCATTATTTCCTGGTGGTTGCAACGCATCTCCTGTTAAGTCACACCACCCAACTGGGAAGATATCTCGAGAATCATACTTGCACCAATAATCAAATGCTCCTCTCCAGCCATCAAATGTAATAAAAACTTCATCTCCTTTAACATCTCCAACAGTTGCTGGGCAAATCAAATAAGGATTCTTTTTGTCTATTGCTTCAAGTTTCATTCCAATTTTTAAAAGATTTGGGGCTGGTTTTGGAGGTTCCTACCAAAACAAACAAAAGATAAAATTTAAATTGCTAAGAAAACTTTTCAATCATTTTTATTTTTTAATCTTTAGGAACCAAAAAGTAACGTCCATATTAAATTACACACAATACAATCAGACATTTGGTTACCTGGAATTGAGTTGAAAACAAGTAGCATGGGAATATCTCTCCCAGCAGCTGAAATAAAAGCTATATACAAAAATTCATGAGACCTGAGTAGGAGCTCCTTGGCCCTTCGTTCAGAAACTATTTATGCTTCTTTTAGAGGTGTTTAAGTCTAGGTCACAAATTAGGAATGGGAAGAAAAACATATATAAGCTGATTAACGGCAGTGAAGCATTGATATTGACTATTGTCAATAGCAAAAGAAGTGATTTTTTTTTAATTTAAAGAATGACATTCTGAAGTCATTTAATATAGGAATAAAAACTACACGCGTCAGTAATTCCTACAGACTTGACTGTATTTGTCTTTTCACAAATAATACCAAGTTATCACGAATATACTGGGATTGTTTCTGTTAACAGTTAAATTAAGTGGAGTAGATGTATGGTATGGCAGATACAATGCTGGACTCGGGAAAACCTGAGCTGAAATCCCCTCTTACACACTCTGTGTGATCCTGGGAAAGTCTCTGTAGCTTTTATGGGCCTCAATCAACTCCTTGGGCTAGACTACATTAAAAGGGGTAAAACTTAATGTTACAGATGAAGAAACTGAGGTCCACAGAAGTGAAGGTCAAACACGTAGAATTAGAAATGAGATCTGGACCCAAGTCGTGAGTCCAGAGCAAGCCATTTCCTGCACCATTCCTTTGGGGCTCGGCTTACATAAAAAGGGGAGAGGGAAAAGGGAGGTAGATAATAGTTATTTCTATGTGTCTTAAGAATTATTTTTATTCTGCTCTTCCCTCGGGGGACTGAATTAAACAATGGACACTGATAGCTAGCTATACTTCTTCCCAAATTTATATGCAATCAGATAATCTATCTCCTTCACCGAATCCCTTTTCTAAATTCACTGCGGCACTCGACTCTAGCATGAGCCCTTATTACTTTTGTCTATAGACTGTAACAACAAACTCCTAACCAATCTCCTCCCTTCAATGCCTATGTCATATTACTCTTCCTAATATATAAACTATGCCACTCCACTGCTCAGAAATATTCAGGGTCTTCCTACTGCTTCGTAAATTAAGGTCAAACTTCTTAAGCAGCCATTCAAGTCCTACAATCAAACCCCAACCTTTCCAGTCTTACCTCAAACTACTCTCCACATGTATATTATACTTCATCCAAATTAGGCTATGCCAATCCCCTTCCTTGAACCCTTTGTCAAGATCTTCCCCTGTATCTGCAATGCCTTCTCTCCAAACCATTCACACCTGATGCACATATATCCATCCTCCAAAGACAATTTCTCTTCTTTTCTTTTTTTTTGGAAGGGGGAAGGCAAGGTAATTGGGGTTAAGTGACTTGCCCAAGGTCACGCAGCTAGTTACTAAGTGTCAAGTGTCTGAGGCCAGATTTGAACTCAGGTTCTCCTGACTCCAGGGCTGGTGCTGTATTCACTGAGCCACCTGGCCGCCCCATCCAAAGCCAATTTCAAATGTCCCCTCTGGAATGAAAATTCCCCTTAACTTGATAATCCAACAGGTTCATTCTAAAAATTCTTCAATGGTGTCTTAAGTAGTAGTGAATATCACCCAAGCATGGTTTTCCCCTTTTAAAACGTGTACAAAAATTGCTTCTTTAAACTTTTACATAACATCCCACATAGAATATTGCTAATTATTTTGTAAAGAGTTTTATAATTTTATTTTCAGAGCTTTTAGAATTATAGATAGAATTGAATTTTATGTTTTATAATTATAATCATATAATGTAAATTTTCATTTGCAGCCTTTCTTGGTAAAAGTCATCACTGTGTTTATTATAAACACTTTATGAATAAATCCAAAAGAGTATGAATGAGATCAACATGGAGATTCACAATATATTTTTGATAAAAGGTATTTGCAAAACAAAACACGTTGGGAACCACTGTGCTAGACACAGGCAGTATATCCCACCTTTGAAATCTCATAACATTTTGTATAATTCCTTATATGTATATTATATATACTTATATTTTACATATATTATATATACTTATATTTCACTTGTATTGAATGTATTAGTAGGGGCGGCTAGGTGGCGCAGTGAATAGAGCACTGGCCCTGGAGTCAGGAGGACCTGAGTTCAAATCTGGACTCAGACACTTAATACTTAGTAGCCTTGTGACCTTCAGCAAGTCACTTAACCCCAACTGCCTTGCCCTTCCCCCCTTTCCAAAAAGCAAAAGGAAAAAAAAACATATATATATATACATATATATATATATATATATGTATGTATATATATAACACACACATATGTATATGTTTGTACATAATTTTGCCCCTACTGGGACTGTAAAATGTGACAATACTACTTACAGAATCTAATTTAGAATTGTTGTAAAGGTCAAACAATGATATACATAACATTCATCATAAATGTTTAAGAACTGGATAAAGGTCCAGTTATAATAGTAATAGCATTATTATTGTGAGGTCCTTATAGAGATACACTGTGCCCTATTTATCTGTCTGTACCTCTCACAGAAACTAGGATAGTACTCTCTCTGTTAAGGACTTAAATATTTCCTGAATAAATTAGGATTCTAATGGCTTTGTGATTTCCAGGCAGTGCCAGGTAGCACTTCATCTATTGGGTAGGGGCCTCACGTCATATTAAATTATGTAGAGACACAATACAAACACACAAACACACACAACCGCAATTATCCTATCACATTTATTTCTTCTTCTAGGAAAGAACAAAATTTAGAATTTAGAATTAGAAAGAACAAAAACATTTAGAATAAAAAAAGCAAAGTAGGTAAAACCTGATATAATATTCCTTCTCCATAAAAAACAGGGTATGGGAGCAGCCAGGTGGCTCAGCGAGTAAGAGCACCAGCCCCAGAGTCGGGATGACCTGGGATCGAATCCAGGCTTAGACACTTAGCACCACACCCAGAAATAACTGGCCGTGTAACTTTGAGCAAGTCACTTAACCCCAATTGCTTAAAAAAAAAAGACAGGGTATGTTATTTCTAAATATCATCACAAAGCAGTCTCTCAGAACTCTAAATCTCAAATATCTACCTTTAAGGTTCAAAGTTAAGAGGTGTTTCATATTCAGTAACTATACTTACTCCAAAAAAGAAAGCCTTCTAAAAAAAAACCAACAGCCAGGAAGTTTTCATTTTCACACAGAGATCTTTTTAAAGACAAATGAATTAAAGCACATTGTTCTCACATACACCAAAATGTTTATAGCAGCACTTTTTATATCGTAAAAAGAATAGTAAACAAAAGATACCCATCGAGTGGGGAACGGTTAATCACACTGTACTGCACAGACTGACCAGACAGCCTATCTTTTGCCTCCTTTTGTATCCTTCATGCTTAACAAAGAACCCAACATTAGTTAGGTAAGAGCTCAATAAATGTGTCGTTGACGATTGATGAATAATGTAATATGACTACTCCACGATACAACAAAAATGCCCAATACAAAGAAGCACAGAAGGATTTACACAATCCGATGCAGAGTGAAGTATGTAGATCCAAAAAACAATATAAATGATTACAACAATGTAATAAAGAATCACAAAACAATGAGTGGATGCTGCAAAATTACAAAGAAAAAGCGTAGTCCCCAAAAAGAGCTACAAGAAGATACCCTCACAATATTCCTTTGTGGAGGTGGGAGGGTTATGGGTGTGTGTGGCATACTGCATATATTTTCAGACTTTTCAAAAGTATTGATTGGTTTTGCTGATTTTTTCTTTAAAAATTTTTCTCTTTTAAAAAAATATCATTAAAGTTAAAAATACTGTGTTATATAGAAAACATCATGTGGAGGGAAATGGAGGAAAACTGTGAGAAATTTTAGTGATATAATAAAAGGTTATTTATAAAAACAAAAAAGAAATTAAGAATGTCTTTAAAAACAGAAGGAAATTTTTTAAATCTATGTGGGTACTCTAGGTGGAGGTGTGAACTCATAGTGCATAATCTTTGATCCTGCAATATCACTGCTAGGTCTATGTAACGGTAATGGGATTTGAAGATCTTCCATGCCCCTTGAACTTGTTGACGCAGCAGGCATAGGTGGGGCAGGAAGGAGCTGGAGCCGAGGAGGCAGGCTGGAGCTAGCACGGTGACTAGAAGCTACAGCGGTGGCAGCACCAACTCCTTTTTTTTTTTGAGCCAGCCAGAACTTCTACTAAGGACTCCAGCTGAGGACTCCCAGGGTTGGGAACTGCAAGGGACCTGAGCTGCATGGAGGATGAGCAGTTACCTGAGTGAGGAGAGGAGGATCTTTGCCTGAAGTAGCCTGTTCTGTTTTGAAGGCTTGAGAATGTGGGTGTTTGCTGCATTAACTACATGTGCCAACTCCATGGCTACTGCGATGACTTTGACTTTCTGGTTTTGGAGCTCCGTTTTCTGGTATCTGAATAAATGTTCTAGCTATGTCCCCCATGTAGAGAGCCTGTTAACATTCTGTGATTAATAACCATATCAGCATATTTATAGTTACTGTAGGCATTGTGAATACTGCATTGTTGATACAGTCTATATGCGAAAGAGAGTAAAGAAAAGGGAAAAGGACCTATCTACACAAAAATATGCATAACAACTCTTTTTGTTGTAGCTGAGAATTGGAAATCAAAAGGATGCCCATCATTTGGGGAATGCCTAAACAAGGTACGATATGTGAATGTGACTGAATATTATTGTGCTATGAGAAATGAGAAGCAGGATGATTTCAGAAAAACCTGGAAAGAGTTGGTTGAACTGATCCAGAGTGAAGTGAGAAGAACGAGGAGAATGTTGTACATAGCAACAGCAATATTGGAAAATGAAGAACTGAGAATGATTTGGTTATTCTCAGCAGTTACAATGACCCAGGACAACCCCAGAGGACTCATGATGCATGCTATCTCCCTCCAGAGAAGGAACTGATATTGTTTGAATACAGACTAAAACATGTTATTTTTCATTCTTTTATTCTTTTTTTATCTGTCTTCTTGAACAAATGACTAATATGGAAATGTTTTATATGATTGCACATGTATAGCCTGTATCAGATTGCTTACTGTCTCAGGGAGAGTCTGTAAGGGGAGATAGAATTTGGTACTGAAAAGTTCTTTTTTAATGCTAAAAAATTATTTTAACATGTAATTTGTGGGGAAAAAAATTTTTTAAGTCTATGTTGGATACTCAGAACTACATGTATCCAGCCCATCTCTTGCCTAAGCTTTACTATCACATCACCAACTGCCTACAGGACATTTCAAAATGGATATCCCAAATACATCTCAAACACAACATGTTTAAGACTGAATTATCTTTTCACTAAACTTTCCCCTCTTTGCAACTTCCCTGTTTCTGTTAAAGGCACCATTCAACATCTAAGATCTGTAACCTAAGCATGATCTTTGACTCTTTCTTCTGCCTCAACCTGTTTATCCAGTCTTTTGTCAAATCTTGCTGTTTCTACCTTCACAAATTATCTCATGTCCAACCCCTTCTCATTAATCAGTTACTCCCTGGTTCAAACTTTTATCATCACTTGCCTAGATTATTACAAGTCTTTTAATTGGCCTCACTGGCTCAAGTTTCTTCCCACACCATTGTACATCTTACTTCCAAAGGAAGGATTCTTAAACACAGATCTCACATGTCTCTCTCTTTCAGTGGCTTTCTATTGCCTAGAAAATAAAATACAAATGCTTCTCATTAGCCCTACTCAACAAACTACCTTTCCATCCTCATTAGATATTAGTTCTATTCACACCTGGTGAAGTCCAATGAGCAAGGCCTTTGCTCTCTTGCCTAGATGCACTGCACTGGTCATCCCACATGCTGAGAATGTACTCCCTTTCAGCATAGCTCACAGAGTTCTCTTCCTTTAGGATGAGGCTAAGGCATCATATTTTTTACAAACCCTTCCCTGATCTTCCCTACTGTTAACAACCTTACTCCCAAACTACATTATATTTACTTTGTGTGCATGTATTATTAATTTTATAATTATAAAACCCTAATTTTATATGTACTTGTCCATCTCCCCCTTCCGTCCAACCCTTCCCCATTACAATGTAAAGTTCACTGCAAGTACATATTGCTTCATTCTTTTGTACTTGTGTCCCCAGCACCTGCCAATAATGCCTGGGGCCTCGCAGGCACTTAATAAATCCTTATTTATTGCTTGATTGCAACAAAGCACTATTGCAGGAACACAAGAAGTAATACCGAAGTCAACGTTCAAATCTTACTCTTGCTAAAACGTCCCAATGCCGAGCACCACTATTTGTAAGCAGAAGAACCGAACAATGAGCTTATTGCTGTTCGACCACCACACATTCAGTAAGCATTTACTGAGTATCGGTTTCAGGCAGTCCAATAATCTTTATATTATCTCTCCTGGATCTATTTTCCAGGTCAGTGGTTTTTGCAAAGAGATGTTTCACATTGTCTTCTATTTTTTCATTCTTTTGCCTGTTTTATAATTTCGTGATTTCTCATAAAGTCATTAGCTTTCATTTTCTCCATTCTAATTTTGAAGGAATTATTTTCTTCAGTGATCTTTTGGACCTCCTTTATTCATTTGGCTAATTCTGCTTTTTTAAGGCAATCTCCTCATTGGTCTCTTGGGACCACTTTTGACATTTGGATTAGTCTATTTTTTAAGGTGTTATTTTCTTCAGTACTTTTGGAGGGGGGTCTTCTTTAGCAAGCTGTTGACTTCTTTTTCATGATTTTCTTGCATCACCCTCATTTCTCTTCTCAATCTTTCCTCTACTTCTCTTAACTTGATTTTCAAAATCCTTTCTGAGCTCCTCCATGATCTGTGACCAATTCATATTTTTCTTTCTTTTTTTTTTAAGCAATTGGGGTTAAGTAACTTGCTCAAGGTTACACGGCCAGTTATTTTTTGTGTGGGTGCCAAGTATCTGAAGCCAGAACAGATACCGGGTCTCCCAAGAAGCCGGGGCCAGCACTCTTACTCACTACACCACCTGGCCGCCTCTCATATTTTTCTTGAAGGCTTTGAATGTAGAAGCTTGGACACTGGGTTGAGTAGAAGCAGGACCTCCACTGGGCTCCAGCTTCCACCTTCTCCAATACATGTAAAAGGGATTCTAAACAAACTTTGGAGGTGCAGAACCCACAAAATGACACAGAGAAGATAACCTCTCACTGAGGACAGGCTGGCAGGCTGGCAGAAATCGGCCAGCACAGGGCTCTGGGAGCCGAGCCCAGGCCCATGCCAAGGCTTTAGCCCTAGGGCAGGCCTGACCAGTCGCGGGACAGGGACCCCAGATCAGCAGCAGCTGTGGCCATTTCCAGTTTTATCAACACACAGATGCGAAGGAAAAAGTGAGAGGTCAGTGCAGTCTGGACTTTGGGACCCAGTAAGTGGGAGTGCGTGGCTTTTGCTCCCGGGGCGAGAAGCAGCTGAGACGCAGGCACAGCCAGCCAGCACAATGTGGCAGCTTCAGCTCCTGGCCTGCAGACTTTAGGGGAACCAAGCACCAGTCTGAGGGGTAATCGCTCTTGCTTTAACCTGCTTGGATCTGGAATGCAGTCTACAGTGGAGGTCCTGGGGTATGTGTCCAGCTTGCCAGGGCGTGTGGAGGCCTCAGAGAGGGCACCCATCTAATACCTCCGGCAGCTGAGAAAACCCCAGCGTTTGGACAAAAGCTCCCCTGTCTGGTGGCAGAGTCCTACTGTGGCAAAAAGCACAGGGGTCAAGTGACTGAGGGGCAACATGATCAGGCAAAAGAAACAAAGCAGACAGAAGATTCCAACATTAGACTCCTATTTTGGGGACAAAAAGGAACAAAGCATGGAACAGGAGGAAGACAGTGAAGTCAGAACTCCTGCACCAAAAGCTTCAAAGGAAAATACAAGCTGGTTACCGGCCATAGAGGACCTTAAGAAGTAGATAAGAAAAGTGGAGGAAAAATTGAGAAGAGAAATGAGAACAATGCAAGAAAATTATGAAATGAGAGTCAACAGCCTGACTGAGGAAAATAACACTTTAAAAAAACAGACCGACTCAAATGGCAAAAGAGGCTCAAAAAGGCAACGAGGAGAAGAATGCCTTAAAAAGCCAAATTTGCCAGATGGAAAAAGAATCTCAAAAGCTCAATGAGGAGAATCATTGCTTCAGAATTAGATTGGAGCAAATGGAAGCTAATGACTTTATGAGAAATCAAGATACTGTTAAACATATCTAAACAAATGAAAGAATAGAAGGCAATGTGAAATGATTCATGGGAAAAACCACTGACCTGGAAAATAGATCCAGGAGAGATAATTTAAAAATTATTGGACTACCTGAAAGCCATGATCAAAGAAAGAACCTAGAAATCATCCTCCAGGAAGTTCTCAAAGAAAACTGCCCTGATGTTTTAGAACCAGAGGGCAAAATAGAGGTTGAAAGAATCCACCAATCACCTGCTGAAAAAGATCCCAAAAAGAAAACTCCTAGGAATGTTATAGCCAGGTTCCAGAATTCCCAGGTTAAGGAGAGAGTATTACAAGCAGCCAGGAAGAAACAATTTGAATATTGTGGAAACACAATCAGGATAACCCAGGATCTGGCAGCTTCTAAACTGAGTGATCGAAGGGCTTGGAATATGATATTCTGGAGCTGGGATTAAAACCAAGAGTCACCTACCCAGCAAAACTGAGTGTCATGTTTCAGGGGAAAATATGGTCATTCAGTGGAATACAGGACTTTCAAGCATTCTTGCTGAAAAAACCAGAGTTGAATAGAAAATTTGACATTCAGATACAAGAAGCAAGAGAAGCATGAGAAGGTAAACAGGGAAAAGAAATCATAAGGAACTTATCAACGTTGAACTATTACCATTCCTACATGGAAAAACAATAATTGTAACTGATAAAACTTTTCTCCGTAGTTGAATGGAATAGAAATAGAGATATATGTGTGTGTGTGAGTGTATATGTCTATATATGAGGGTATATGGGCATATGAATACATATGTGAATGTATGTATATATGTGTACAGGTATACATAGATAGAGGGCACAGGACCAATTTAACAGGAAGGGATGATACTTAAAGGGTGGAATTAAGAGGTGAGAGAGGAATATAATGAGAGGAGATGGGGAGAGACAGAATGGGGTAAACTATCTTCATATAGAAGAGGCAAGGGAAAAATGGTTACGATGGAGGCGAAGAATAGGAAGGCAAAAGAGAATGGGTCAACCTTATTTCCATTGAATTTTGCTTGGGGAGGGAATGAAATATAGACTAAACAGGGTATCTCACCCTTCAGGAGAGTAAGGGGGGAAGGGAATGTGAGGGGGGATGACGGAAGGGAGGGCAGCCTGGGGGGGAGGGAAGTTGGAATCACCCACTTTTGAAAAGGGATGGGATCAAAGTAGAGAATAGAACAAGTGGAGGTGGGATAGAAGGGAGGGAAATGTAGTTAGTCTTTTACAATGTATCTACTATGTTACCGTTTTGCATTAGCCACACAGGTACAATGTATACTGAACTGCTTATCTTCCCAGTAAGGGTGGGTGACAAGAGAGGAAGGGAATGAATCTGGAATTCAAAGTTTTAAAATCAAATACTCAAATATATATAATATATACATATACACTATTATTAATACTATTTTACATGTAATTGGGAAATAAGATATACAGGCACTGGGGCATAGAGATCCACTGGCAAAGTCGAAGGGGGTATGGGAGAAGATATGGGAGAGAGCAGATTGGAGGAGGGGATATCCTGTGGGATGGCTATTTTGGGGGGTGGGTAGGGGAAAAACGGGGAGAAAATCTGTAACTCAAAATCTGGCGGAAATGAATGATGTAAATCAGAAGTTAACAAAGCATTTGAAAAAAAAAAGCTTAGACGCTATCATCTTCTGGCTGTATGTTTTGATCTTCTTTGTCACCAAAGTAAGATTCTATAGTCTGACTCTCTTTACAGTATTTACGCATCTTTCCACCCAAATAACTGACTTTCTACCTCCCTGTCAAGGCAGGACTCTGCTTCCAGTTGGATCCCCTACAGTCTGTGGGCCCAGAGCACTGGAAGCAGCTGCTGTTGCCGCCTCTACTGCCCCTCTCACCCAGAACCCACAGAGCTCCCCCACTAATCTCCACGCGGTTCTCAGCTTTTGTAGATTGAGAAACCTGTAAATCACCACAGCTGCCCGCAGTTCAGTCACCTGAGGCCTGCACCCAGCACAGCCCACACCAGAGTGCGCTCCACTTCCAGTCTGGTGTAATATACCCTTTCTGCTGGCCTGCCACCTTTCCTTGGGCTGGAGACGTGTTTCACTCTATCATTTTGTGGGTTCTGCAGCTCTAGAATTTGCTTAGTTGGGGCGGCTAGGTAGCGCAGTGAGTAAAGCGCTGGCCCTGGAGTCAGGAGAACCTGAGTTCAGTTCCGACCTCAGACACTTAACACCCACACAAAAAAACTGGCCGCGTAACCTTGGGCAAGTTACTTAACCCCAACTGCCCTCAAAAGGAAAAAAAAAAAAGAATTTGCTTAGCCATTTTTTTACACATATTTGGAGGGGTCTTGGGGCAAGCTCAAGGAAATCCCTGCTTTTACTCTGTCATCTTGGCTCTGCCCCCCCATGCATCATTTTCAACATACAATGTGAAAAGACAAAATAAAATAGAACCTTTCCTCAACCTGTTTAATCCTCTTAGGAAAACAGCATGAACACAGACAGTAGAAAAGAGATATAAAGTAATTTGGTAGAGAAAACATTAGCAACATGTTGGGAGTGGGAAGGAAAGAACAGAAGTGGTGAACAGGAGTAGAAAAAGTCTCATTTAGGAAATAATATAATTTCTGAATAAGACAATATTAAGATGATATTTTGTTTGCTGGTATCATGTCAGTCACACAAAATGAAATACAAAGCAAAAGTAATGCTGTTGAGACTCCTAAGGTTAACTATCAGATCTAGCAGTAGCATTAAAATATAAATGAACAAGGAGTGGTGAGCATTTTGAAAATAAAGACTTTTCTGAATCTATTTACAATACATAATTAAAAAGCAGCATAACATAGCCAATAGCAAAATAACCTAACAAACAGGAAGATCTGAGTTCAAGATCTTGCCAACATATGATAAGCTTGCATAACCACTGACAAGTTACATTACCTCTACGTATCTGGTTAATATTTAAGGTTATATACTGGCGAAGGCACCAACCTGCATGAGCAGAGGATATTTCCTTATCTGGACATTCCCTATGCCAATATAATCATAAATCTGGCGCCCATCCTTCTTCACAAATTAATGAGAATGCTTGTCTTTTAAAGGTTTTTTTTAAAAAAATGTCTTCTATAATCAACATACAATGAATATTTTTAACTGAATAAAGGTATAGTGCTACCAAAAAATGGTAAAGTGAAGAAAGCAGTTGTTTTTTTTAAAAATGCTACACTTTCGGGAAAGCTGGCACAAAGTAAGCCACTGATAATCCAGAGTTTATAGTCATTTAGTCTTCAGAATTTTTCATCCAAACTCCAAGGCATGTTTTCATTAAAAAAAAAAACTTTTTTATAGGGCTAAGGGATGTCTACTGCTGCAAACAATATACAAAAATCTCGTTTAAAAAAATGTTAACCTACTAAGGTTGGGGAAACTAGACAATCACTATAAAAAGATTAATGCCTTTTCTCAGGTTTTCTCTAAGGACAACTCAGAGATTGTTACAGAAATGTCTCCCTCTGCTGCTTAAAAGAGAGAACCATTTTTCCAAAACTAAAAGCATAAAGCTGAAGTAAAACATGTTATGGATCAGAAGAGCCGGAAGGCTTTGTTCACTTTGTCATTATTTATTAAGAAAAACTCGTCCTCTAATGGACAGTACTTCCCAAATATGGTAATAAGTATATAAAGGAAACAGACCACCAAGTAAAACAGGTATTTCTATTTTGAGTTTCAGGAAAATATTCTTAAAAGGAAGGGTCTATTAAATAATTAAATTATATTATAAAGACAACACTACCAATGATCTATGAAAGAAATTTTGGTTAGGTTTTTTTCTTTTTTAAAAAAAGTATTTTTTTATTTCTCAATTACACGTAAAAACAATTTTTTATATTCATTTTTTATAATTTTTTAGTCCCAAATTCCCTCCTTCCCTCTTTCCTCTACCCCCCTACTTGGGAAGACAAATTGAGGTTGTTATTTGTCATTTGTTTTCTGAAGATGACATTATCAATGACATCACAGATGAACTATGCATGAATTGGATTAAAGCGAGGCAGAATTGCATCACATTGATCACCTTGCCTTCTCTTCCTGAGTCAACAAAGTCCAGTGGTAAGACAAAGGTCAGGACCACTGGGCTAGTCCAAGATTCAGTTGACCTCAGCATCTTCCATGTCTGACCCAGATCTAAGCACTCCACACTACCCACTTTAGCTATAGGCCAGGGAAAGTCTTCACGCTTAGGGCTGACATCCTCTTAACTCACCAAGAGGTGTGAAACCTGTCCGTTACTCTCATCCTGATTTTAACCTGACAGCGAAGACAGTTTACCGGGATGTGGCCACTGAGCACACTACAGCTTCTTGGAGCCACAGATGACTGTTGGATGAATCAAGCTGACACCCAATGTAGATAAGCAGCCCTGAAAAGGGCTTAGTGAAGCCTCATACCAGAGGTGCTAAACCCCAGAAGGCAAGCCCTCTGGTATCAACTATATATGTGTAATCACGTAAAATATATATCCAAATTTATTTCAATTACTTTTTTTAAAAACTGGGATTTTTAAAAATGCATTTTATTTTATATCATTTGTCTTTATAGCTATTCATTTTGGAAAAGAAAAAAACCTCCTTCCACAGTGATTCCTTCTAATGAAAAAAATAAATAAAAGCAAACAACAAAATGATCACACCTAAAAACGTACACAATTATTCTATCCCTGTGGTCTCTTGACTTTTTGCCCTTCTTTTCCTCTTGAATGTCCAGGGTGGTTCTAGTTTATCAGACTTAATCCATGAGAATTACAGTGTGACATCTGGGTCATTCCCTCTTCCAATATTCATCACTCTTACTAAATGACCAGGCTACTCCTTTTTCCAGAAATAGTCAGACAGAGATGATGCCATTCTGATGTCTCAGAATCTCAGAGTTAAAAAGAAACTGGGAGGCCACCTACTATATATAATCAGATGTAAAAATCTATTCTATAGTAAGTCATCACCCAAACTTTACTTGAAAACTTCCAGGGAGAGGGACCCACTACCTCCTAAGAAAGCTCACTTTTCTCTTGGGTAATTAACTGTTATGAAGTTTTTTCCTCACCTCATGCCCAAATCTGCATCTTTACAAATTCCATCCACTACTTCTAAGGGACCCCTCTGGGACCAAGTAAAAGTCATTTATTCAACCTCATATGTAAATTATTTTTGGTAATATGCTTAAGTCAATTAACACCAACTATATATTTTTCTGTTGCCTCTGAAAGTAATCTGAAATTCTGGTCCTTCTGAGAATCTAGTGATCCAGGACAGTGGCACTGAATAAATACTATCAACACAATATTGTTTAGAGAATGTCAGAGCTAAAAACACAGGCTTCAGTGGTGACGGTCATTGAAAAACATAACATCACTTCCCAAACCCAATCAATCTACTTTACTTTCGATTCAATTCTTATTCTAATTAATGATGCATCTGTAGTGCCTGTCCAAGATACATAAGCCAACATAGTAATTCAAAAGACTGCCCATCCCACTACATACATAAGGATAATCTTCGTCCAACTGTGTGTATACGTATGGGGGGGGGGGTGTCTATGTGTGGGGACTGCTAAGATGTTCTCTTTTCCACAGTCCTGTAATACCCCAGGGCGTGAAGCAACTAGAAAGACACTATCAAAAAGAACATTTGGTAAACCCTACCATCTACAGATGATTCCTCTTCTATTTGGACTGTGCACAGGATATGGCCAACAACATGTGAGGAAAGCCCTGCTCCAGACAGCTATTTCATCACAACTCTACAAGCAATGTGTTTCATTACTTTTTATTTATTTTTTTGGTTTTTTCTGTTCATTTATTATCTCTCAATTTGGTAGCTATGAGGTTAAGCATTTTTTTTCAGTGCTTATTGACAATTTGCATTTCTCCTTTCTAAATTGTCTATTCTTATTTACATTATAGTTTTTAAATCCAAAGACAGTAAAGTATTGTTAATTATATTCTGGCTAGTTTTATAACATTAACATTTCAGTTAAAATTAATTTAAAGTAATATTTTCTTACTTTTTTATACTAAGGAAAACAACTCAGTATTTTCATAAAATAATAAAATAAGGATCCAACTGAAGGAAGCTTGTTTCATGCTGTCTTTCTTCTTACCTTCTTAAAGAATGTTGCAGGTGCCATTTCAGCTCCATTCAATGTTCTTAAGAGGAACATCGGCCAAGATGATGCATTCATCTGAAATCCTGTTTAATTTAAAAAATGAAGCTTTAATAAAAAATTACAGTATGTAGTTTTTCAACAAGTTTAGAAAACTGACCAAAGTGCCAGTAAGAAGGATACTTCACCATCATCCCTGGAAGTATAAATATCCTACCCAAGGAATGAGAGGATGAAGCTGATGCTCATGTTATACCGGTACAATGACCTATGACTATGGTGAAAACAAATAGTAAAAGTCATTCTTCAGAGTCAAGTTGAACCGCGAGGCTGACAAGATGCTAAATGCAGGTTGTGACCTCCATCCCCAAACCTCTAACAGCTGCAATAGGGCAGTAACAGTAAAAACAACAGCTGTGTAAAGACCTTTTCTTATTACTTTCTGCACCATCAGGATCTCTTTTTCATGCTCTGTCCCAACCTTTCTGTGGCTCTCTCTCCTCTGAGGAAAAATATATTCCAGTTTTTGCAACCTCTTCTTCAATGGCCTCTAAAGATAATCAGCTATACCAGATGTCAGCCATAAAGATTTAATAGGCGCTCGTCTTTTTCTGTTTCTTAAAGCTGGGTCTCCCTATGTCATCCAGGATGGAAGGGGAGGGGTTATTCATGGGCCTAATCCCACTACTGATGGGCTCCACTTCTGACCTAGGTCAGTTTGTCCCACCTTAGGCCACCTCGTGGCCGGTGCAGACTTCTGCCCAAAGGGCATGGCCTCCTACTGCTAAGAACTGCAGTGTAAGGGACACACAAGCCTCAGCCTCCTGGTAGCCGCAAATACAAGTGTGCAAACATCCTGCTCGATTAAGGGCCTCTTTCTCAGCCAGCTCTGGAGCTAATCATGGCACCTTTAGCACCTGGCCTAGGCTCAACAGCTGCCGTTCTTCTTAGAGATGATCAGTTTCTCCTTGGCAGCTGCTCATCCTGACTCTGGAATTGAGAAGTATTTGTGTGTATATATATATAAAACAGCTCAGTGTCTGCACTAAGAAAGGTGGGCCCGCAAAACACTTACAATAAATAAGTGAATCCGGAGGGCCAAAAAAAAGATTCACAAAATTAACAAAGAGAAAACTACGTAAGGAATAATGTTTTACCAAAAGGTGGTTTGTGAATATACCCAAGAAAGATGTGTGAAAGGAGTATGTGACTTAAACACAGATCTCTAATCAAAAGGCATTTCTCTGCATAACAGCCAGATATGAAAAAACAGTGCGTATACGGGCGAGCATGCACACACACAAGCTTGCTCTAATAACGCCCTGTACTTCTCACTTAGTCAACAATTTCAACTTACTAGTTTGTGCTCACTTTTTTCTTCTATATTTTATTATTTTAATGTGACTGAAGAAATTAAATAGTCCTTTACTATTTGATTTCAGTGGAACTGAAATTCAACTATGTAGAGAAACCAAAGTGATAAAAATTAAATATGGAAAAAACAAAAACTAAACATGGGGGAAAAGTGAAGCAGTCTAGTAAATATAAGCCTTCAAAATTCAGGGTAGATATATGCATACAGGATCACATACTTTAAAAATTAACAGAAACATTCATTAAAACTGGTGGGAATTACAAGAAACATTAGCCTATACTAAGTGCCTGGCACATACTGTATGCTCAATAAGTACTTGCTTATAGACTGGTTCAAAACCTAAACTGGAAAATTAAAGGCATTAAGACCACATTCAGCTGTAACTTTATATTTCTTAGAGTTTTTTACAACTAAATGCACTTTATATATGCACTATTTTATAAATGCACTATAAGCATGAGGAAAAGAGCCCAAAAGGTGAACAAATTTTTAAAAAGAATGAGAATACAAAATCTAATAGTATATTTACCACTCCAGTAAGAAAAATGAATATTTACTTCTGAATAAGAAAATTAAAGTATAGGAAAGCAGCAAAAAGAGAGTTATACTCAACTCTACCCTTAAGTTAACGAGAAAGAAAACTAAAACTAACCACTAAATATATTCTACAGTAAAGTCTTAAGTGCAGTTAACAATGTAGCAAGGGACAAGATTTTATGTGAAGAACATGTATCCACATCAAACTTAAAATTTTAGAAAAACTGAAATTAGAGAACCATCTGCCTGGTCTTAGCTGACTTCCAACCTTGCCAGCAATTATCAAGTAAAATGCAAGGGCACTTCATTTGTCCCACCTTGTATAAGGCTATTTAAAGAAATAATTCACCGGTATTTTCTGGTGTATAGTCCACCTTTCAAACTTCTTGTAACAATGATAGCTGTTCACATTCACACATTATTTCACAGTTTACAAAGCACTTTCCTTACAACAATTTATGACACAGATAAGGAAATTATCATCATCTGTATATCACAAGAGAAAACAGGGTCAAGCAGCTTGTGCACACCTGAGAGAAGATCTAAATCCAGTGTTATTCAAGTCCAGTGCAATATTCTACCAATAGCACTGTCTCTGCACTAAATAAGGAACTTTTCCCCCCAAAGTGGGGTAGATTCATAAGACCAAGGGCACATTTTATACTTCAAAATGACTTGGTGAAAGCTAATGCAACAGGGGCGGCTAGGTGGTGCAGTGAGTAGAGCACCGGCCCTGGAGTCAGGAGGACCTGAGTTCAAATCCAGCCTCAGATATCTGACACACTTACTAGCCGTGTGACCTTGGGTAAATCACTTAACCCCAACTACCCTTCCTCCCCCTCCAAAAAACAAAAAAAAAAAAAAAAGAAAGCTAATGCAACATCCGTTCCTCCTCAATGGCTTCTCATAAATCTATAAGGGTGGACCTTCTAACTCTCAGTAATATTGTTCCTGAACGTGCTTAAATTCTCGAGTGTAAAAGTGACCGTTGGTAGCAGTGACCACCTTTCTCCTACGCTCACAGATTATATCCAACCTCTCTATACCAGTTGGTTCTGACTCGGAGTAAACTTTAATGGACAACAGGGAACAGTAACCGAGTTTTTTCCTTTTCCTCCAGGCAGCTATCTAGATTTACTTACAGTAATTTGGGTACAAAAATGTCAAATGGGTTTTGTCGAGTGGCTGTATAGGTGTTCTGAAAGACTGTAAATCTTTCTACACCTTAAATCCCTCTAAACCTTAAGAGTTTGTTTCCCGGAGATGCTGTACTCCCAGTTTCCCCAAAAATTCATCAACAATTAGGCAACCTGATGATTAGCCACTCTCAACTTAACTAGGCTAGTCTTTGGATGACAGACCAAAAGTTTGCTACCCAGCTTGGAAACCTTTTCAAATTAGTAACAGTTGCTTAAAACACCCCAGAGGCGTGTGTATACCACAACAAACTACTTTAGTAACAGTAGACAAAGACATCAAATTTTAGAGTCTCAATACTGAATTTAACCCACAGTATACAGTATTCTGCTACCTGTCATCATTCATCTTTTCCTCATACAAACTAGGTATTTAATTGTAAAGCTTCCAAGGGATAGTGCAGAGATGAAAAATGAACATCACTCCCAAATTATTTTACTGAGGATCAAACTAATAGGAATATAGTGAAACATTTTCTCCTTACCCAGAGGAGGTTGAAGCATGCCTCCTTTCTTTTCACACGTTCCAATAGGCTGTATATCTGAAGAATCTACAAGCCTCCAAAAGTCATTTTTATTGTCACTGCCATCCAGTCGTAATCGTAATCTGGCACCAGTAATTCCAATGACTGTGGCAATACAGACAGAAGTGACATTCCGTGGGTCACGTGCTTCCAATTTCATGCCAACTTTGAAATCATTAGTAGGTGGAATCTTGGACTACATTTTTAAAAAAAGACACATTTATTAAAAACTACATGCTAGACAGGGAAAAAATATAATTTATCACCATATTGCTTAGGCATATTTTTTAATAACATAGTTTTCATTATGTCCTACATATAAGAACAGACAAAACCAGAAATCCACTGGTGAGCTGGAAGAAAAGGTTTCCCCCAGCCACTTCAAAAAATATGCCAATATCTGGATATACAACAATTTGCTTTTCCATGTACTGGTCACTCAAACACATGAACACCATCCCTCTACTGGCTGTTGTCTTAAACCTTTTCAAGTTCAGTCATCCTAAACTGAATGGACAACATGGTCCCAAGCAGAGTCATTCTGAATGCCAAGTTAGTGATGCTAACTACGACATATACTTTATCCAAGCCCTCTGGTACTGAAAATATTGCCAAGAAATAGCAAACACATTGTCACTTATTGATTTGTCTATCATGACCCTACTGCCACCAATAAAAGTCATGTAACCAGAAATTGTCATTAAGAGTGGTTCCGCTCTTAAAATACAGAAAGCTTTCCAGGGTGGTTGATAACATACTAGCTCTATGAAACTTCTTAGGCATGTATTACATAAAACATTTTTGTGACAGCATACTACCTGTCTGAAACACTGGGATGGAGCAGCTAAAGATCCAGTCTCTCTCAAGTAACTGTCCCAGTTAAAATGTTCTAGAAAAAAAAAAGGAAAATTTCTTTAGAGGAGATAATACTTGAACAACTTTCTGGAAAGAATAAAACATATATAAAATGTTGAACTAAAATATGTAACAAATACTTTTTTTTTTTTTAAACAATCGGGGTTAAGTACTTGCCCCAGGTTACACGGCCAGTTTTGTTGTGTGGGTGTTAAGTATCTGAGGCCCTAACCGATCCCAGCCCCCCCACTCTGGGGAGAGTGCTCTTACTCCCTGCGCCACCTACCCGCCCCCAGATACTTTTTTTTAATGTCTTCTCAGCTTCTATTCTGATGCCTCATTGTGACATGCAGGTTTATGAAGGAGCTCCAAGGATTTGCCAACAGAACAACAGTAGAAGATCCTACTAAGACAAGAGTGAGAATATCCCCAATATGCTGTTTTCAGAAAAAAACTTGTTTACACTTACATGAATTGATGCAAAGCAGACTGAGCAGAACCAAAACACTATACACAGTAATAGCAACACTGTCATGATAATCATCTGTGAAAGGTTCAGCTAATACAATCAGTACAATGATTCATGACAAATCCACAGGAACAAGTGATGAAAAATGCTATCTGCAGAGAACTAATGAACTCTGAGCACAGACTGCAACATATTTCTCTCATTTTTATTGTTCTTACTTCATATAGAAGTTTTTGCATGACTTTATATATACTGATATTTATTACCTTCTTTTTTTTTTAAGCAATTGGGGTTAAGTAACTTGCTCAAGGTTACACAGCCAGTTATTTCTGGGTTGGTGCTAAGTGTCTGAGCCCGGATTCGATCCCCAGGTTATCCCGACACTGAAGCCAGTGTACTTACTCACTGAGCCACCTGGCCACCCCCAAGCAATTGGGGTTAAGTAGCTTGCTCAAGGTTACACGGCCAGGTGTTTCTGGGTGGGTGCTAAGAGTCTGAGCCTGGAATTCAATCCCAGGTCATCCCGACACTGGGGCCGGTGCTCTTACTCGCTGAGCCACCTGGCCGCCCCGATTTATTACCTTCTTAATGGACATGGGAAGAGAACGGAGGGATAGAGAGAGTTTGGAACTGAAAATTAAAATGAAACATAAAATAAATAAAAGAATATCCCCAATGTTCAAATGACAGGAACAAGTAGTTTTCAAGGGAAGAAACCCAAGCTATCAACAGTGATATGAAAAAAATGCTTCAAAACACTAATAATTAGAGATATGAAAATTAAAAGCAACTCTGAGTTTCTACCTCATGCCTATCTGACTGGCAAAGCTGACAAAAACAGAACATGACAATGTTGGAGAGGCTGCAGGAAAACAGATACATTAATTCACTGTTTAAGTATCTGTAAAGTGCTACAGGTATTCTAGAAATCTGGAAACATGTCCTAAAAATTATTCAACTGTGCATACTCTCTTACCCAGCATGACCCAGAAACTTCTACAATGCCTATATCCCAAGGTGATCAAAAAAAAGAGAAAAAGGATCCAAATATTAAAAATCCAGTGTTTTTTTTTTCTAGTAACCAAGAACCATAAACTAAGGGGGGGGGAGGGGCTGTTAATTGGGAAATAGCTTAACAAAGTATAAATGTAATGGAATAAGATTGTGCTATAAGAAATTATAAAAAGGATGGGTTTAGAGAAACCGGAGACGATGATCTGGGTGAATCAGCAGACAGAACCGGGAGAACAATTTACAAAAATGAACAATTTTAAGACTTAAAGCTTCTGATCAATGCAATGGCCAACTATTATTTGATTCTAGATGACAGATGACAAAGAACACCACCTACTTCCTAAAAAAAAAAACGATGAAATAGATATGAAAAATAAGACATTTGGGGGCATATCCAATGTAGGAATCTGTTTTACCTATGAATATCTGTTACAAGAGCTGCAGTCTTCTTTTTTTACTCTGAAGGCAGCTAAATGTCATAATTAAACAAAAAAAATAAATCCTTCAAAATGTGGGCCGGTGAATCTAGCTTCTGTGCAAATTGCAGAATATATTTTTCAAATATATTGGAGGAGAGAGACAAAGTGTCATAGTGGAAAAATCCCCAGTCTTATAATTAGGAAGTCTCAGGTCTCTGACACATAATATAACCCTGAACAAGTCATTCATCTTCTCACTGCCTCACATTACTCTCTAAGGCTATAAACTGGAAAGCAATTGCCCGTCTATTATAATAGTAAAGGAAGTTTCCTCACTGGCAGTTCACTCTAACAGTGAAATCGTAGGTCCTGTCCAAATAGCTCCCAAACACAAACTACTTGAATGATTTGTGAATATTTTAAAAAGAAACAGTTATCATTAATAATCAGCAAGAGATCATCCAGAACAAGCCAAACCTTCTGACAAGATTACAAAGGTGGCTGATCACGAGAATGTCACCAATAATATAACTAGATTTCAGAAGGCCATTTGATAAAACCTCTCCTGGTATTGCTATAGAAAAGATGAAGAAAGAGAGGCTAGATTATACGTCAGGTAGATTCAGAGCTAGTTGAATGACCAAAGACAAAGTATTCTCTTTAGTGAATCACTACCAATTTTGAGAGCTCTTTAATAGAGGGCCACAGGCCTGTGAGTTTGTGCTAATTCACTATTTTTATCGATGACTTAAATGAAGGCATGCATCAATCAACTAACAACTATTTCTTCCAAGAACTGTTCTAGGCGTTGGGGATACAGATGCAATGAACTGATAACATACCTGCTAGCAGGAAGCTTAAATGCTATTGAAGAAGATAAGCACATATCTACATATATACAGAAAATAAAGAATAAATGCAAAAAAATACAAAGTTGTTCAGTAAGAGGTAACTTGGGAGGTAGGACACTAGCAATTGGGGAGATGGAGAAAGACTTCATGTGGAAAACGACACTTGAAGGAAGAAAGGAGATAAGGGGGGAAGCACCTTCTCCTCACGAGGACTAGCCAGTGACAATACACAGAGGTGCCCACATGGAGAGGAAGAATGACTGCGGCTGGAAAGGAAGCCTGGGTCCAGATCACACAAGCTTTAAGATCTAAACAGAAGAAGACAGATTTGGTTCTAGAGGGGGTCAACGGAGTTTACTGCGTAGAGGAGTGACATGGTCAGATCTGCGTTCAGGGAAATCCACTTTGGCAGGGGTGTGCAGAACAGACCAGAAGAGCAAAGACCTTGAGGCAAGGAGATGAAGCACAAGGCTGCTACAATAATCCAGGCAAAGCTGATGAGGAATGCCTAACCTAAGGTGGTAGCCATGGAGCAAAAAGGAGTTCCGGGGCACAAGAGATATCATGGATGTAAACATGCTAAGATCTGGTAGCTGCCTGGATGTGCAGCGCGAGGAAGAGCAAGGAGGCGAAAGCAACGCCAAGTCTGTGAACCCCAGAGATTAGGAGAACAGCGGTAAGTAACTTCAACGGAAACAGAGAAACAAAGCCTTCAACATTTCACAAAAATGGCTGGGAAAACTGGAAAGCGATTTGGCAGAAACTAGGCACACACTCACAGTCACATCATATACCAAGATAAGGTCAAAATGGATTAATTATTTATCCATAAAGGGTGACAGAAGGAATTTAGGAGAGCAAGGAAAAATGTACCTGTCAGATTTATGGATAAGAGAAGAGTTTACATTCAGAAAAGAGATAGAAGGGATTATAGAAAGTAAAACAGGTAATTTTGATGAAATTAAGAAATAAAACCAATGCAGCCAAAATTAGAAGGAAAACAGGAAATGGGGGAAACTTTTATAGCAAATATATCGGTGTGTGACGGAGGTGAAAACTTCCCAGACTATCCCCTAAAATGGACACAGCGCTCTAAACTCAAGCTGGGCTTCGGCTGCAGCTCAGCCCAAGTTTCATTTTTGCAAACTTACCTTAACTCCCCTGCTTTCACCCACTCCCAAATCAGGTAGCAAATGCTTTCATCGGTTTTCACTGGCTAAAGATTGTTTCCTTGTATCTGGGGAGATTCCCGAGCTAGATTGTAAGGCCGAGCTCTCGACCAGCCAAGGCAAGCTCAGTGGAAGAGGCTGTCCGTTAGGCTATATAACCTCGGTTTGTTTTCTGTAACTTGCCTCCCTCCACTGGTCCCTCCTGGTGCAGGCGACGCCCTCTTCTTGCAAGAAACGTATAAATCTTTTCTGTTCCTACCTACAGAAGCCTCTGAGTTTTTTGATTAAATTCTGGATAGGGTTTTTCATCTCACACAATAGGGAACTGAATCAAATTTATAAAAATACAAGCCATTCCTCAGGAGATAAATGGTTGGAGGATATGAACAGAAGAAATCAAAGCTATATTTGGACTTATAAACAAATACTCTAAATCATTACTGACTAGAGAAATGCAAATTAAAACAACTCTTACACACCACCTCTTATCTATCAGATTATGGCTTGGAGAGGATATGGAATGACTGGGACACTAATACACTGTGGAGTTGTGAACAAGTCCAACCGTTCCGGAAAGCAATTTGTAAAACTGTGCAGACCCTCTGACCTAGTAATACCACTAGTATTGTGGTCTGTGCCCCAAAGAGAGCAAAGGAAAGGGAAAAGGCCCTATTTGTATTTGTATATTTATAGCAGCTCTTTTGTGGTGGCAAAGAATCAGAAATCCAAGGGATGCCTAACAACTGGGGAATGACTAAACAAACTGGCATATTACGTGGCATACTACGGCGATGGAATAGTATTACACGATTAGAAATAATGAGTAGAACACTCTTAGGAAAACCTGAGAAAAACTAATATGAACTGATGCAAAGAGAAAGGAACAGAACCCAGAGAAAGCTCTATTGTAAGAATGGCCAACTGGGAAAGACTTGGCTACTCCAATCAGCTATTGATCCAAAATGATTCCCAAGGACCCATGGTGAAAAACGCTATCTACCTCCAGAGAAAGAACTGATGAATGCTGAATGCAGACTGAAGCATACTTTGTTCTCACTATTTTATTTTCTTTGTGTTTTCTTTTGCAACATGGCCAACATGGATGTGTTTTGCTTGATCTCACGTGTATAATAAAAATCAAATTGCTTGTCTTCTTCAGGAAGGGGGATTGGAAGAAGGGAGACAATTTGGCATTCAATTTTTTTTTAAAATTATTGTTTGAAAATATTTACAGCAAGTACCATCTGATAAAGGACTAATTTCTCAACTATATAGAGAACTGAGTCTAATTTATAAGAATACAAATCATTCTCCAATTGATACATGGTCAAAGGATATGAACAGTTTTGAGATAAAGAAATCAAAGCTATCTAAAATCATATGAACAAATACTCTAAATCTTTATTGATTAGAGAAATGCAAATCAAAACAACTCTGAGGTACCACCTCACACATATCAGATTGGCTAAAATAACCAAAAAAAGATGTTTGTAAATGGCGATGGGAATTTGAAGATCTTCCCTGACCCCTAAAAGGCCGAATGTAATCACACGGAGCCTGTGGTGGGAGGAGTTTGCTGCAGGGTGGAGCAGAGCCCACAGGAAGAGGGAAGTCAGAGCTGGAGGGAGAAGAGGCACCCAAGGAGACAGCTAGGCTTGTGAGCGTCTGTTTTCCCCCTGCTGTGACAGCTAGGCCTGTAAGTGCTTGTTCGTGGGAAGGCTAAAGGATGGTGCAGCTCCCTGCTATGCTACGGTGTATTAACTTCTTTGTTACTATGATGGATTTGATTTTCTGGTGTCTGAATAAATGTTTTGCTTCTGTCTTCTATATAGAGAATCTGTTATATAAGAATCTGTTATGTGATTGAGAACTATGCTGGCACATTTGTAGTCACCATCCGTGCTGTGAATATTGCATCGATGCTACAATGCTGGAGGGAATTTGGGAAAATTGGGACACTAACGCACTGTTGGGGGAGTTGTGAACTGATTCATAGCCTTTGACCCAGTAATATCAGAAGAACAGTGCGCCAAAACAGCAATACTGTACATTGAAAAACTGTGAGCGACTTAGCTGTTCTCAGCAATACAATGACCCAAGACGACCGGAAAGGACTCATGATGAGAAATGCTATCCACCTCCAGAGAGAAAACTGATGTGGTCTGAATACAGACTGAAGCACACTGTTTTTCTCTTTTTTTTTCTGTTCATGTCTTGTTGTGCAAAATGACTAATATGGAAATGTTTTACATGACTGCACATGCATAACCTATATCAGATTACCATCTCAGGAAGGGTGGAGGGGAGGGAGAGAGAAATAGAATTTGGAACTTGAAATTTTTTTAAAAACATTATTGTTTTTACATGTAATTGGGGGAAAACAATATTTTTAAAAATTTTCACTTGTAATTAGGAAATATTTAATAAAAGAAAAAATAACTTTAAAAAATAGGGAAATCTAAAAAAGGGAAGAGTTTGGGGGAAAATAAAATCAGTTCAGGCTGGGGTCTTATAGATTCTCTTGAATAACTAGTTTGAAATGTCCAAAAGAAAACTGGTAAGACAGGACTGAGACTCATGGAAGAGACTGCGCATGGACTTACAGATTATTTATATAGAGATGAGAGCTAAACCCTTTGACCTCATGAGTTTACAAAAAGAGTATACAGTCATTCAACAAGCATTTATTAAGCATTTACAATGTTCCTGGTACTATCCCAATTCCTAGTGTAGAAAGGCAAAATCATGGCCTTGCCCTTAAGAAGCTTACATTCTAAAGAGGGACACAACATGCAAACAGCTGTGTACATGCCTTCTGTAGAAGGAAATATTTGAGCTCAATCTTGAAGGAAACCAGGGAAGCCAAGAAGGAAAGGTGAGAAGCAAAACCATCCTCAGTCATAGGGGCAGACGGAATGTCATCTGTTTCTGAAAAGCAGCCAAGTTGTAAAGGCTTTAAAAGCCAAATCAAAGATGCTATTTTTGATCCAGGGGGTAAAAGGAAGCCACTGGTGTTCAGATTTGATATTAAGGATGATCATATGGTCACTTGAGTAGAGGATGGACTACAGCAGGAAAGGTCTGGAGGCTGGGAGACCAATCAGAAGTCTACTGTCGTGGTCTAGTTATGAGATGATGATAAATTGAGAAAAGGGGGTATCTGTAACAGACATTATGAAGTTAGAAAAACAAAGCATGACAAAAGATTAGATTGTGAATTAAGTATGAGTGAGGAGCCAAGGGTGAAAACTGAGGCTGTAAGCCTAGATGACCTGAAAGGTGACTCCCCTGTAGAGGGTAAAGGGAATCTGGGAAGAAAGATAATCAGCTCCATTCTGAACATGTCAAATTTGAGGTGTTTACAAGACATTCAGTTGGAAATGTCCAAAAGATATCTGGCAACAGAAGGATGTAAGAAAAGGGGTTGGGGCTGGATATACATTATCTGAAATCTACCTGCAGAGAGATGATAACTGAATCCATGACAGCTAATGAGATCACCGAATGATATAAAATAGAAAGAAAAAAAATGACTAAGGTGAGAGAAACACCTACAGTTAGGAGACATGACCCGGAGGAAATTCTAGTAAAAGAGAGAGGCAGAAAGAGAACCAGGGGAAAGCAGTGTTACAGAAATCTAGAGAGGAGAATACAGGAAAACAGGTGGTCAACGGCATTCAAAGCTGAAGAGGGGTCAAGAAAGATGACGACTGAGGAAAAATCATTAGCTCTGTCAATGAAGACATCACTGGAAATTCTGTAAGAGCAGAGCTGCTAGGACAGAATCGTGGAAACATCCCAAGTTAGGGGACATGACACAGACAAGCCAGCAGAGCAGACTGAAAAGTAGTAGTCAGACATACCGGCATACCATCACAAAAACCCAGAGAGAGAAGAGAAAGTATCACGGAGAGATTTTAAACTCATTAAATTCCTTGAGGGTACTTTTAAAGATCAACTTTGTTCTAAACAGTTTTGGGGGGAAAAAAGATAACATTTTTAAAATGGTTTTGCTATACTTTAACATGCCCCATCTACTTATATGTAGGATCAGGTTTTCCTGTCAATGAATTATTATCTATGTATGTGTGGATAACTGACCCAAAAAAATGTATGATAAAGACAGCCCAGGGCCCATACGCCAGAAGCTTAGAGAGCTGCAATGCCACCCAGAAGACTTTTCCTGCTTCTAAGACAGCCTCCAGGTCTATCATTATGGAAAACAACCTTAGTGGGGAAGGCAACGGCCTCGCACCAATCAAATGCCACCTATGAGCAGGTAAGACTAAACCTGAGGAACAGCACTGCCCCCTCATCCCCGGCTCTATCAGATCACTAACCCTGCCTGCTACCAAGCCCATCTTCTAGGAAAGCAACCCTTGTGAGGTAAGACCTGCCACCTGCCTCTGTTTCCTCAGCAGTCACAGCTACTGAAGATTCCGAAAAGAAAACCCTCATCACTAAAATATTCCAACATCAGAAACAGGCACAGTTTTATCAATGGAAATGACATTTTAAAAGATGTATTACCTTCTTCAACCTAAGAACCGCAGGGTCTTTGAGTGTGCAGATTGTCTTGGCTTTCTACTTATATTCCCAATGCTTAGCATAGTGCTTTACACACACATCAATACTCAATAAATACTTTTTCATGCATTATTTTCATGAATACTCTTTTCTACACTGTAGAAATTTGAATTGTTTTGAGCTTATCTTTCAGCCTTCAGATAGGTTCACAGTCTATTTTTGCGAGGGTCACAGATTCAAGTCTTTGTTTAAAAAAAAGAATAAACTGATGCATTGCTGATGCTCACAAGTCTGTTTGAATGCAGTTTATTCCCTCAAAATCCAGTTATGATTCATATTTGTAGCTGAACTTCCCTACGTCCTTACAGAATTTTTCCTGCTTAAACCTGCCACAGTACTTTCTCCTTCCAAGAGTGGGGAGGGGAAGAAGTGTAAACGAAGGTGTGAAATGCCTATGTGTAGTATGAAGCCAGCAAAACGATGCTTATTAGGGAGAGAGCCAAGACAATCTAGAAAGGGCTTGCCAGTTATCACAGTATTTCAAACAGCTGATAATCCCATCACTGCGCTTCAAGAGATATTTATATTTGTCAAATACTGCTCTTCATCCTCTGCCCACCCCTTGTCTCCCCCAATCAACTAGCAACAACGGTAGCTAGCCTTTGTGGCTTTTTATGTTATTAAGCCCTACAAAATACAAAAACACTGACAAAATATAAACAAAGGCATAGAAATTACAACAAGTACCTTCCTCCACATTAATAATGGAATTAGACCCACATTAATCCTGTCCCACCTATTGGCCACAATCAGTTGGAGCTGTCTCAACAATTATAAATGCATAAAAGATTTTAAATTTAAAAATTAATTTTGCCAATCATGGAAACAATTCATAAAAGCTATAGCTTATACAAATTTTGAAAAGTCAAACAGGGATTCCATACAAAGTAGTATCAACTTATAAGTATTTTTTTTTTTTTCAATTTTCAAGCATTTAATTCTCCCTTCTACTCTACTTTCACTGGAAAAAAAAAAGGAAAAATAAAACCCTTATAATAAGCATAATCAAGCAAAACAAATCCCCATATTGGTCACATCCAAAATATATCTCACTCTGCATACCAGTCCATCAGCTCACTGTTAAAAAACATCATTCTCGGGGCGGCCAGGTAGCACATCGAGTAAGAGCACCGGCTCCAGTGTCGGGATGACCTGGGATCGAATCCGGGCTCAGACACTTAGCACCCACCCAGAAACACCTGGCCGTGTAACCTTGAGCAAGTTACTTAACCCCAATTGCTTAAAAAAAAAAAAAACATCATTCTTTATCACTGGTCCTCTAGAACCGTAGCTGATCAGAGTTAAGTCTTTCAGAACCATTTGTTTTTACAACGTTGATTACAGGATAAATTGTTTCTGGTTCTGTTCCCTGTATTCTGATTCAGCCTATACAAGTTTCTTACAACAATATTCTATGACATTCATATGTTTGCTCATCTGTTCCCCACTGGATGGGAACCCCTTTAGTTACAGTTCTACTACGTCACCACAGAAAGAGGTGCCATAAATATTCTTATACATACTTGGGGTAGATATATTAACTTGTTAAAAATATCCCAACTTAGATGTCCTTCCATCACTTCAACATGACCAAAAGCAATCTCATCATCCTTCCTGCCAAACCAATCTAACCTCCAAATTCTCCCAGTACAGGTATGAAAGATCAAAATCCCTGAGTCGTTCTCAACAATGATTTTTTTACCAAATGGAACTGAGGCTTCAACTCCTCTTTCTTTTACCCAAAGCTATCTCACCTTAAACCTGGATTATAAAACAGCCTCCCTTGACTTGAAGATTTCTTCGTTCCAACCCATCTTAGACAATAGTGTCACAATAACTTTCCCAAAACTGATCCTAACCTATTTTATACCCTGAAGATACAAAAACAAAAGTGAAACAATTCCATGTCTTCAAGGAAAGATTCTAAAGGAAAACAAACACACAAATAAGATAAAAAGTAAATATGATGTAATTCTGAAGCAAGAGGCACTAACAACTGTGAAATTCAGTTCTATTTATCTTAATCCTAACTAAGTCTCAAAGCCCAATTTAAATTCCTTCTACTTGCTGATACAGCTTTTTTCCCAACTCCTTGAGCATTTATGATCTACAAGACACAATAATACTCTGATCCAATTCATTCCAGAAAGTATGTGAAGTTCCTATCGTGTGCAAAAAGCTCTATGCTTGGTCCTGATACAGAGAGAAAGCAAAACCAGTACCTAAAATCCTGGAACCAACATGGAAGAGAAGGTAATAACATAAGCAAATAGTTATCTGTAACCCAAGGCACATAGTGTCACTGAAGACTCTACAGACAGATGGACTGACCCAAGAAAACCATTCTCTCTCTTTATTTAATTGAACATACTTGGAGGTACTGCGTGAAAATCTCCAAATATAGATCAGGTGCAGATTTTTCCAAATGTGAACAAAAAATACTACCAACCTGTAATGGGAATGTAAATTTTAAAGATCTTCCCCGCCCCTAGGCTAAAGTGCACCTGGAGCCTAGGGAGGGAGGCTTGTTTTTCAGTAGATACTTTTTGATTAGCCAGTGGGTCCAAAAGGTTGTTACATTCTCTGAGCCAGGAGAAGGCTATATAAGCCCTGATGTGTAGCTTTGTTTTGGGACTCACTTTGAGAAATGTTCTGTGATTTGATATGGATTCTGGGAAGCCGTTGTCCTGAGCTCCCTCCTCCCCCCGGCTTTGAAAAACCCAGATGTTGAAAGGGTATGGATGTAATGGTTGGACAGTTTGAAATCTGTCTACTAGATCTGTTTCTGTCTTGATAATTCTGTCTGTGTACTTTGAAGTTCGGGGTGCTGACCTTTTCCCCTGAACAAGGTAAAGGATACATGTCTGACTGATTAAAGTAAGCTTGTTAACCCATTTTGAGTTGCTTTCCTTAAACAAAGCAGATCCAAGGACCTGTATTGGCAGCAAACCCTGAGGACGCTTGGGGTGCTTGCCGCTACACAACCTTACAATATTCAATGTGCTATTTATTGTAAAGCAATTATGTGAACTTCTCAATGATCTCAATTCTATATAAGCAGTCTTCTCTGCTGTTCTTCATTCATGTGTCATAGCCTCCCCCAAGGCAGTGTCCTGGGCTCTTTTATCTTTTCCCTCTAGCTCCATTTTCTGTGGGTTCAATATTATACATCCAACCCTAGTTCATTCTCCTGAGGGCCATTCCAAAATCACCAAAGGCCTTTTGGACATTTCTAACCGGATGACAGCATCTGTAACTTCAATCCAAAACAGAATTCAGTATCTTCCTCCCCAAGCCTCCCCCTCTTCCCAACTTGTCTGTTACTTTTGAAGATGCCGCTCTTCTCCATTCACTCAGGCCTAGGACGGCAGGATCTCTACTTCTACCCCTCGTATTCACTCACCCCATATATCCAATATGCGGCCAGCCTTACAGCTTCTATCACAGTATCTCACACTACATCCAGTCTCCCCTGACACATCCACCATCCTAGCTTAGGCCCTTATCACCTCTCATACAAACCGCTGTAGAGTAGCCTTCTCAGTGGTCTCTTGCCTCAGTTCTCCATCCATCATCCAATTGGCTGCTAACAACTTCACAAAAGCACTTACCTGACCTAGTCACCTCAATGTCACCCCAATGAGCTCCAGTGGCTCCCAATTACTTCCTGAATCAACCATAAACTGCTGTGAATGATATCTGCATTTCTTTATGATCTGGCCCCTGAGCCTTCTTAGACCTTCCTCTCGTTCTGGCAATATTGGCCTCTCTACAGTTCCTCTAACATGATACTCCATCTCTCTGGGTCTTTTCACCAGCTGCCCCCCACACCCAAAATGCCCTGGGTCCCTGACGGTGGCATTTCTGTGATTTCCCTTGAAGTCTCAACTCAGTCCTGTCTGCTCCAGGAAGTTTTTTCCAAGTGGCTAACAGCTGCTAATGCTTCCTTACAGTGTCTCTCATCTGTGCTGTATATACCTGAAATCCAACCCAGTCAGGAGTTGCCTCCCCCACTCAAATGTGAGCTCCTGGAGGGCAAGGATCACATTTCTTACTTTCCTTTGTATCTCCAGGTCCTAGCACATAGTAAGCACCTAATAATGCTTTGTCTGCACTTTAGATTATACTGCTTCATTTAAATGCCAAAAGTAAAAAAGAAAAAACTAAAAGTTAATAAGGAAGGCAACAGAATGCATTCTCAAATTATTTTAAAACATACCATACTGCACAGGAAGATTGTTTGAGTGATTTTTTCCTTGCTTTTCCTTCTTAATATTCTTTGAATCTAAAAAGAAATATTATGACCAAACTGATTAGCAAATTTAGAAGCAATTACATAATAAAGATCACTTGATATTTCTCTAGTTATGTTTCTCTAGTTGTTTAGTGCAACTTTTCTAATAAAAAATTTTACTTTCACTTATCCATTATATACTAAAATATAAAAAAATATCACCTGGAAATTAATTAGGCATTTTAGGAAATTCATTAATCAGCAAGAGGCAACGTGATAGTGTGCAGTTTTGAATCAGGAATCTAAAAAACCCTGCATTCAAATCTTGCCTCTGATATTTGATAACAATGTGACCATGGGAGAAAGTGATTTTAATATGAGCTTCAAGGAACTTCAGTTTCGATCTGCATCAGTAGAAAGAATATAAACCAAAAAAATCAGAGACTATTAACACATTCAAAGAGACATAAAGATAACATTTACCAAAATGGAATGATAAATTACTAAATTTAGTTATGCAAAGAAATTAGCACAGTCTCAAAATTACCTTACATAACAGAAAAATATTACTGATAATAAAACCAGAAAGAGTCAAATTTTAATTTTATTTGATGTTTTGGTAAACTAGCATTTTTAAGAGACTGTTGAGCCTAGAGCTATAAAATACTGAAAATGCTAAAAGTATAATTTAGAGCTAGAAGGGACCTCAAAGAAGTCATCCAGCCCAACCTTCAAAGGAAACTGAAACACAAGTATTAAACAGTGACGTAAGTTAACATTGGCCTCCTCTACTCCCCAGGTCCACTCACTTCTCTTTATTCTTTCCTCTGAATTCAAGATGAGTATCTCCCCAAAAGTCTAACCCCCTTAATTTATTTTCTATAATACTATAAAAAACAAATCTAACACCTGATGGTCACTAATTGCTATCAAATAACTACTACATGGAATATCAATTGAGACCATAAAATTAAGTTTAAACAAAATTAAAAATTTCTTCTTTCATCTTATACTTGAAGTAAATGGACAGGCCAAATAACCTATTCCATGTGCATTCTAATCTTACAAACAAGAAACTGAAATATTTCCTTCCCGTCTTCTTTAAACATGTAAATCACCTTACCTTTATTTACTGTCTTCCCCATGATTGTCCCCTTCTTCATCATTCTTCCTTGAGGCAAGAAGACCAGGAACAGCCTCTTTAGCACATAAAGGAATCCTGAAAGGCAGAATTACTATAAATCAGTTGCAGATTCAACACTTACTACCTTGATTCTAATTAAAACTGAAAAATCAAAAGGAAGGTTACAAAAAACTAGAATGAAACACATTTTTTCTTTATGAAAATTAAATAAATCTCCTGAGAAAAGATTTTATGCAATCATTATTAAAAATAGTCCTTAATTGAAATCTGTGTATTCACTATGCATATTCTGTTTTCTATTTTAAAGATTCTCAGAAAATAATGCCCTCATAAATTCAATTAGAAAAAAAGGACCATCAAATAACAGTCTTAGTTGAACTTCCATTTTCTTATACATACCTATCCATTACTGAACATAGCAGAAATTTAAGGTAGAGAGGAAAAAAGGATACAAGTTTTTACTTTAAAATTTTGGTGAAAACCAAGATAAAAATCTGAATCTTGATTTCTTGAAAAGCATTTACTAGTCAAGGGGATTTGTTAAATTTTTAGATGTCCGTATCTTATTAAAAGGAACCACAGAAGAAGCAGGAATTTCGCCTTCCGGACAGCCCCGCAGGCCCAGAGGAATCCGCCAGTGCAGCACTCGGGGAGCAGAGCTCAGGACCCGTGAGCCAGAGGCTTTGGCCCCAGGGCAGGCCTGACCAGCCGCCAGACAGAGGGACTCCAGATCAGCAGCAGCTGTGGCCGTTTCCAGATTTATCAACACATAGATGCGAAGGACAAGGTGAGAGGTCAGTGCAGTCTGGACTTTGGGACCCAGTAAGTGGGAACAGCCTGCCAGCACCACATGGCAGCTTCAGCTCCTAGCCCTGCAGAGTGTAGGGAAGCAAGCACCAGTCTGAGGGGTCATCGCTCTTGCTTTAACCTGCTTGGATCTGGATTGCAGTCTAGGGTGCAGGTCCTGGGGTATGCGACCTGCTTGCCAGAGCGTGTGGAGGCCTCAGAGAGGGCACCCATCTAATACCTCCAGCAGCTGAGAAAACCCCAGCGTTTGGGACAAAAGCTCCCCTGTCTGGTGGCAGAGTCCTACTGTGGCAAAAAGCCCAGGGGTCAAGTGACATGACCAGGCAAAGGAAACAAGGCAGACAGAAGATTCCAACATTAGACCCCTATTTGGGGGACAAAAGGGAGCAAAGTATGGAACAGGAAGAAGACAGTGAAGTCAGAACTCCTGCACCAAAAACTTCAAAGGAAAATAAGAGCTGGTTACAGGCCACAGAGGACCTTAAGAAGCAGATAAGAGAAGTGGAGGAAAAATTGGGAAGAGAAATGAGAACGATGCAAGAAAATTATGAAATGAGAGTCAACAGCCTGACTGAGGAAAATCATATCTTAAAAAATAGACTGACTCAAATGGCAAAAGAGGCTCCAAAAGGCAATGAGGAGAAGAATGCCTTAAAAAGCCGAATTTCCCGGATGGAAAAACAACCTGAAAACTCAATGAGGAGAATCATTGCTTCAGAATTAGATTGGAGCAAATGGAAGCTAATGACTTTATGAGAAATAAAGATGCTGTTAAACAGATGCAAACAAATGAAAGAATAGAAGGCAATGTGAAATATCTCATGGGAAAAACCATTGACCTCGAAAATAGATCCAAGAGAAATCATTTAAAAATTATTGGACTACCTGAAAGCCATGACCAAAGTAAGAACCTAGAAATCATCCTCCAAGAAATTCTCAAGGAAAACTGCCCTGATGTTTTAGAACCCGAGGGCAAAATAGAGGTTGAAAGAATCCACCAATCATCTCCTGAAAAAGATCCCAAAAAGAAAACTCCTAAGAATATTATAGCCAGGTTCCAGAATTCCCAGATCAAGGAGAGAATATTACAAGCAGCCAGGAAGAAACAATTTGAATATTGTGGAAACACCATCAGGATAACTCAGGATTTGGAAGCTTCTACACTGAGGGATCGAAGAGCTTGGAATATGATATTCCGGAGGGCAAAGGAACTGGGATTAAAACCAAGAGTCACCTTCCCAGCAAAACTGAGTATCATGTTTCAGGGGAAAATATGGTCATTCAGTGGAATAGAGGACTTTCAAGCATTTTTGTTGAAAAAACCAGAGTTGAATAGAAAATGTGACATTCAGATACAAGAAGCAAGAGAAACATGAGAAGGTAAACAGGGAAAAGAAATCATAAGGAACTTATCAAAGTTGAACTATTAACATTCCTACATGGAAAAACAATAATTGTAAGTTATTAAACTTTTCTCAGTATGTAAATAGTTGAAGGGAATAGAAATATATATATATATATATATGTGTGTGTATATATATATATATATATATGTCTATATCAGAGGGTATATGGCCATATGAATACATATGTGAATGTGTGTATATATGTGTACAGGTATACATAGATAGAGGGCACAGGACCAATTTAACAGGAAGGGATGATACTTAAAAGGTGAAATTAAGAGGTGAGAGAGGAATATAATGAGAGGAGATGGGGAGAAACAGAATGGGGTCAACTATCTCATACAGAAGAGGCAAGGGGAAATGGTTACAATGGAGGGGAAGAATAGGAAGGCAAAAGGGAATGGGTCAACCTCATTCCCATTGAATCTGGCTTGGGGAGGGAATGAAATACACACTAAATAGAGTATCTCACCCTCCGGGAGAGTAGGAGTGGAAGGGGATGAGAGGGGGGATGATGGAAAGGAGGGAAGGCTGCGGGGGAGGGAAGTTGGAAGCAACCACTTATGAAAAGGGACGGGATCAAAGCAGAGAATAGAACAAGTGGGAGGTTGGATAGGAGGGAGGGAAATATAGTCAGTCTTTTACAATGTATCTACTATGTTACTGTTTTGTATTAGCCACACATGTACAACCTATACTGAACTGCTTATCTTCCCAGTAAGGGTGGGTGACAAGGGAGGAAGGGAATGAATCTGGAATTCAAAATTTTAAAATCAAATGTTTAAATTATGTATATAGTATCATTAATACTATTTTACATGTAATTGGATATCCAGGATATATTGGGTATTACATGTAATAAGATATACAGGCACTGGAAAAGTCAAAAGGGGTATGGGAGAAAATATGGGAGAGAGCAGATTGGAGGAGGGGATATCCTGTGGGACTGCTGTTTTGGGGTGGTACGTAGGGGAAAAACTGGGAGAAAATTTGTAACTCAAAATCTGGTGGAAATGAATGATGTAAAACAGAAGGTAATAAAGCATTTGAAAAAATTAATAAAAAATAAATAAATAAAAGGAACCACAGACAATGAATTAATGGCACAGCATCCAAATTCCTAAAGGAAAAGTTTTTACTTTTAATTTTAAAATATAATTTAATTTTAATTACTTTAAAAGTAATTAAAAGAGGCAATAGTAAACATACAACTTTTCCCTCTTAGAGCTAAATAAATCCAACAATAATAGAATATTAGAAAAATTATGAAAGACCTCTGGAGAAAACTGAATACAAATAGAAAGGAGTATACCTTTTCCTCAGCTATACTTTCACTTTCACCAAAACTGATTATGCATTAGGTTATAAAAAAGTCATAATGAAATACAGAAAAGCAAAAGTATTAAATACACCCTTTTAAGATCACAGCACAATCAAAATTACACTTAAGAAAAGATTGTAGAAGCACAGATTATAAATTAATTGCAGGTAGTGGGGGCAGCCAGGTAGTGCAGTGAATAGAATCAGCCTAGAGTCAGGAGGACGCAAGTTCAAATCCAGTCTCGGACACTTGACATTTACTAGCTGTGTGACTCTGGGCAAGTCATTTAACCCTGATTAACTTGCCAAAAAAAAAAAGTTAATCGGAAACTAAATAAAGTAATACTAAAGAATAAGTGGGTCAAAGAACAAATCATAGAAACAATCAATAATTTCATTAAAGAGAATGATAATTAAGACAACACTCCAAAATTTATAGGGTACGGCCAAAGCAATACTTAGGGGAAAATGTATTTCCTTAAATGTGTATATCAATAAAAGTGACAAAGAGCAGATTAGTGACTTGGTATGCAAATAAAAAAAATAGAAAAAGAACAAATTAAAAATTCATGATAAAATACAAAAATGGGGATCCTGAACACCAAAGGAGAGATGAACAAAACAGAAAGAAAATCACTGAACTAATAAATAAACTAGAAGCTGACTCTATGGAAAAATAAAACAGGTAAGTTACTGGTTAATTTGATCTTAAAGAAAGAAAATCAAATTACCAATATCAAAAATGGAACCTAAGTGCATTGAATAGTCAGTCGTTTTTCAGTCATGTCCAACTCTTCATGACCCCTCTTTGGGTTTTCTTTGTGAAGATAGTGGAGTGGTTTGCCATTTCCTTGTCTAGCTCATTTTACAACGAGGAAACAGAGGCAAAGAGGGTCTCTCATATCCACAGAGTCATATAGCTTCTAAGTGTCCAAAGTCAAATCTGAACTAAGGTCCTGGCTCCCAACCCTGTACTCTATCCACTGTGCTACCTACCTGCCTATGGAAGAATATTCACAAAATATAAATTACCAGATTAGCAGAAGAATAAACAGAATACTTAAATAACCCTATCTTAGAAAAAGAAATTCAACAAGTCAGAATGAGCTCCATAAGTAAAAAAAATTCCCAGGACAAGATAGATTCACATCTACCAAACATTTAAAGAACAGTTAATACCAATACTATATAAACTACTTGGGAAAACAGGCAAAGAAGGGGTCCTACCAAATTCATTTATGACCACAAATACAGTGCTGATTTCTAAACCACGAAGAGCAAAAATGGAAAAGGAAAACTATAGACCAATTTCCTTAAAGTATACTGATGTAAAATTTTTAAATAAAATACTAATAAGGACATTATAGCAATATGGCACAGATACATATCACAAACATCATGACCAGGTAGGACTTATACCAAGAACATAAGACTGGTTCAATATTAGGAAAATTATCAGCATAACTGACTATATGAATGACAAAAACAACAAAAATCATGATTATCTCAACAGATACAGAAAAGGCTTTTGATAAAATACAATGCCCATTCCTAATAAAATACTATAGAGCACAGTAATAAACAGAGCTTTCCGAGGCAGCCAGGTGGCGCAGTGAGTAAGAGCTCCGGCCTCAGAGTCGGGAGACTTGGGATTGGTTCTAGGCTCAGATACTTAACACCCACACAAAAATAATTGGCCTTGTAACCCTGAACAAGTTACTTAACCCTGATTGTTTTAAAAATAAATAAATAAACAGAGCTTTCCTTAAAATAAGTAGTATCTATCTAAAACCATCAGCAATAATTATCTGTAATGAGAATATGCTAGAAGTCTTTACAATAAGATCAAGGTTGAAGCAAGGATGCTCATTATCACCAAAATTATTCCAATACTGTACTAGAAATGCTAGCTATAGCAGTAAGACAAGAAAAAGAAACTGAAGGAATAAAAATAAGCAATGAGAAAACAAAACTATCACTCTGAAGACCATATATATTTAGAGAAACCTAGAGAATCAACTAAAAATCTCGTTGAAATAATTAACAACTTAAAGCTGCAGGATGTTGAAGGAAAAAAAATACACATATAGGGGCTGCTAGGTGGTACACTGAATAGAGCACTGGCCCTGGAGTCAAGGAGGGCTTGAGTTCAAATTCAGTCTCAGACACTTAACACCTACTGGTTGTGTGACCTTGGGCAAGTCACTTAGACCCAATTGCTCTGCCTTTCCCCCTCCAAAAAGCAAAAAACAAAACCCGCATATATGATCAGCATTTCAATATACTACCAACAAAACCCAGTAGGAAGAGATAGAGAAATTCCACTTAAAATAACTGCAGACAATATAAAAACCTTGGGAGTCTACCTGCCAAGACAAACCAAATAACTATACGAATACAACTAAAAATATTTTTCACAGAAATAAAGTCAAATCTAAACAATCAGAGAAATGTTCATTTCTCATGTGTAGGCTGAACCAAAGTAATAAAAACAACAATTCTACCTAAATTGATTTACTTATTCAATGACAGACCAAATTACCCAAAAAAGTTTTTATAGAGAGTTAGAAAAAATAATAAAACTCATTTATAGGAACAAAACATCAAGAATATCAAGGGAATCAATGAAAAAAAAGTGAAAGAACTTAGCAGTTATCAGATCCCAAATTGTATTATAAAATGGCAAACATCAAAATAATTTGGTACTGGCTAGAAAATACAGTGGCAGATCAGTGGAATGTATTTGGCACACAATACACAGTAGTAAATGACCACAGTAATCTAGTGTTTGAAAAACCCAAAGGTCTAAGATTTTGGAACAAGAAATCACTATGTGATCAAAAACTGCTGGAAAACCGGAAAGCAGTTTGGCAGAAACTACCGTGTTTCCCCGATAATAAGACCTATCCCGAAAATAAGCCCTCCCCTTACTGTGTAAGATTCCTCTAAAATAAGCCCTCCCCCAAAAATAAGCCCTATTGAGATTGCTACTGTAGTGAAGGTGATCCCCTGCGCTACACGCTACATTACGGTACCCTCTGTATGCACTGTCCTCCCCCCCGCCGTGAAACGCACGCCGCGCTCCGAGCTGCATCCAATCAGAGCTGCAGCAGTGAGCGCATCATCCTGTTCTTTCCTAGTGATTTGCTTGCTGGCGCCATTGAGAGCAGTGCCGCGGAGGAGAGCTGAGGCAGGACAACATAAGCCCTCCCCTGAAAATAAGCCCTCTGGTGTTTTTCTTTCCAAAAAAATTAATAAGACAGTGTCTGATTATCGGGGAAACACGGGGTAGGTATAGACCAAAGTCTCACACTGTATAGTGAGACAAGGTCAAAATGAGTACATGATTTAGACATGAGGGGTGGTATAAGTAAAGTAAGGGAGCATGGAAAAATGCACCTGTCAGATCTATTGATAAGGGAAGAGTTTAAGCCCAAACAAGAGATAGAGGGAATTACAGGCAGTAAAATGAATAATTTTGATTACATTAAATTATAAAAAGTTCTCGCACAAAAAAATTTAATTCAGTTGAGACTAGAAGGAAAGCAGAAAACCTGAGGAAAAATTTATACAGCAAGTTTCTTTGATAAAAATATCATTTCTTAAATAAATAATCTGAGTTAAATCTATAAGAAAACAAGGCATTCCCCATTTGATGAATGGTCAAAGGAAATGAACAGGCAGTTTATAGAAGCAATCAAAGCTATTTATAAGTAATTTGAAAAAATGCTCTAAATCACTACTGATTAAAGAAATGTAAATTAAAACAACTCTGAGATACACCTCACACCTATCAGACTGGCTAATATGACAGAAAGGGGAAATGACAAATATTGCCACTAATACACTGTGGAGTTGTAAAACTGATCCAGTCATTCTGGAGAACAATCTGGAATTATGTCCGAAAAGCATACTGTGCACAGACCCAGCAATAATACCACTAACTAGATCTGTATGCCAAAGAGGGGTTTTTTTTTAAGACCTATTTGTGCAAAATTATTTATAGCCCTTTTTGTAGTGACAAAGAATTGGAAATTGGGCATATGTCCATCAACTGGGGAATAAGTGGACCAGCTGTGGTATGTATTATTGTGATGGATTACTATTGTGGTACAAGAAATGATGAACAGGATGGTTTCAAAAAAAAACTTGAAAGGCTTATAGGAACTGATGCAAAATGAAGTGAGGAGAAACGAGAGAATGCTGTGCACAGAAACAGCAACACGGTGCAATGATCACCTGTGAACGACTTAATTATTCTAAGCAATACAATAATCCAAGACAATTCCAAAGGACCAAAGATGAAAAATGCTATCCACCTCCAGAGAAAGAAATGATGGATTCTGAACGCAGATCAAAGCACATTTTTTAAAAACTTTTTTCCAGGGATTTATTGGGGGGCAGGGGTGTCTGTTTTCTTTCACAACATAATTGAAATGGAAATATGTTTTCCATTACTGCACATGTATAATCTATGTCAAACTGCTTGCCTTCTGAAGAAGGGAGGGAGGAAATGTGGAGTTCAGGTTTTTTAATGAATTATTTAAAATATTTTACATGTAATTGGAAAAAATATTTTAAAAAAAGAAATGACAAGTAGGAAGGTTTCCAAAAAACCTGCAAAGACTTTTATGACCTGAAGTACACAGACCCAGGAGAACCTTGAACACAGTAACAACAGTACTACACGATGATCAGCATGAATGACTTAGCTATTCATTCCAAGATAATTCTGAAGGACTTAGGATGAAAAATGCTATCCACCTCCAGAGAAAAAGCTGAAGGAGTCTGAATCCAGAACAAAGCATACTTTCCTCACTTTATTTTTCTTGATGTTTTGTGTGTTTTCTTCATAACATGTCTACTATGGAAATGTGTTTTGCATGACTGAATATGTACAATCTGTATCAAGTAGTTAGTTTTCTCAAGGAAGGGATAGGTACAAGACAGGCAGAGATGCTTTGGACCTCGAAATTTTTCAAAAATAAATGTCAAACATTATTTTTACATGTAATTGGATATATACATATATGTATATATGTCTGTGTGTGTGTATATATATATGTTGAGCACAACTCCACCCTCCCATCCCTTAACTGATCCATGAACAGGAATTTCAGCCTAGGATAAAATCCCTGCTCCATTCTTCCCTGTCCCCTGCCCACCCTACCCACCCACCAAATATTCCCCATCTCCACCCATTGTAGGTTCCCTGTCCCTCAGCCTAGGGAAAAACTTCATGGGTGTGGGAAAATTCAAATATACACTGACCAATCACTGATTGGAGTTTCAGCTTACGTAACCTGACTATTGTAATCTCTTTAAAAACCGGCACATTGTCCATGCCAACGCACTGTCTGATCTGGGGATGTGACCCCGGCAGTCCTGCAGTAATAAAATCCACTTCCAAACTTACTCTCCGGGATCTTCTGCCTCGCTCCTTTACACTCTACATCAATAGTCACATGAACAAATGCTCTACATCACTCATTAAAGAAATGCAAATTGGGGCAGCAGCTGCAGGGGCATCAGGCTCCCTTCACTCCAGTCTCCGCTCCGAAGCCAGGGAGAGACATCGAGCCACCCAGCCCCATCCAAGGAGACCCTAGGCTCCCCAGGGCGCACAGCACACACACCAAAAGGGGGCGGAAAAGGGAACAAATCCAGAACTCCAAAGATGGGAGACAAGCTCAGCAGAGAGAAGATGTACCATACAAACGATGAGAAGTCAATGATAAATCCAAGAAGACTGAAGGAGCTGATGCAGAGAAAGATGAAACTCCCAAGGAGAATGACGAGACCACAGACAGTGGCAGAGCCAAAGAGAAGACTGATAAAGATTCCCAGGCCACTGCTAACAAGACTTCAGATAATAAAGCAGAGAAGAATGCAGGGGCTGGCAAAGAAGAGGCTCGGACATCAGAGCCTGAGAAACCAAAGGCTGTCCCCGATGGAGAGGTGGAGCCACAGAAGGATACTGAGCTGAAGCAGGCAGGATTTCGGGGCCTAGCACTAAGGCAAAGGTTTCCCAGTCTTCAGAAGCAATAGCAACTAGGAAAGCAGAGGACAAGGGTAAAGAGGCAGGGGAAGCCAGAAAGACTGAGGCTCCCACCACCAGCTTCAGACTCCAAACCTGGCAGCAGCGAAGCCGTGTCTTCTTCCAAGGAGAGCCCAACAGGAGCGCAAGTCCCTAGCTCTGCACCTACGGTCCAGGAACCTGCAGCCCCAGCAGAAGAGGCTAAACCTTCTGAGGCTCCCACCACGAATGTGGATCAAACCATAGCAGTAAAACAGCAATAGGGGCAGTCTATTGAAAAAAAGTTAATAACGATAGTAACAATAATCACTTAAAAACAACCTGTGTCTCTATCTTTTCCCCCCAGCTATACTAACTTGTTTCAAATCTGAAAGAACCATATCTATCTCCCCCAAAAAAGAATATCCTATCAAGAGACGGAGGGAGAGAGAATCCAAATAGGTTTTTTTTTGTGGGAATATATCTAAAATATCTTCCATCAACTTTACGAATAAGTCCTGGATTTTAAAGATGAATGTCTGAAAGCACAATACATCTTTGGTACCTCAACGGTTGTCAGATGCACTCCACCCATGTCTCCAAATCTCTTTTCTCCTGTGATAAGGTTTGAGAGTGCTAACTTTGATTCTGCGCATAGGGCCTGTGCCAAGGCAATCAGATCTTTATGAAAGCAGTATTTCTGTGGGGGTCTTTGTATCTACAGCCTTTCTTATTTTGACATTTTTTTTAATGCTGTGGATGAATGACAACTTTCAGACAGTATCCACTTAGCAGTCCACATTTTCTCGAAGCCAATCCTCCCCTCTTTCTCTCCAGATATTTTTGGGAGTAACAAACATTCTCATTCTACTTAGTCTCTCTAGATTTCTCATGACAAATTAATCCATGTCCATGGCTGGGTGAGGGGAGTCTGTTGGAGCAATGCCACTGCAGCTACTGCCCTAAAAGATGCCACCGCAGCTACTGGCATGTCCACTGTCTTTTGGTCAGTGGAAATTAAAAAAAAAACGGCATTCATTGCAATTCCAGTTTCTCTTCCATTCTGTGTCACAGACACCAACACACCACTCACTGGAAAATGAAAAAAATGCACAAAAAATACCAGAAAAAAATGTGCAATGGATGCACTGAATGAAATATGTGCAATTGTATAAATGGTGTAACAGTAATAAAGTTAAGAAGAAAGATTGTGGAAAGATGGCAGAGTAGGTCAGAAAATTCCAGATTCTTGAGATTTTCTCCCACAAAAGAGTTAAAATAGCACCTTAGGGAGAACAAAGTGTGGGTGAAGAGAGATAAGAACTGGGGCATAGAGGAATCCTTTTGGGACAATCTGAGAAGATCAGAAGAGGTTTACTCCCAGTCCAGGCTAGGTTCCCTTTCAACGGCAAGCTGCAAGCCTCCAAAACAACCAGTGGCAAGCCCTGGGGTTAGCTGGCTTGAGAGGCTGCCTCCGCCCCAGCCAGCACAACTTTTATTCCTGGGACAATGAGGGAACTTGGGCATCTGAGCCTGGGGAGATCGAGGGAACCTCTGCTGACTAGTAACACCAGACCCAGCTGTGCTGTGAAGAGTGGTGGGGGGCAAGAAGGAACCAGCACAACCCCCCAGAATGCAGAAAGCCCCTGGCTGCAGGCACTTCCAGGAGGCTTTGGTTTCAGGCTAGAGGGAAGAACTGAAGATCTAGGCCAATAGGCACCATTTCCCCCCCAGGGTTAGAGGGAATTAGAAATAATCAAGCTATCACCACAAAAAATGCACAGGCAAAGGAGAAAGAATTCAACCATAGAAAAATATCTGGAGAATAGAGAGGACCAGGATTCATCTTCAGAGGAGGCTATTCAAGTAAAGAAAAGGCCAAAGAGTGCTGTCAATGGACATCTGCCCAAAAACAATTCATGGAAGATCTTTAAAAAAAGACGTCAAAAATCAAATGACAGAGATAGAGGGAAAACTAAAAAAGAAAATGAGAATAATCCTAGAGAAACAAGAAGGGTATGAAGGAAAGTTAACCAATTAGAAAAGGAGATCCAGATTGTGAAAGAAGAAAAGGACACCTTGAAAATTAGAATTGGAAAGAGTGAAGTCCTTGAAATTATAAGAGATCAAGAAATGATTAAACAGGGCGGGTGGCTAGATGGTGCAGTGAATAGAGCCCTGGAGTCAGGAGGAACTGAGTTCAAATCTGGTCTCACACACTTAACACACACATACACACACAAACTAGCCGTGTGACCTTGGGCAAGTCACTTAATCCCAATTGCCCTCCAAAAAGGAAAATAAAAGAAATGATTAAACAAAATAAGAATAGGAAAAAATAAAAGAGAAAAAGAAACATCTTGCAAGAAAAGCAACAGATTTGGAGAATAGATCAAGAAGAGAAAATATACTGGACTAACTGAAAGATACGATTTAAAAAAATAAATCTTGACACAACAATACAAGAAATAATCAAAGAAAATTGTTCTGAAGTTCTAGAACGAGGGGAGAAAGTAAATAGAAAAAAAAAATCCATTGATCACCACTTAAAAGAGATCTTATTGAGGAAAACTCATAGGAATATCATAGTCAAATTCTGAAACACCCAGCTCAAGGAAAAAATATTAAAAGCATCAAGATTAATACAATCTAAATGTGATGGTGCCACAATTAGAATTACACAAGACCTAGCAGCAGAGACATTAAAAAGGATCACAGGTTTTGGAACACAACATATAGAAGAGAAAAGGAATTAGGGCTCCAGTCAAAAATATCATACCCTGCAAAGTTAAATATCCTGAATGAAAAAAAAATGGACATTTAATAAACTCTCAGACTTTCAAGACTGTTAAAAAAGAAAATCCTGAACTTAACAGAAGACTCAACATATAAGAACCAAGAGAAATATTAGGCACATAATCAAGACTGATTATAAGGGATCCATAAAGACAGACTGTTTATTTTTTATATATGTAAAATGGATGTCTAAAATTCTTATCAATAATTGGGTAATTTATGAGAAAGATTGGGGTAAATGAGAATGATATGAATTTTAAAAGTAAAACCATTTAGGAACATCTTAAAAGAGCAATTATTTGAGGTGAAAAAGGAAGAATTGATATAGAGGACTTAGATGAGGGAGGAAGGCTGGTAGTTCTGGTAACCTACTTTCATGGGGAATGAGTTTAAGAAGGAACAATACATATATATTTAGAAGAGTATAAAAGTCTTCTAAATTAAGAAGAAATAAAATGGTATGGGCATAGGGAGGGGGGAGAGGACAAGGGAGGTATCTTTGGGGGGGGGTGAGGGAATAGGTAAAATACAGGTATAGAAGAGTGTTTAGATTTATGGGAGTGGAAGGATAGGGGAGGGATCCTTGGTGGGGCTAGGCAAGTTACAGGATGGCAAGGTAGTTATAACCATACATAAAAAACAACGATCAGGAGTAGAATAGGTTTGGGGAAGTATATGTCTATATATGTATGTGTATCTATAGCTATAGAGAAACATATGTAAACTTTATTGTAGTCTTCTGCGGCGAAGTTGAGGAAAGGGGAAAAAAAGACGAAGTAAAAGAGTGCACAGCAGAGAACAAAAGAAAACTCACAAGGAAGCACAGAAAAGATGGACTATTCTCAACATGAATATTGTTATATAGGCTTTCTTGAAATGAAAATCTATTCTTAAATATTTTGAATCCTCTTATGTTCTGCAACTACACACAACATGCTTTTTTTTTCTTTCTAATAACTTTGTATTTAAGTTCCAATATTTAAGTTTATGATATGTTTTTATTTCTTTTCTCTATTTTCTATTTGTGCTCTGGCATTTTAGTCCAAAATAAAATTCTGGGGGAAAAAAAAACAGTTAAATAATTTGGGAGGGGGTGTTGGGGTATTTTTTTGCTTTTTGGAGGGGAAAAGACAGGGCAATTGGGGTTAAGTGACTTGCCCAAGGTCACACGGCTATGGCTACTAAGTGTTAAGTGTCTGAGGCCACATTTGAACTCAGGTCCTCCTGACTCCAGGGCCAGTGCTCCATTCACTGCACCACCTAGCCGCCCAAAATTTAGATAATTTTTAAAAGTTAAAAAAAAAAAGAAATTCAAATTTTAAAAACCCTGAGATGCCACCTCACACCTACCAGACTGGCATGACATTAAACATGAGAGAATAGGCTCAAATGCCAGAGGGGATGTGGAAAAATTGGGACACACTTGACCTGCTGGTGGAGTTGTGAGCTGGTCTGACCATTCTGGAGAAGACATGGTCAAACTTGCACGATATCATGACTAGCACAATGAGCAGAACCAAGAGAGCGTCATACACAGTAACAGCAATGAGTGACAAGTCACCTTGAGGATTATAAATACCTCCATTAACCATAAAGGACATATGAAGTAAGGTGCTCTACACATGCAGAGAAAAGAACTGATCAACAGAAGTATGCGTAGCATGGTTTTACAGAGACGTATTAGCATCTAACGGGAGCCATCTGTAGGGCAGGGAGGTGGGGGGAGGAGAAAAGCGAAAACAGGCGACATGATAACTTTACTATACATGTCAAAGGAACAGCAAGTTGTACATGATAGGTTTGCAGTTTCACCTATGATCATCTTTCTTTCTATTCTACTATGGTATGGAAACGCTTGTTTTATTTCTTAAGTTCAGAATAAAATATTTTTTTTAAAAATCTAAATGACAAGCAGGACACTTTCAGAAAAACCTGGAAAAATTTAGGTGAACTCACGCAAAGGAAAATAAGCAGAGCCAGAAGAATGCTCTACATTGTGAAGGTCACAGAAATTATTGATGAGATTAATCATCTTAATCATCTGCAGATAAGACCAAAAAGATTCCAACTCTGTGCTTTGCAGGTGGTGGAAGAACAAATTCAATATAAGTCCAAGTATTACATAAAAATGGGAAAAAAAATAGCAAGAATAATGTCAAAAGTATCATCAGTGCAGAGAGGCAAGAAAAAGGAAGTGATAGGCTAAAACTAATCTGACCATTAAACTCAAATACTCCAATTTACTACAAAACACGTGAAAGCTTTTCTTTTCTAAGCTACATGAAAAGAACAATTCAGAGTAGGTTGCCTTCCTGACCATATAACGGGGAAGGGAGGGGCAATATGGGTTAAGCACCTTGCCCAGAATCACACAGCTAGTAAATGAGGCCAAATTTGAACTCAGTTCCTCCTGACTTCAGGGCCAATGCTCTATCCCCTGCACCACCTAGATGCCCCCTGATTATATAATTTCAATAGAGCATTATTTACCAATTTTTTTTAATTATACCTAATGCTACAATATATATTACAACCTAACAGTAACAGTGATTAGTCTAACTCACCTGGAATATCTGTATGAAACAAAAAATGATTCCAGCATGTCACAAGTGTGTTGAGAAACCCAACTTTATAAACATTTCCATTAGTCCAGTAAAAGGCTATTATTACTATGAAGCCCTGAAATAATTCAAAATGGTATATACTCAAACACACAATTTATATGCATTGTAATATTCCCTCACTCACATTCTATGTAAAAAAACTATATTTAACTTCTCCCTTTGATGTTGAAAAAAAAATGAAAGTAAATAACAATAGCAGCCCAAAATTATATTGCATCTCAAGGTTTACAAAATGAACAGAATTCTCAAAATTGAATTACTAAATAGTATGAAAATTCATAGGAGAAAAAGATGATAATCTGCCTAAATGCTGAATTTTTCTTATATTAAAAATTTCATTTTAAAGTAATCGTATTTCAGAAACAACTGCTTGTGATTACTAACTAAAAATTACACCAGAGTTAGTTCTTATTAGCAAGAATATGCACTGGGCAAATATTGTCCATTTTTTAAAATTTTTTTTCTCTTACAAAGATGTGTAAAGGCAGTGATCAAGGAAACTTTTTATTTTGTATATATGTCTCATAATTCCCATTTCACCCTCTTTGCTTATACTTTGGTAAGAAATTCTTTCCAGTCAAAGGCAAAGACTAAAGAAATCAGCAAAGAGAAGACCTAAAAAGGACAACTCAACTTCTTTAAATGCAGAAAAAATAAGTATAAATTTGCAAAAACAGAAAAACTAAGATAGAAGTTGACTATAAAATTAAAATTAGAGTTTAAACTCAGCAGGCACTCATAAAATCTCGTATCTAGTACTTTTTTGTGTGTAAGCATGGGAAAAGCTTAATAAGCCATCATTCAGGGCAGGAAGAGGGGGAGGATCCAGTACTTAAAAGAGTGAAGTCTGGACTAAGAGAGGGAACCAAAAGTGAATGGGGAGTAAATGATGGGCCAGATGTCTGAAGAGGAAGATACTAAAAGAGAGGGAAAGGAGATAAGAGAAGAATACGAAAAAGTACCCATGAAAATACACATGTAAATGCTAAAGAAAGTAAAATGAGATCTATCAGTTAATAATTAGAGACTACAATAAAAACTAAAAATAGCAACTACTGAAACAGAAGCACTTTGTGAAAATTAAGTGGATGAGTAGAACAAATTCACACTATTCAGACAGCTAAACTTTCTAAATAATGTAATTCTTAATATAATTTTTAAAAGTTTGGTTACATAAAGTGTCAATGACTCAAAACTGTAATGGTTTTCGTTCTTTCGGATAACTCTATTCAGCTACCAAGAATTTTTACATCTTTTATCCATGTGTTTCGAGTTAATTCTCCTCCCTTTCATAACAGGCTTTCTCCCTAGCCACAACTCGGGCTCTGCCTGTCCTATCAGGCTCTGGGAAGCTCAGAAGGATAAATGTGCCTATCCCCACGGCGGCTAATAAAGGGAGGAGTATGATCGCAATCAGAGAGTCTATCCATGTCAGAACTATCCTCCATCGATGTTTGATTCAACAATCATGTACATCTGTCACATGCACGGGATTATCCAGCTGAGGACTATGACTGCAAGGGGACATAACAGCTAACACACAGCTAAGGCAACTAAGCAAGACGTCTGACAGGACCAGGCACAGAGAAGGGTAACATTTCTCAAGTCCCAGACAGTGGACAGACTATGCTGCACCAGCCAACCAAATCCCCTGCATGTGGAAAGAAAGTTTAGAGTTTTATATTTGGGCGAAGCGAACCCAGAAAAGTTTGTTCTTCTGTGTCAGCACTCATCAATTGTTGTGACTTCCACAAGGGTTGTATGGAATCAGGAAGAAAATGGTACCTACTATCTCTAGACATCAAGTCCTCAAAGTATGCAGAGCCTCCAGATTCCACCACTGTCAGGACTCAGAATAACCAAGAAGCCCTAGCAAATTTACCTTAAGGTTCAGATAAAAGATGGGTGGAGAGATGCCACTGTTCCAAGGACAGAAGGTGAGTGGACGACCTTACTATTTTCTTCACTCGCCTGTGGAGGTTGACAAGCCAGGCCATGAGTGGTTCCCCCTCTAGATGGAATGTCATGATTAGGTGGTGAGGGCAAGTCAGGCACAGTTAATACAAGGTATACCGTCTACCCACTCTCCTGTAACCAGTCTGCCACAAGGCTGGCCACGGCCACCCAGGTGAGTAGCCCTTTCCATCTGGCCTATGTTATCATAAAGAGACGTGGTCAAGCCCTCCAAAAACTGACTTACCAGAGCATGAGTGTTCTACATCAGGCTCTCACTCAGCATCCAAAAGGAGTTAGCTTGCTTGGAACAGAGCACAATTTACAAGTCTGAGTTTCTGGGAAACCTCCACATCATCCAGAGTCCTTTTAGTAATGACGAGTTAGGGGATGGCCGAGGAGAAGAAGTGACTGGTCTTCCTCTGATGGCTTCAACTGTCCCTGGTGGGAGGCTGCTGATGGCAGAACCTATCTGTGTCGACTCAGCTTCTATCTCCTGCTGCACCCGCCAGATCTACACAGCCTCTGGTGAGAAGACATCCGTGTGGTCTGTGTGTGTCCTGTCCTGCTGCGTGTGTCCCCTGAGGAAAAGTCAGGAGGGTCCAGAGACAAGACAGCTCCCACCTTGTGGTGCCAGCCTGATGGCCCGCTGGTGATGACAGAATGTGTATAAGGAGGAGTAATGCAACATGGGAGAAAGTATGGAGAGAAGCAACCTTCTCTTAAACCCCAGGCCTTCGATCTCCTGCAAGGACTGCGCACTAGGGAGCTTTTCTCCAGGTTACACAATCCCAGTTCCTTCAGCCACTGTTCACATGCCATGAAGTCCAGGTCTTTCACCGTTCTGGCTGCCATCTTCCGGACATCCTCGAATCATGGCGCTGAACACTGACGATACTCCAAATGAAGTCTGATAGAGGCAAATGCAAGGAGATTATCCCAGCCTCTTCCTAGCTAGAAGCTATGAGCCTCCTAGCATGTTCGCTTTTTTGGCTGCCGCACACCTGCAGACTCTTAGTGAGCCTGCACTCCCCTAAAACCATCAGGTACTCTTCAAAATAAGTGTTGCCCATCCATACATCTCCCCTTTTTGTGGAGGTGATTTTTTTGTATCCGAGAGCAAGTCATTCATCTTAGCTGAATTTTATCTTACTAGATTCAACTCAAAGCTCTAGCTCATCCATAGCCTCCTGCAATACTGATTTTGCCATCCCATGTGTTAGCCTCTCTTCCCAATTCTGCTTCATCTAAAAATCTGACCAACGTATCATTTATTCTTCATCGAGTCACTGATAAAAATGTTAAATAGTGTAGAGCCGACTACTGGAGACCAGCCACACTACCAGTAATCCACTAATAAGCACTCCAACTCTCTCTGAATCCATCTGACTACATGACTGTCTAATCCGTCTTTCTCCATCTTCTCAACAAGAGTAAGGTATTTTATCAAAAGCTTGGCTAAAATCTAGGTAAACTATGTCTACTCATTTAGTAACCCTGTCAAAAATGGAAAGGAACTTTAGTTTGTCATGGCTTGTTAGATGAAGCCATGCTGACTCTCTGTAATCACTGCCTCCTTTCTAGATGTTTGCCAACTGCCTTTTTTTAATGATTCTTTCAAGAATATTCCCAATAATCAAAGTCAAGTCACTATCCTCAGAGTAGAAGGGCATAACACTGTGACTATTCAGAGTTAGTTGGGTGGCTGGACTAGTCTGGCTTCCATCTTCTGTGCATTTCTTTTTTATTCAAACTGAATAGTGAGTTGCATCCACATTGTTCCTTTCAGACAAATTCTATTTTTTTCCTCAACAGAACTGTTTTCATTAGAGTCTCAGAACATCATTCTTCAGATTTGGACTGAATTTCCCCCTGAAGGATTTTAGTCTAGGGTATCTTACCTATCTTTCCTTGACAGTCTCATTTTCTTAATAAAGGAGGAGGTAATCCCCTGAGAAATGAGTTATAACTGAAGATATAAAAACAGAACATATAGCTACCACCTGTCCCTGACAAATTATATTTCAGGGTACTGCATAAAGCTGTAAATGTGATTGCTTAACCACTGTCTACACAATCTTGGATGAATCAAAGAGAAAATGACTAAAGACTGTCAAGCTAGTTAATTTTCAAAAAGAGAAAATGGATGGATGTTTAACTAAACCTGATTATTGAAAAGGGATGAGAGGCGGCTAGGTGGTGAAGTGAACAGAGCACCGGCCCTAGAGTCAGGAGGACCTGAGTTCAAATCCAGCCTCAGACACTTACTAGCCGGGGCATTAGACCTTGGGCAATTCACTTAACCCCAATTGCCCTGCCTTCTCCCCTCCAAAAAAGCCAAAAAAAAGAAAAAAGGGGATGACCACTCAGAAGCATGAGTTATGGTAACAAGTCACAAGAGACTATCTTATTTATTACCTTTTTTGACAGTTAAAAGACTGGCAGAAATACCTGGATTTCAGACAGATATCTAACAAAGTTGTCAAGGTATCCCTGAGGATAAAATAATTGTAGAGCTATTTGGATTTGGAACTAGTTGAATGAATGCACCTAGATCAATCAAAGAATCAACCATGATTTAATACACAGTTACTATGTTCTAGGAATGTGTTAGGAGTATCATAAGTTTCTTTCCTCAGTTGTGCTCAGTTTCAACACTTTTATCAACAACTTCAAAAACTGGCATAGATGAAATGCTTATCAAAATTGCAAGTGATAAGGGCGGCCAGGTAGCACAGCAAGTAAGAGCACCAGCTCCAGTGTCAGGATGACCTGGGGATCGAATCCCGGGCTCAGACTCTTAGCACCTACCCAGAAACACCTGGCCATGTAACCTTGAGCAAGTTACTTAACGCCAATTGCTTTAAAAAAAAATTGCAAGTGATATAAAAGTAGAAAAGGTAGCTAATCCGGTGATGACAGAATCAAGATGAAAAATTTCACAACCGGCTAGACACAATGAATTTCTTGATACTTAACAATCACTTTTGGAAACAAGTGCCAAACCATGTGATTCTTCTGCTTTATTCATTTCTGGATTGTCTTCTTTATTAGTTTCCTTTTCTAACTTAAATAGGGTAAGGAATTACTGTATGTTAATATAGTGGCTGGGCTGGACATGGTTTTTTTTTCAGGGTACCCCATGAATCCTTCTAGACTTAAGCAGAAAACCTAAAATTCTGAATCTCAATAAGTGCATTTAAGAGACAGCCACACAGACCCAAATTACAGGGTGAAGGATGGAGAAGATTCCTGGAGGTTTAGTAGCTCTTCACTCTCAATAGCATCACCTTTGTTTTTTAATTGTCAGAACTAATAAGTTAACAGAGAAAGGCCTGATCAGTAGTTAGATAGCCAAGGAAAACTCAAACTGCTTCAGGAAATGAGCTGGTGATTCACCAGTCCTACTCTGTCAGTCAGCATGGTGTTAAGATGCAGTGAGAAGCTGTTTGAAGGTACCATAAAAACTTACCTTATGTCTACTGAGCTAATTAAGAATTCTTTGCAAGTTTTGATAAATATTTCAAAAGTCTGCCCCTGAATACTTTTTTTTCACTTTCAAAAAGTCACATCCTTTAGGCTCTAATCCTCTACACAGTAACAAATACTGCTTAGTACCTCCCATATTTCATTAAATGAACCCAATACATTTCAAAGTTAAATGAAATTTTCTTTCTATAAAATAATCTAATGCTCAAAGAGAAAAGGCACATTTCAAAGATCAAATGATGGCAGTTTATTGCAATATTAAGGGTTCTCAGTTAGATGGAAAATTCTAACTAATGAAAAATTTATAATATTAAAATATTTCTTCTATATACTGAAAATAATACATTTTCAGGAAACAAGAAGAATCAAATCTGTCAAATGCTATATGAGTACAGCACTTGAGAAACAGTAGTAAATTGCATCAAGTTCAATTAAGCCTCCCACTACCGTGTTTCCCCGATAATAAGACCTATCCCGAAAATAAGCCCTCCCCTTACTGTGTAAGATTCCTCTAAAATAAGCCCTCCCCTGAAAATAAGCCCTATTGAGATTGCTACTGTAGTGAAGGTGATCCCCTGCGCTACACGCTACATTACGGTACCCTCTGTATGCACCGTCCCCCCCCCCAGGTGAAACGCACGCCGCGCTCCGAGCTGCATCCAATCAGAGCTGCAGCAGTGAGCGCGTCATCCTGTTCTTCCCCAGTGATTTGCTTATTGAATAAAGGTACATTTTTTTGTTCACATTTACCTGTTTATTAAAATTGCTGTCAATGTTCATTAAAATAAGCCCTCCCCTGAAAATAAGCCCTCTGGTGTTTTTCTGTCCAAAAAAGTAATTACTATCGGGGAAACACGGTAGCTTAAATTCACAAATTATTAGCCTAATACTTTTCTGTATAATTGTATACAAAAATTATTTTATATCTAAATTTACCCAAAAACAGACATCATCTACAATAAAGATGCAATGCAGACTAGGACTATTAAAGTAGTAGAGTCAAATCAGTCATTTCCTATTTCTCAACCTGCTTCTAGAATACAACTTTTTACTGAATTGAATGTTCCATGGCAATCCAATGTCATATATATCATTCCTCTCTAATTAAATGAACTTCCCCCAAAGCCCATTTGCTTCATCACATAACTCTAGAGCTTATGATGGTTTCATTTATCCAAAACTTTCTTACTGCCTGCAAATCTATCACTGCCCCTCTGTATTACCACAAAGAATTACTAAAATAAAAGCCTATGCAACCTAGATGAATTCATACGTGACTAACTTCAAAATGAAATGATTCTTTCAATACGTTTTCAAACTGTCTAATTATTGTGTCTTATGTCTAAACAATGATCTTTATGCTACATTAAATGACATAGCCATAATGTGGATTGTACTTTTTTCCACTAAATTACTTTGTTCAAACTATTAATGTCCTCCTAACTTCCCTCTACCTTGATTTCCAAGTTACATCTAAATTCCACTATTCTCAATAGACTCATCACACTATAAAATCATGAAAGCAATTATTTAGCAAAGATCTACTATGGAAACAAGGCATAACTGTTTCTGGAATTACTAGTTTTGAAAGAGAAAAGTATTTCCTACCTTTGTAAGGGTTAACTGTTATGAAAGGGCAAACAGGTTCCTAATACCTATTCTGTAATTTGTTATGGGGAGGGGGGGGAGATAAACCCTCACAAAGCTACCAAACATCAGTTGATTTTTTTAAAATTAGCACTAGAGGGGGGAAAAATCTGGAACTTAAGGAATTATGGAATTGAATATTGTAAACTAAAAGTAAATAAATGAATTTTTTAAAAATTAGCACTAAATTTTTTCAAACCGCAATTATTCTTCATCTACCACCACCAAAGAATACACTGATTCACACAAATTAATTTTTCAGTTAAACTATTATCCCTTTAATTACCTAAAATAGTTCCTATTTTAACCATTTTATTTGGAAACATTGTCATAAATGTTAATTACACTGATTTGTAACACCCTAACTGAAAACTGTCCCTCTATAAATGGTCCACAACTCCTGTGTGTGTGTGTGTGTACACACACACACACACACATATATTCTTCCAACTCCCCCACATTGTCAGCATATTGTTAATTCTGAACTGCTGCTTTATTCTACTATTCACCATCAACTGGCCTAAGGGTAGTCCAACCCATATCCAAGAAGACCTTCTGTTTATTTTTGAGTTCATAAACATGTCCCACAGACGTTGCCAATAATCTAACTTCTAAAACAATGATGTTATTTTATGTAGTTTTGATTTAAGAACCTTTGAATGACATCTCCTTTAAAAGAGAATGAGTGATGTCACAACTTTCTGTAAAGCCAAGCACCAGCAGCTTTCCAGAGGACTGCTACTACCATGTTTCCCCGATAATAAGACCTATCCCGAAAATAAGCCCTCCCCTTACTGTGTAAGATTCCTCTAAAATAAGCCCTCCCCCGAAAATAAGCCCTATTGAGATTGCTACTGTAGTGAAGGTGATCCCCTGCGCTACACGCTACATTACGGTACCCTATTTATGCACTGTCCCTCCCCCTGGGTGAAACACATGCCGCACTCCGAGCTGCATCCAATCAGAGCTGCAGCAGTGAGCGCATCATCCTGTTCTTCCCCAGTGATTTGCTTGCTGGCGCCATTGAGAGCAGTGCCACGGAGGAGAGCTGAGGCAGGACAACATAAGCCCTTCCCTGAAAATAAGCCCTCTGGTGTTTTTCTTTCCAAAAAAAAATAATAAGACAGTGTCTTATTATTGGGGAAACACGGTATGTACGGATCCAAGGTTCTGATTACACAGTATAGCCAACTCTCTATTGTAACAAATCAGAGCAAAACATTCACAGAAAATCGAGGTACAGCATTCACAATGTTACAACCTATCACTAAAATAGCCGCATAGTTTTCACCAAAGTGGTCACATAGTTTTAAGCAAAGTACATTCATTTAGTCAATCACAAAGTCCAAAAGTCAAAGTCCTTCACCATGGGGCGTAATTAAGTTACAGTATCATCAGTCCCTACTCGGTACCCTCTTACAGGGTAGCGGGACGCACAAACGCCATCCACCCCGAGGTCATAAGTAACTTACAACTTCGTCAGTCAGCACTGAATACCCAGGAGAGGTCTTTTTATCTTGACTCGAGGCAGGCTCTCAGCTTCCATCGTTCTTTTTCCATGGTCCCAGCTCCTGCCTGAATCTATCCAACTGCCACCTGACTTAAAAGGCTGACAGCTCCAGTTCCTTGTTCAGTTTCTTGTGAAATTCCTGTTCCATATTGGAGCTCACAGTGTCTAGCCTACCTCAAGTCCTTATTCAAATACCAGGAAACCGAGTCCCAGAACCAGAAAGTCAACCACGAAGCTGGTACACATGGTTCATGCAGGGAGCACCTGTACTCCCAAGCCTTCACAACAGAACAGCCTCCCTCAAGCACGGACCCTCCTCTCTCACTCACAGCAGCTCCTCAGCCTGGTTCTCAGAAGCTCTCAGCAGACGCTCCATTCTCAAAATCAAAATCACTTTCTCCAGCCTGGGCCTCTCCTCCTCAGCCTCTGTTCTGTCCCAGTTCTCATTTCTCTTCTCAGTGCTTCTCAATTCTCAGTTCAGTCCTCAGTCCAGCAGTCGCCGCTCAGCCTCCAGATGCTTGCTGAGAGAAATTCTGGTCTCTCTCAGCTTGGGCTTCTTCTTCTATAAGGCAGTAGCTACTCCCTGTTCCAATCCCTCCTGTTACAACAGGAAGTTGCTCCCACTGTGGGATCCACAAGCTCTGGATCTAACACTTGATACAATCATCCTTGAGACAAGGTGCTAGGTGCTTGCCAATACAAGGGGATCTTCAAATTACTTTACTATTACACTTTCAAGCAGACTGGATTTGTTTCACTCTCCTTTCCAGAGTCATCAAAGTCCATCACTCATTTAGAGACAACTGGTTGTGGCCTAAGGTGGAGTGCATGACCTGGGCATCTTCAATACCTGAACAAGTTCTAAGCATTCCACGGCCAACGGGAAGACGTCCTCTCATGCTTGGGTTGGACATCCCCCTAACCCACCAATGGCTCAAATGCCCTCAACGCTTTTTAGCCTCTCTACAGAGATGGTCTACTGGACTGTGGCCACTGCACATGCTGCAGCTTCTTGGAGCCACAGGTGAGAGGTGAGTGAAAGGTGGACACCAAAGGTAAATGGGCAGCCCTTGGGTTCTCCCTCCCACAGGCACATGGAAATACAAGAGACAACATGGTCACTGTTTGGTTCAGAACATAAACCATATCCATATGTAAAGGCATGTGAAGGAAACAGGAGATACTAAACTGTACCGTTCAGTCAGAAAATATCCTTCCATACTATCGACTGTACAGCATGATATGGTGTTGCAAGTCTGTAGCAGCAGCCCTAGGCAGACAGATAGAGCAGTGCTCTTCAGTCAATTAGACCCAAGCTCAAATCCAACCTCAGACACTTACTAGCTGTGTGGCCCTGGGCAAGTCATTTAACCTACATTTGCCTCTTTCCCCAACTATAAAATGGAAATACTAATAGGTTCTACCTCCCACAGTTGTTGAATATAAAATGAGATATTGGCAAAAAAGCACTTAGTATAATGCCTGGTACACAGCAGATGCTATGTAAATGCTTATTCCCCTCCTTCCCCTTCCTTATCCTGCTACTGGATTGCCAGCTACCCGCAGAGGCTGGTAGATACTTTGGGGGAGTTCTGGGCTGCAGTAAGGCTAAAGCTCATCAGATGTCTGCACTAACTGGCACCAAAATGGCAGGTCCCCATGAGAAAGGGTCTTCCAAGCTGCTGAAAAGGGGGCAAACCATTCAAGCTGAAAAGAGAACAAGTCAAGCCTTCAATGCTTAATAGTAGTGGGGCTTCTGCACTCCTAGAATAGGCAAGATAGAGAGACCCAGTATCAAAAACAAACCAAAAAAAAAATGAAATAATATAAAAAAGTCAGAACCCTAGGAATCAACTAGACTATACATACATATATACATATATATATGCCTGATGCTATCTTTTTTAAAAAGTCTCAACAGCAAACTTATGGAAGTAACACACCTGAGTCACAAAAAACTAGGAACAGTATCTTCAATTTTCCTTTTGAATTCATTCTAAATTAAGAAATAGTTTTGAACGAAAAGCTTCCAGGAATTGAAAAGTAAGAAAATGTACCTCTTTCTAATCAATAAATAAACAACTGGAAGCAAAGAGAAGACTATCTAAACAATAGTCTGAATTTCATATACTAACCTGAATGAAATTTTAATTCATCTTTCAAAAAGCAGTTCATAAATAAATTTTAAATAACATATGTTTTGCTCAAATAATTAATATTTATTGAAGAAAATGTGCATTATATAATTTTGACAACATGGGAACATTTTCCACCAAATCAATTATCATCTATATCTTGGGCAGCTTCTTAAGGGCTCAGAGTGTTTTAGTGACTTGAAAATGACCACACAGCTAATGTCAGAGGTATTATTTGAATGTAGGTCTTTCCTACTTCAAGTACAATAAGTCTCTCTCCACTGTATCATGCTACCTTTCCCACAGAATATTTAAATAAAACAATTTCTATTTCCCTTGTTTTTGTAGGTATACTAATATGCTGAAAATAATATCTAAAACCTATCACTAACTTATTGAATTTCTGGTGATTTACAGCCTAAATTACATAGTTTATAAATATTTACATAAAACAGCTTTGATAAATAACATCACCAAATTATCATTCAGTTTTCCTAGGTGAGTGATTTAACTTAATTGGGGAAAAAATTGTTTTGGTAACTTCTAAAAAAATGAAACATATATATAAATACATGACTTGCAGGTCTTAAACAACAATGTCCTTTATTAGTAAAGAAAACACTGAGTTTTCCTAAGTAATAATTTAAATTCTTTCAGAATACTGATCTATATTATTTAAATCAAGCCAACTCTGAAAAACTCAAGAAATTTAACCTTTCCCAGTTCAAAATAAACATAAACTCAATTAGACAAATTAGCCATTTTGAATAATTTAATTACCTGGAAAGTTCAAATCCACAAATTTAAATTGTTTCTTTATATTTGCTTGTCACTCGTATAAAAACAATTTGGGTGAAATTTATATTATTTTGTAAGAACCTTAATTATTTCAGAAGATAGAAAACTGAAAGTCAAAAATTACCTAAATCCTAATTTATAATGGTAAATTCCTATTCTTTTAAATTACAGCCACGGCTCAGTAAAGAAAGTCTGCAAATACTTAAATAGTGTTAAAATGAATGGTGGGCATGTCAATTTAACACAGATACCTCATTGTGTAACATTTTGACAAAGGAAATGGTCCGGTTACAGCTTGTCCCCATTATTGGTCTAGATTTATGGTTTCTAACACCAGATCTTGGAGAAATAATAGAAATGACAATAGCAATCCACATCTGACAACACATAAAAATGCATGCAATAACCCTGAATCTGTAATGCCCAAAAAACTAAAGAGCCCTGTCAAGTTCTTCACCATTACTATAGGTATCAGCTAATCGCCAAACTAAAATATTTCTACAATCATTCAAAATGTGTTTATTAGCACTGAAATGCTAAATATAGACATGTCAAAGGATTTTAAAAAACAAGGAACTGAAGAAGGGAAACACAGGTATTAAGCCTATCTCCTCCCTACCATTCTCCCAAGAAGAGATGATGAAATTAACTACTTATACCACCAGAGAAGAAAAAAAACCACTTTTTTTAATTAGATGAGAAATATATTTCATCACATTCTGAAATATTACTGAAATAGTTATGCGTTATCTTTCAAATCTATCATTTTATCAATACTGAGTGTCTCAATAAGTTTCATTATCTTTCCCTTCTGCCATATCCCAGTTAAGGAAGTTTTACCCAGAAAAGCTAAAGATAAAAGTTTGATAACTGACATATCAACTACTATTTAAGTCTAACTACATTCAGGTTCCAAAATAATTTCTTCTTTATTCAAAAAGAAATTCAATTAGAAATTAATACTTGTTTGCACTGACCAAAAGATTTTAATTTCATGCCAAATATTAGTTCAAACTGGATTATTTATGAGTTTTGTGGAGCATACAAACCACCATTATTATCATTTCTGAGATCTCCTGGTACTATATGAGTAAAAATTTTGAAACAGACTAAGTTAAAGGCAAAAAAAATCAGGAGAGGCAAGAATTCCACTCAAACAACCTAAAACAGTAACTAATTGTCAGGTTTTTCATTTGTGACTTTTCTCAAATTAAGCAACTTCAGGAACCATACCAATTCTACCTACAGAAGAAATGGGATTAAATGATCATTCGAACATTCCTTTGACAGATCTTTAGACCCAAACAGTCTAAATTTCGATTAGTTTAATTAAGTTAATCAAATTTATCTCACAACAAAATATCCATGTTAGTAATGCTACATTAACATAAAATGACAAGGATTTTTTTTTTTCAGTTTCCTAAAGACAAAAGAATAATAAATTTTAAGATCCATGCCCAGGGAATCCTGGAATCCTTTCTTTCAAAATGACCCAACATTTCAGTTCCAAACTAAAATTCTGAGCTCCTAAAACCATCACTCAACGTTTCTAAGACATTTTGGATAAAGAAAAAATTTCAGAAATTGGGAATTTTAAAAAAAGTACATACATAGGCATTCATCCTAAAAGACACTATTTTACCTCTTTTATTTGACTGCCAATCCCAAACCATAATATAGCTCTAAACCAACTTACTCATCACAGTTTCATAACTCTGTCAGGGGCCAAGTCCTGGCTCTTTAGAATCTGCCTTTCCAAGTTGGCCAAATTAAAGTCAGAAACAGGAATATGGAGAGAGAGGAAAGAAATATAGGAAATTACCTCAGACTACCATTAACTACCATCATAAGAACAAAGATGGTGTAAAGACAAGGCAAGCATTAGGAAAACAGAAGAAAAGCTATACGTATGTACAGCAGCAGCTCAAGAATTTCTCTTTAGCATCCTTGGGAATTGCTGTTCCAGAGAAGCCACATCTATGACTTCACTGCTCCAGAGGTTGGAAAAGGTAGATGTACTGTAAGTCCAACTCAACAAACATTTAGTAAACACTTAATAAGTGCAAAACACAGTGTTAAATGAAGTGGAACAGAGACAAAATAAATGATTGTAGAATATTCAAACTGTCTTCAAAGAAAATAAACAATGTGATTCCAATGGTCTTTAAATGAACCAAAGGAGACACTTTGATGTCCTGCAGAATGACTTGATATTAATGCAGCCTTTTCAAGGCACTTTACTATCATGAATTATTTCTCAGGGAGGTTGCAAAGGATGACGATCACCATTTCACCAATGAAGAAACAGACACCAATAGGAAAGAGGAGCTGAAAAGTATCTCAGCATAGAAGGCAGGCAGTTACAATTCAACAAACCAAAAAAGAAAATAAAGCCATGTCTCTTTACAACAGAGCGTAACACACTTGTTAAGGCTATTAGATTTTTAAACCGCTAAACAAGAGGTGCTCTAACAAGAACTGGTTAAAATTCAACTAAGGAAATGACAGCCTCAAAGTTGTGACCATTAAGAAAAATACTTGTTTAGGTGAGTAACTGGGGGGTGGGGGTGGAGAACACCTCAACTAAAGAACAAGGAAGTCTTTAGGTCTCACTTCAGAGTGACCCTTAACCACTCAAAAAACTCCTACTTCACTGGTTTAGAGCTCCTAGTCATTACTGACCATGAAAGAGTTTTTCGTACAAATATATTTTAATATAAAAATGAATTGTAGTATCATTGTTGTTATACTTCTTGCAAGTAAAAAGTGAAGACTGATTTGTAAAAAGAATATTCTCCAAAGGATATTTTTGTCTCAACTGTTCCCCTAAAATTGTCCTTAAGATTTGCCTTTAATAGCTATACTAATTGATATGTGAAAATCTTCCAGAAAACTGTTCATTAATGTCCTTCGAATTTTTAGGAATCATTTTTTAGGTATTCTACAATCTACTTATTATCTTCCTTACACATCTGTGTCCTCATTCACAGTGTCTCGCATTAGTATGTAGGCAACAAATATGTACTGTTAAACAAACAATGAAAACGTCAGACAATTGCAGGAATGGAAGCTCCTACACAGCCCTTTTCTTGAGAAACACTCACAATACTGCCAGCATGGCATGGTACAGTAAGGGAAGGACTTAGGAGTCAGAAAAGTCATGGGGGTGGCCATGATCAAGTCATTTCACCACTCTCTGCCTCAGTTTTCCTCATCTGTAAAACCAAACATTACTTCTATTAACTACCTTACAAGACTGTGGTAAGGCTCCAATGTAAAGCACTTTTGCAAACCCGAAATCATGACATGAAACACCAGCTAGAATTAACAGTGAATCAGAAGCCCCTGTGTATAAAAGCAAATATCTCAGAGTTCTTCTGTACCATTTCTTTTCCAAAATAACATTTTCTAATATCCAGTCAATCTTTTTTTCAAAATATTTGTTAATCACCTCCCTAAATGGTTTCAGGACTTCACTTCTCCTCTTCCCCCTCAAAAAAAAAGACAGTAAGACTCAGGCTATGTTGAAGAATATAAAGAGTTTAATAATATATCCAAATAAATACAAGGTATCAAGTTGGTATGTATGCCTAGGTCTGGTCTCCTTGGGTGACATTTCTAAAAGCATTTTTTTCACATCTGTAGATTTCACTGCCGAGGAAACAGCCACCAATAGCAAAAGGGGTGTGATAAGCACAGAAACATTACGAGACTCTCCTAATAACCTGTGACTTACACGGAATACACCAGGTGCATAAGAACAGCCATGAAGTCCTGTCATTAGCGTCTAGTAAGTCGTTTAACCCTATGATTTCTTCCAAAGCAATGCCGTCTCCTACAGGAAGGAAGGCTTCCCCAGACCCTCTTACTTCTAGTGCCCTCCCTCTGTCAATCACTCGCCTGCTCTCCCCACGCAGCTGGCTCCGCACCGATCTTGTTGCAGGCGGTCTCCCCACGAGGGTAGGGACTGTCTTCTGCCTCTTTGTGAACCCCTAGTGCTTAGCCCATTGCCTGGCACGCAGCAAGTGCTTCATAAATACTGACTGGACCGAAAACCATCACTCTTTTGCTAGTTTAAGTTCCAGTTTAAGGTAGATGATGTTTTCTCCAGTCTGGAATGACTGTTCTATAATCGTTAAAACGGCACATTGTAAAGTTTCTGAAAAGAAAAATATCCTTAAAGCCTACAGATGGCACGGTCAAATTACTTGTTTTTGGTCTCAATTTTCCCCACTCTGTTACACTGAAAATGCCCGCTTCTACCTTCCAGTACTTGGAAGTTTAAAACAGAACATCTGTACAGAGATAAGCTGATTACAGTCTTTTTGGTGGTGAAACGATCATTGGGTGACACTCTGAAGCTTAGTCATTACAAACCAATGGCAATCCAAATGACTTCCATGCACCCAAGATTAAAATGAAATCTTGTCCATACGCCTACTTTGCAAAGAATCAAAATTAAAGCACCACGAACCATTAAGACTTGGATAGGAAGTCATTGGACCTTCCCCCAAAGCGCTCTCCAAAATAAAGCCAGGGGGCAGGACAGTGCCAGCCCCGTCGCTTCTCCGCCGGGCAAGGGCAGCCTGCTAACACGGCCCGAGCGCCGCGCCAGGGCTCCGGGACCCCGCTTACACCCGCTCCCTCGCGCTTCGGCCCCGCAGGGCTCCCAGGCGCGCACAGCACGCTCCTGCCCCCTGGCACGGGGAGAACGAGGGGTGCGGGAGGAAAGAGTGAAGGACGGAGGGTGTCAAGTCCTGGGGCTGCAGCAGGCAGCCAAGCTGCGCT
>NW_027186324.1:11506036-11506983 GCF_028583685.1 Petaurus breviceps papuanus
GCTCGGGCACCCGGGTGGGCTTCCTCTGGGTTACACTGTGGGGAGGGGGAGCAGGCAGGGGGTCCTGCCACATGCCCACCGGGGGGTGCCCCCCATGGCCGTCACCTCTGCGTGCTCGGGCACCCGGGTGGGCTTCCTGTGGGTTACACTGTGGGGAGGGTCCTGCCACATGCCCACCAGGGGGGTGCCCCCCATCGCCATCACCTCTGCGTGCTCGGGCACCCGGGTGGGCGTCCTCTGGGTTACACTGTGGGGAGGGGGAGCAGGCAGGGGGCCATGCCACATGCCCACCAGGGAGGTGCCCCCACGGCCATCACCTCTGCGTGCTCGGGGCACCCGGGTGGGCGTCCTGTGGGTTACACTGTGGGGAGGGTCCTGCCACATGCCCAGCAGGGGGGTGCCCCCCATCGCCATCACCTCTGCGTGCTCGGGGCACCCGGGTGGGCTTCCTGTGGGTTACACTGTGGGGAGGGTCCTGCCACATGCCCAGCAGGGGGGTGCCCCCCATCGCCGTGACCTCTGCGTGCTCGGGCACCCGGGTGGGCGTCCTCTCCGTTACACTTCGCGGAGGGGCAGGCGCCGCCGCCAGCCCGCCCGGCGCTCCCGCGCACCTCCCGCCAGGGGAGGGGGCGTGCCCGCTCGGAGCGCGGGAGAGGGGCGCAGGGAGGGGGCGTTCCCCGCGCTGCAGAGCCCGGGCGCGGGGGGTTCTCCCACCCCACCCCCAACTCGCACACAAACAGCCGCCCGACGCCGACGCGGCCAGCCTGCGGGAGCCGGGCCCGGGAGATTTCGGAGAAGCGGGCCCCGGGCCGCGGCCAAAGGTCCCGACTCACCTCGCCGGGACGTCCGGGGCGCGTCACCTGGCTCCGTCCGGCGCCGGGACTCACGCCGGCGCCGCCGCCGCCGCCATGTTTGTGTAGCGCCGCGCGGAGCCGCGCATGCCCCGC
>NW_027186324.1:11507383-11530761 GCF_028583685.1 Petaurus breviceps papuanus
CGCGGGGGCGGCACCGCGGGGGGGGCGGGGGTGGGGGGCGGGGCGGGCGGGTGCACAGTGGGCGGCCGGGCCGGGCAGGAATTGGGTTGTCCACGACGCTCTTGGGGTCTTCGTAGACAACCCCGCCCCCGATCCCGGACCCGGGCGCCCGGGAAGGCCCCCTGGCGAGGTCCCGCAGCGCGCCCCCAGTGCCCCGCACGAGGCTTCGGGGCTTGAAGCTCGGGCTCCTCCCGCCCGGGGTGCGGGCCCGCAGCCGCAGGCCATGGGCGGCCCCGGGATGCCCTCCGCGCCGCCAGCCCAGCCATCGTCCTGCGGGGTCCTGCCCGGCTCGGCCGCACACTGTGCATCCAGCGCGCGTGTTCGTGACACCTGCGAGGAGGGCTGGACAGGGCTGCGGAGGGGAGCGCTGCCGCAGGATGAGTGCCCCGTCCGCGCGCTGCTGTCTGCGGGGCCGTCACCTCCCCTGCGCGTCTCTCTGCCCCCACGGGCTCCCAAGCGAGTGACGCGTTTTTGTGCCGCGTGGAGTCCCGAAAACCCTGCGCACTACAGTGGGCCTCTCGAAGTCTTCCCCAGCTGCGGGCTCCCGTCCTGCCGCTCACCTTGGCACCTTGGCACCGTCCCTTGGGTGCATGGGGCCGCTCAGAGTCCGTCGGAAATCACGCGCCAGGTGAGGACACGAGCGCCCACGCGGCCAGGTTCTCCCGAGCCGCCCCGGACAGGGTGGAATCGCTCTCGGGCAGCAAACCGCTGCCTGCGGGCGCGAAGGGAAGGAGGCCAGCGGGGGAGAACGCTCGAGGCGGCGACGGCCGATTCCCCTCGCGGAGCTGCTGTGGGCCTGCGTGTTTTGGTGGCGGGTAGGCGCTGCAGAAAACCACTGGCAGCTTCGGCCATGCTTAGGGAAGGGGCACACTCAGGAAACAGACGCCCCCAAGATCAGATTTTGGGAGGAAACTAGCAAGCTCGCGTGAATAAAGAGATCGGTGAGAACGAAGGCTGTCCGAAGATTGAACCTGGCCCGTCCACGCTGCTCAGGCCACGGAAAACCGGGTGTTCCCGATCCCTCCCAGCTGCCGTCTTCCTCACCGCTGGAAGCCACCTTTGCGCTTCAGTGTGAAAGGTCTGAAGCAGCAGCTCTTCTCCCCCCTGCACACTGACACCCTTCCCATTGTAGTGACGCTCAGACGACTGCCGGGACGATGGCGCCTCTTCAATTTCCAGGGGTTTTTTTCATTTGCCATTTGAAATGTCTTCTTCCAGAAATTTAACCTACACAATCTATGAAGGCCACTAAGAAATACAAGCTCAGAGATTTAAATTATACTCCGTGCTTATATGAGGCACTTGGCATTTTTCCTCATTTTTGAGCCTTAAAAATTAAACTAAATATACATACTTTATCATTCATGCCCTATCACAGAATTGGTTTCAAAGGAGGCATGAATGTTGATCATAAGTACTAACAATATCATTTATTTAATAAGAATTACTGTACTCCATTCTCTGAGTAGCTCAAATTGAGTCCGTTTTTGCATTTATATCATACCTAGGATTGTGCTATCCAGTCACTTAGATGTGTTAGTCAAAGTGAAAACAATGGGTTGTATCTGGGTAGAACAGTTAAAAAAAATTTCTCTGCATAAAAAACAATGCCAAGTCTGTCCTACAGACGTATCTGTACATACATTTCTCCTACTGCCTTTAAAAACAATACTCGATCTTTAAAAGGGTTGTGTAAAACTTCCCAATACAAGTTCTGTGTAATTTTTCTTATACCTAGTCTTAGAATCTTACAGTAAACAACAAATAAACACACTTCTAGATAATCTAATTGAAAATTGATTTTCATCTCCATTACATTCTTAGGTTAAAACTGTTATTGGCAGCTATAAAGTGAAGTATTACAATCCTTGGAAAAGAAGCCGCCTTTGTTGTCACAGGAGGGAAATGGGTTCTCTTCATTCCAATTCAAACTACCTCATAGCTTCCTAAGAAATTAAGTTACTATTTTTGTATCCGTTGCCTAAAACCTGAAGAGAGAAGAGATAAAGACTTTCTGGCAATTAATCATTTCATTGTCACAATCAGGTATTCCAAGAGTTTTCTTGATAGAACTCAACTTATTAAAATAATTAACCTAAGAAAACTCCAGAAGGTCTTCGAATGGACTTTAAAAAAAATGAAGGCCCTCACTCATGTCCTGTTCAATGAATGCTCAATAAATTGTTTAACAAATTAAAATAATGGCTGACATATAAGTTCTTTATATACATTTTATTATTTGATCTTGTGAACAACCCTCTGAGTAGTAATTGTTCTCCCCACATGTTAGATGACGAATTATCTCAAAAGATAAAAGATGCCTTGTCTCTGTTCAGACACCTGGTAAATGTTGGACACAGGGTTTGAACCCAGAATTTTGAGCACTACGGCAGTGCAACAGATACAGTGCTGGATTTGGAATCTACAAGACCTGAGTTCCAGTCCTTCCTCAGACAATGACTTAGCTAGCTGACTCTGGGAAAGTCACTTAACCCCTCAACCTCAGTTTCTTCATCTACAGAGTGAGGATGATAGCATCTACCTCACATGGTTGTGAGGATCGAATGATGTAACATATGTGAAGTGTTTGGCAAACCTTGAAGCTGTGTGTGTGTGTGTGTAAACAATTGACTGAAAGGCCAGTGTTAATTGCCTGCCCTTAATGTAGGCTCAGAGATAGAACTGAGACCCTAGAGGCAGTGGATAAGGAAACTGAAGCACAAAGAAATAATTTGCCCAAGATCACATAACTAGTGTCTTAGACAGAATTTAAATCCAGGTCTTACTGACTCCATGTATGATCCTTTCATGCTTCAGTTCTAATAGACTAGATTCTGCAAAAAATTCAAAACTTCTCATCTTACCACTTATCCTTATTTTTTTATTAAACCAAGACCAAACTTGAACAGACAATTCATTTTATCATTTCTGTGTTTAATTATGTTATTAATAACAGCACTAATAGTAGTTTTCCTACTTCACAATCATCCTTTTCCCCATATAAATGTCAAGAAATAAGGAAAAGTTGATCACTTTAGAATAGTAAGAACTAAAACTCTAATATAAAGATGGCATGGAATAGCAGAAAAAAAAAAAAAAACATTAGACTGGCAGTCAGGAGATTTGGGCTCCAGTCTTGGGTCCGGCTTTGCCACCAGTCACTGGAAGGCAAATCACTCTGTGCCTTAATTTCTTTCTCTCACAGAAATAGCTATGTGGTATAGCAGAAAGAGTACTGGGCTTGGACTTAGGAGACTCGGGGAGCTAGGTAGTGAAGTGCATAAAGTGTCGGGCCTGGAGACAGGAAGGCTGGAGAGTTCAAATTCAGCCTCCGACATGTATTAGTCCTGTGATCCTGGGCGGTTTCCTCCCTTATAAAATGAGGATAACATTACTATGCACCTCACAGAGTTGTAATGAAAGTGCTCTGCAGTAACCAGGATTAAGAGGAAGTGGAAAATTGGGAAAGAATCTTTACAACCAATGTCTCTGATAAAGGCCCCATCTCTAAAATATGCAGAGAATTGAGTCAAATCTATAAGAATACAAGTCATTCCCCAATTGATAAATGGTCAAAGGATATGAACAGGCAGTTTTCAAAGAAAGAAATTAAAGATATTTATAAGCATATGAAAAAATGCTCTAAATCACTATTGATTAGAGAAATGCAAATCAAAACAACTCTGAGGTACCACATCTCACCCATCAGATTGGCTAAGATGACAAAACAGGAAAAAGACAAATGCTGGAGAGGATGTGGAAAAATTGGAACACTAATGCTTTGCTGGTGGAGTTGTGAACTGATTCAACCATTCTGGGGAGCAATCTGGAATTATGCCCAAAGGGCTATAAATAATTTAATACCCTTTGACCCAGCAATACCACTTCTAGGGTTGTATTCCAAAGAGAACAAAGAAGTGGGAGGAAGACCCATATGTACAAAAATATTTATAGCAGCTTTTTTGTGGTGGCAAAGAATTGGGAATTAAGGGGATGCCCACCAATTGAGGAATGGCTAAACAAGTTGTGTTATATGAATGTAATGGAATATTATTCATGTTTACCTGGAGAGGCTCATACGAACTGATGCTGAGTGAGAAGAGCAGAACCAGGAGAAATCTGTACACAATTACAGACACAACGTATGTGTGATGACCAACTTTGATAGAATGGACTCTTCTCAGCAATGCAGGGTTATAAGTCAACTCCAAAAGACTCATGATGGAGAGAGATGTCGTGTTCAGAGAAAGAACTAGAAAGAACAGAGTTTGGATGGAGACTGAAGCAAACTACCTGCTCTCTTTCTCTTTCTTGTTTGGTTTTGTTTCCTCTTTCCCGTTGTTCATTCCCTCCATTACAATCCTTTTCAACCTGACCAATGTCTAATGTGAAAGTATTTGCAGATGCTATACTTGATTGTATGCTGACATGGGGGCGGGGAGAGGAAGGGGAGGGGAAAAAATTTGAGACTCAAGGAATTGTGGAATTGAATCTTGTAAACTAAAAGTAAACAAACAAGTTAATAAAGACACAAAAAAAAGTGCTTTGCAAATCTTATAAGTGCCATATAGATATGTAAAACCAAGATAACTCAGAGTTTTGAGGAACGCACTTTGTAAACTACAAAACTCTACATAAATGTGAATTATTTCTATTAGTGTCCCTAAAAGGGAGACAGAGACACCAGCCACAACTATTTCCAGGGCTTGTTCTCTTACATCAGTGTTCCCAGCAGAGCTCCTCAAGGACATAGTTATTTCAAGGGTTTAGGCTTATTGGGCCATAGAGTTATTGCAAGGTTTCTGAGAATCTTCAATCATAATAATGCAACAGCTATTGTGGAGGGAGGGAGAGTCCCTCACTCAAGAAAGCTGGGAAACCACTGAATTAAATGTGAAAGTGTCATACAGATTAATGTTATTATTCGTAGTATCTCATACCGAGGTTTGCTACTTACAAAAGTTCATTTGCTCAGCCCCACTTTAGTAATAATAGCTGACTTAATGATTTCAGGTTTACAAAGTGCTTTGTATCCTTTATCTAGAAGAGTCGCCTGAAGAGTGGAGTAAGACAAGTACTTTCATCCCCTTTTCACAAAGGAGGAAAATGGATCTCAGAGAGATTAGGTGATTTACTCCTTGGTCAAGCAACCAGGAAGTGGTAGAGGAAGACCTGGAATGAGGTTTTCTCAACCTAATCTAGCAATGGGATAAGTAATGGAGCCTTGAGTGCCCCTTTCGCTGAATCCCACTCTTCTGGATATAAATGAACATTTCACCAATTGAAAAAGCATAAAATCGAATCCAGTGGGACTCTGACAAGTTAACGGACCATTTCGTATCTCGTTTACATCAGCTTAAAACTCGCAGAATCTCGGTGAGTCCCATGTGCTCCTCATGACCCATTACAGGCTGAATAAGTTACTTTTGAAAAGGCCACTTCAAAAAGTGTCACCATTCCTAAAAGATGTTTCAGACAACTTCATTGTACTAACCTTTTCTTTACAATTTGTTCTCTGTGATTAAAGCTACTATAATTTGCCTCCCAATTACTTTCTCCTTCTCTTGCTTACAATGCATTCCCTTTGATTAAGGGAGTAATTTGGGTTCCAATAACATTAAACTTTAGTCATGTTGCTACTGAACACTGTTTTAATGATACTCATAATCAGGAACAAGACTTGCTTTACATTTGTATACTGAATCTTCTCCTTTGAATCTCTTCTCTCCAAAGACAGAATTTGTAAACCGATTAAAGTTGTGGCTTAAAGCTGTTACAGGTTTACAGGCCTTCCACATTTCCTTTACTCCATATCCCCCTCTCACCACTTTTAACCTCTGCCATTAAAAAAAGAAAACAACCTTGTCCCCAAAGAAACGCACCATGTCTGGAACATAGTAAGCCTTTAATAAATATTAATTGATTGATATGAAAAGATAACTCCTCCCCCAAAAAATTCTTCTTTGAAAAGGTGAAAAACTGCATATCATGTCAAGCTTTCTTTTAATTTTTTCTGAACCATTTTTTAACTTTTTGTTATGTATTGGCTAAGGAGGAGGAAAGATGTGACCAGAAATGTAAGTGATGTAGAAACAAAAGATATCAATAAAAAAAAATATGTGTGCTGTTTTGTTTCATTTTTTAAGAAAGCACCTATCAGGCAAAATGTGCTTGTTCCGTGATCTGTGATTGGAAAAGTAAAAGCCAAATTAGAACATAAGAGAAATGTTTCTTTAATTAGGGGAATAAAGAGCTAAAGGTACCTGAAAAACAGTAATATAATAGTGGGAAGTGACAGATGGAAAAGAGATTTGGAAAGAACAGCAAAACCTAGCCCTTCAGAAGGCATAAAGAAGTGATCACACCATTCCCACACCTCACAGAAAGAGACTGCCTAAAGCATAGAGGTGGGGGGGGGGGGGGAAGTAGAGTCAGGCTGTGGAAATAGATAACAGACATTGGGCTGCTTGTGTGAGCCAATAAGGAACTTCCTCCAGGGAAATGACCTAATAAGGCACAGACCCCTGAATAGAGAGTGGAGGTAGTTAAAACCATGGGAGGGAATGAGATTGCCAAGGGAGAAAGAATCTACAGAGAGAGCCTAGGGAATAAAGTCTTTGGGAAATATCCAGGTTAAACAGCAGAGAAGGGAATCAACATAAAAAACCTGGGGGCAAAGAATGAAAGTAGTAATGATAATAACTAATATTTAACGTACTAATTAACATATATGTGTATAGATGTATAACTATATAGATTTAAGGTTTGCAAAGTACTTTATATGTGTGTACACACACACACACACACACACACACACACACACACCCCTCCCCCAGTAGAGAAGGGGCTCTCTGAAGCCAAGGGAAGAAAAGAGTATTCACTATCCTGCCAGGTCCTTCAGGATCAAGGGTAGGGAGAGAAAGGGAATCTCATAACACCTGCTCCTGCTGGACCCTCCAGATGAAATCTGATCAGCATGTGGTCCCCAGCCCACCAAGGTTTTATGGTAAGGGTTCTACAGGAGCAGGCAGTGAAAGTAGGCTGTCTTCTTCCTCCACTCCTTTTCCAGTCTTCCTGCCAATGTTCCCTTCCTCTTTGGCAAAATTTGCCATTTCTGCATTCATAGCATGTCTCACATCTGATCCATTCCCATCAACTCACACAGCTGTCTCATTAGATTAGGCTCTCTTACCTCTTGCCTAGATTATAGCAACAGTTTTCTAATTTCTCCCCACATCAATTCTCTCCAATCAGTACCTATACCCACCCAATTCAAGTGGTTTATTACTGCCTTTAGAGTAAAATATAAACTCTAGTTTTTTTTTTTTTTCTGTTGAGCCTTTGAAACCCTACACAACCTAGTACCAATTTATTTTTCCAACCTTACCGGACATAACAATTCCTCCCACGTTCTGTAATCTAGCCAAACTAGTCTTCTCTTTGTTCCACACTCACAAAGCTCCATCTCCAGTCACTGTGCCTTTGCACTGACCCATCCCCTGTATGCACTCCTTCCTCATCTCTACCTCATAGAGTCCCTTCTTTGATAGAGCTCAGAAAACATCCTCAATCCAAACCCTTTCTTCATCTTCCCCCTGCTGGTACCTCCCTTTTACAGTAACCGGTATTTTGTTACTCTTTATTCATATATATGCATTTTTTATTAAGCCTTCTCACTCTCCCCCCCAACAATTTTTTAAAACTCTCAAAAGAAATATACATAGTCCAAGGGGCAGCTAAGTGACACAGTAAGTAGAGCACCAGCCCTAGAGTCAGGAGGACATGAGTTCAAATGTGGCCTCAGACACTTAACACTTGCTAGCCATGTGACCTTGGGCAAGTCACTTAATCCCAATTGCCCTGCCTTCCCTCCTCCAAAAAAAGCAATAAATAAATACACATAGTCCAACAAAACAAATTTCCAGATTGGCCACATTCAAATGTGCACCTCATTACAAATTTCAAGTCTATCACTTCTCTGGCAAGAGGCGGCTGACATGATTAACCTCTGGATTCATGGTATATTGTGATTTATCAGAGTTCTACAGTGTGAAGCCGATTGAAGCAAATTGCCTGCTCTCTTTCTTTTTCTTGTCTGGTTTTGTTTCCTCTTTCCCATTGTTCATTCCATCTGATACAATCCTTCTTTATAACCTGACTAATGTCTAATGTGAAAGTATTTGTAGATCCTGTACTTGATTGTGTGCTGCCATGGTGGGGGGTGGGGGGAGAGGGGGAGGAGAAGGAGGGGGGGAAATTTGAAACTCCAAGAAGTGGGGAACTGAATCTTGTAAACTAATAAATGAATAAAGACCAAGGTAAAAACAATTTATCCGAGTTCCAAAGTCTTTCACAATTGTTTTTCTCTATAATGTTGTCATCCTGTAAATGGCTCTCCTAGCTCGCTCCAATCTAGAGGTTCATGTAGGTCCTCTCAGTCTCCTCGGAAGTTGTCCATTTCAGCATTTCTTATGTCAAATATTTTCTTATATTCATTTGTCACAATCCTTTTAATTATTCACAAGTAGGCGGACACTCCCTTAATTTCCAGTTTTCAAGTACCATAAAAAGGACTTTTATAATATATGTGTTTGTTAACTTAATATTTATGCTACATATATCGTCTCTCCCATTAGAATATAAAATCATTGGGAGTAGAAATGGTTCATTCTTTGTACTTGTATCCCACTGTCTAACACAATACTTGGTATATTAATAAATGCTTGTTGATTAATTGATTGATCGATGCTAATTCTCCAATCCCAGTCTTACAGGAGGGGAACCCACGATCCTCAAAGTAGCCAGGCTAGCCTTGGTAAAAAGGAAGGATGCTTCTTCAGGGACGAGATGAAAGGAGGAAAGAGAGGTAAATAGTAGTTACTGAACGAAAGGAATGAGCTAGGACTATATATGAAAAATATAAACATATCATGACAAAAGTCAGCCCTAGGACCAATATGATCTAATATTTTTATTGTAGCCTAGGATTCATAAGATTTTCTACCTGGATGGCCGCTTAGAGGTCATCTAATCTGCAAGAGAATCAAGGACATGATCATAATTGAAGCACTTGTCAGATATGTTGCCGTGGAAATTCCATTTGGGTTATGGACTAAGTGACTATGGAGGTCCCTTCATGCTCTAAAGCTCAGATTCATTCATTTTGCAGATGCCGGTAAATTGCGTGGTGTTGTAAGCTTAAGAATAGAATTCAGAAGGTATTTCACAAAATTTTTAAAAACTCAGTTATCAAAATAAAATAGCACTTAATTAGGACTGAAAAGTTTGGTGCCTTATGACCTCTTCCTCTCCCCCAGCTAAAAATAGTATAATACACACACGTTCATTGGGAAGAAGAAATGTTTGGGAGTCATAATGGTACAAACAAAAGTAATGTATCAAATACACTATACCATGAGCAAAGTGAACATAATTCTGTCCCAAAATGAAATTGCTTCAAATCACAAGGAATGATTTTAATTCCATAGTTATTCATCAGACATAATCTGTAAGATATAAATAGTGATATTTTGAGTTCACTGGGGAATTAAGTCTATCTATTTGGTTCTGAACACAGTAACTCCAGATAGAGACAAGTAAACTATATCTACTAAAACATAAAAAGAGAAAAGATTTAGAAGAAAGAAATTTTATCAGAGGTCAAGGAAAGAAAAAATAGCAATAAAAATAGACAGAAAGGAGAAAGGAATAAAAACTAAAAGGTAAAATGACTAAATTTGTAGCATAATGATAAAGGACTGTGTGTGATAAAGGAAGCAAGTTTTGGATTCTGCATTTTTCTAAATGATAGATTTTGTGAAATCAGAGGGGAAATTGCCAAAACAGGAAAAGGCAATTTTTAGGGTACTTCTGCTTTGTATATCCAAGGTTTGGGGAAAGGCAAAGTTATATTTTTACAGTTCAGTCCATTTTTTTAAATAGCAGCATACATTGCCAATGCACACAGTTCCAATATTTTCTTAATGCATATTTTAATCTGCTCCTGAGGCTAATATAGATATGACCTAAGTAGTTTGAATGTAAATTTAATATAACTCAAGAGTAGAAACTGTGAAGTATAAAGGCCACTAGATTAGGAAAAATTCTTGAGACACAGAGATCACCCAAATGGACCCAACCTCTACCCAGTGAAGTTTTGGGGAATCTTTCAATTTTATAACATAGATTAAGGGAACTTTTGTATTTAATCTACCTGTTCAATTTAAGAGCTTCCTGCTTCTACATGTTAGAAATATAAAAGCATTGGCTCCACCAGAGTGAATGAAAAATAACCCCCCTTCCTGTTTGTTTATGTAAATTCAGGGGAAAGGAATCCAATCCAGGTCCTTTAAACTTTTACTGAATTAACCAGTGCAATCAGACAGGTTTATATGACCTTTCCTTTTTTTACATCCTGCCTTTTTTTTTGTTCCCCTTTAGGGTCCTGGCAGTGGTCAACAAACTTTCTCTCATGTGCTCCCTAAAAGGCTATCTGCTCTCCGTAACTCTGATTAAGGTGTAAACACGTGATTTGTGGTTTGTCCTTCTTTCTTGAAGAGGACCATGACCTCAGGAAGATAATGCCGTGACTTTCAAGTCAATTGGATTTAGGTGAGGGAGGGCTGTGCAAAGTCACTAGCCTAAATTTCTCCTCCGGAGCCATCTGGGTCCAGTGACCAGATACAGATAAGAACAACTGGTGATGGCCCCTTAGGGCAGCTAAGTGGTGCAGGGGATAGAACATAGGGCCTAGAGTCAGGAAGACCTGAGTTCAAATCCAGTCTCAGAAACTAGCTGTGTGACCCTGGGCAAGTCACTTATGAGCCAGTCACTTAGAAACTGAGGAAAAGTGTCCAGTAGAACATCCACTATACCCTGTTTGGCTTTATTTGCCATATCAAAAGCCAGGACTGTGAGCTAGCAGACCTACTGTTAAAATAATGACAATGATATTTATAGACAAGTCATACAGAATAATAGGGTATTGTTATCCTGAGTATTTTTTGTGTAAAAACAATGTGCCATAGATTTATAGTGTAAAGATCTGGATATTTTATTCGACACCCTCATTTTACAGATGAGTAAACTGAGGCTCACAAAGGTTAAGTGATTTGGTCAAGATCTCACAATAAATGACAGGGCCGGGATTTGAACTCCAAGCTCCTAGGTTCAATTTCAATACTCATTCCCCTGCTTTGTTCTTGTTCAGTCAGGTCTGGCTTTTCACAATCCCATTTGGGGTTTTCTTGGCATAGATAATGGAGTGGTTTGCCTTTACTCCTTCAGTTCATTTTACAGATGAGGAAATTGAGACAAACAGCATTAAGTGACTTACCCAGGATCACACAGTTAGTAAGTGTCTGAGGCCAGATTTGAACTCAGAAAGGTGAGTCTTCCTGATTCCTAGAGCTTTATCCACTCTTGCCATCTAGAGGTCCACTATTCCACTGCACTACACTATAAAAAGGTGGGTCGTTGTTATTTATGGTTGTTGTTTTGGGGGAGAGAGCAGAAACAAAAACATATCACGTTTAAATCTAAAGTCTGAAGTTAAAATGTTTAAAATTCAGAGTCATGGCCAGTCGTTTCCAGCTAGCTTAACTTTAGGCTACAGCTATCTCCACCAATTTTTTTTTTTTTAAATCACAGACAAGGTCTAAGATTTTCTTTAAACCATAAGGACAAGCTGGGAGACCCTTCCTCTGCTCTCTCAGACAAAATGTCTCTGAATGTTTCTGGTGTGAACAACTTTTATATATTTTACGACTTGTGCAAATAGAGTTGCCAACAGTCTCCAACTGGTAGGACTGGAGATCTCTAGTGCTTATTTTGAAAGGAATGTCTCCATAGGTCATGTGCTTTTATTTTTTCTCTTCTTTGAATGTTGACAATTTCATAAGAAAATGAAAAGGAGAAGAAAATAACAGTGGCCAATCTTAAGTTGCAGGGGGTGAAAAATTCCTTAGAAAACAAATAACTAAGAACATAAGTCTGAAGAAGCTTCTAGAGACATGATATAATAGTTTTTTTTTAACATGGGAGAATTTCATATTTTAACATAGATTTCTAAATTAAAATGTGGTTGCTTGGATTTTCTATGTATTTTTAAACCTATCTTTTTGAAGGCATTTTAATAAATTAGGTTGTATAATATGTCTTTATTGTTGCAGTAGTGAATAGAAGGGGATGTTGCTTTCTGTATCAAAATACAACACTAGATATATTTTTAAAGTGTAGGCAGATTAATGTTATTCAGAACAAATTATAGTATATGAACAGAGCCCCTCTGGACCCACACCTCCAGAAACTCTGCCTACCTACCTTCTGCCTCCAACTCAGGGAAGTTAACCAGCTCAGTGCTATGACTTCGCCCTAGGGCTAAGTAGGGGGCAGATTACAGGGTGAATGAATCCAACCTTACCTCATCCATCTCTATCCAGCACAGCCCAGACTCTGCTTAATTCTTTTCTGAAATCTTTTTAGTAAACTAGGACCTAGCCAGTTCATTTATCTACTGTCCCAAGGCTCTATTCACAATTCTATGATTGCCATTCAACGATCACCATCCCTTGACTTGCGTATACCCCCCTAAAAAGAATAATAACAACTATAGCTAATATGTATATAAAGAACTTTAAGGTTTTCAGAATTCTTGGCAGAGGCTATTTCATCTGGTCCTCATGACAACTCTGGGATGTAGGTGCTATAATTAGGAAACTGAGGCTGATGGGTGACTTGCCCTGGATTACACTGTTAATTAAGTGTCTGAGGCAGGATTTGAACTTGGATCTTCCAGATTCCAAGTCCAGCACTCTATCATTAGACAACCTAGTTGCCTCATTGTAATCAAGTGCAACATCAGGTCTTTGAGGACAAGTCCTATATCGATTTTGTATTTGTATCCCCTGCCCCAACATAGTATCTAATGCATAATGGGGGGCATTAAAATCCTTATTGATTGACAAATGATTGATTGACTGATTGATAGAATACAAAAACAAGAAAGAACTTGATCCCTACTAAACTCAATGGGGAAAGTTACAGAGAAATGCTGATCATCACTAGGGCTAATGACAGCATTGCAAAAAGGTGAATTTTGGCTCCAAGTTAAGATAAAACTTCCTAACACTTAGAGGCATATGAAAGCAGGATGGGTAGCCTGGAGAGGCACTGCGTATCCCAGCAATGGAGATCTTCAGGCAAAAGTTAGATGATGGGGGCGGAGTCAAGATGGTGGAGTAGAAATAGGACCTCTGCTGGGCTCCAGCTCCCACCACCTCCAATTCATGTACAAGGGGACTCTGAAAAAACACTGGAGCTACAGAACCCACAAGATGACACAGAGAAGCTAACCTCCTGCTGAGGACAGCCCGGCAGGCCAGCAGGCACAGCACTCTGGGAGCTGACCACAGCCCCACTTGAGGTGGAAGTTTTAGCCCCAGGGTGGGCCTGACCAGCCCCTGGGCCAGAGGGACTCCAGATCAGCAGTAGCTGTGGCCATTTCCAGAATTATTAACCCATAGATGCTAAGGACAAAGTGAGAGGTTAGTGCAGTGGACTTTGGGATCCAGTAGTTTGGGAATGTGTCAATCTTTATCCCTTGTGGGGAGAAGCCGCTGGGGTCCTGCAGCCATGCAGCTGCCTCCAAGTGAGATAGGATGGAGGGAAATATAGTCAGTCTTTCACAATATATCCACTATGGAAATGTTTTGCATAGCTACACATGTGAAACCTATATTGAATTGCTTATCTTCCCAGTAAGGGTGGGTGACAAGGTAGGAAGGGAATGAATCTGAAATTCAAAGTTTTAAAATCAAATATTTAAAAAATATATATATATACATACATACTATTATCAATATTATTTTGCATGTAAATGGGAAATAAGATATACAGGCACTGGGGCATAGAGATCCACCATGCCCCACTAGAAAGTTGAAGGGGATATGGGAGAAGATGTGGGAGAGAGCAGATTGGAGGAGGGGATATCCAGTGGGATCGCTATTTTGGGGCGGTGGGTAGGGGAAAAACAGGGAGAAAATTTGTAACTCAAAATCTTGCGGAAATGAATGATGTAAACTAGAAGTTAATAAAGCGTTTGATTAAAAAAAAGATGATGCCTTGTTAGGGAGGTTGTAGAGGGATTCCTGTTCAGAAACAGATTGACTATAATGGGTTTTGAGAGCTTTTCCAGCTCTGTGCTTCTGTGAATAGAATCTCAGAATACCAAAGTAAAATATTTGTTCGGTGTGTTTCCAGATAACCTAGTGCTTAATTCTCTACTTACTTCATGAGACAATAACTAATACTCAACAAACATTTATTAAGTGCATACTAGGTGCCAGCACTGGGTATATGAAAAAGAAAGCCCCTGCCTTCAAGGAGTTTATAGTCTAATGGGAAAAGAAAACACACCAAAGGAAATTGAAAGGAGAAGAAGAAGAAGAGGAAGCTAGAGGCAAAATAGAGCACATCCAACTACTACAAGCTGGTGGGAATGAAGAGACGGCTGGTCTCGAAGTCCTCTTTGAATGGAGACTTTGGAAGAAGTTCTTTGCCCTCCAATCTGATGGGCAGAGGGTACTGGGGTACAGAGCAAGATGTACTAAAGCTAATGCAATCTAACAGGATGATGAATTTAATGACAAAGGTTTCCTTCCTAAGGGCAAAATGGAGTCCAGTCTGAGGAGTGAAAGCCAGTGAAAAGAGTAGAGATGGCCCAACTCTTTGGGTAAATGCAACTGTGTCTTTATAAGAAGATTGTTAACTCCTTGAGGGCAGCTAGGTGGTGCAGTAGATAGAGCCCTGGAGCAAGAAGACTTGGGTTCAAATCTAACCTCAGACACTTACTAGACGTGTGACCCTGGACAAGTCACCTAACCCTGCTTGCCTCAGTTTCCTCATCTGTAAAATGAGCTGGAGAAGGAAATGGCCAACCTCTCCAGGATCTTTGCCAAGAAAACCCCAAATGGGGCCTCAGAGAGTTGGGCACAACTGAAAAATGACTGAACAACAACAATAATAACTGAAGGCGGGGAATCACATTTTTATTTTTTTACCACAGCATCTATAGGGCAATGGCTGGGTATGGAGTAGATTTTTAATAAACATCTTTGATTTATCTTGACTAAGGCAACCTAGAATAAAGGAATTGTCCTTGAGTTTTTCCCTCAGCATTAACAAGTTACTGTCTTATAGAAAACCGTATCTATCACAATTAAGTGAATCACAAAAAGTGAGCAACTGAAAAAAGAAGTGTCATTATATCTGACCTATTAATAACCAGAAACTGAAGGAAAAACCCATAGTATTCACTATCAGTAAGCATATGTGGGCGTATTCTCAGGCCACATCACCTCCCTGAGTCTTAGTGTCCTCCAATGGCGAATGGAGGGTGATCTAAAGAGCCTCTGAGTTCCCTTCCCGTTTGCTGTAGATTGATGATCCTGTGAATAAGACTTTTCATTTTGTCTTTGTATCCCCACTGCCTTGGATACACAGCAGGCACTTAATAAAGGCTTGTTGGATTAGATTAGACTTCAAAGAAATTACTAAAGTGTGGTTTTCCTGTGGCAGATTTGCAGGTGGCCGGAGACCAGCCTCTTACAGGAGAAGAACATGAACAGGCTAGGCTTTGCATTGCTGAAGGGGGTGTCCACATCAGAGAGCTCACAGAACCATCACAGTATTTAAGTCAGGAGTAGTTTCTTTTTAAAGTAACCTGGTGATGAATGGTTTTTATTTTTGGTTTAGGGTTTTTTGGTGGGTTTTTTTTGGTAAAGCCATCTTTTTTGGGATGAGTAATTATCTTCTAATTTAACCCTTTAATTATCTTCTGTTTTCATTCATTTCAACTTTCTTTTATAAAGATGGTGGTGCCTATAGGTTTTCAGTATGCTTATTTAGAATTAGAAGGAATAAAAATGTATGTTAGGAGGTAAGTCATCTCTTTCTGTATGTTATTCAGACTAGTCCAGTGCTTCAGGTTTGGGATTGGAAATAAATGAAACAAACTGCAAGTTATCAAAAGGAAATTTACTTGACCAGAGCATGCCAGGTATTCATTGAGAATACAGTATTGATTCAGCTGGACCAAGCTTCCTTGACCCTGCAAACCTCTACCCAGAAGAAGGTGTGAAGCCTGAAGAGGATTGAACCTGGTTCTTTTCCAGTGAGTTCTTGAATCAAACGAGTCCCTTATACCAAAGGGTGCCAACAAAGTCCGCTAGGTGCAGTTCCCAACAGCGTCCCGAAGACCACATGAAGAATACCAAGCATTTCATTATGCCCGTTCTTAGACAATCCCCAAAGTATAAACCATAGGGAGGGTGTGTATACCTATCTTAGCTGGTGGGTCTGGAGATTACTGTTACTTCCAAACACAAAAGTATCCACGTTCAACAAATGATCATTTATAATTTTTGTCATCTTTTAGGGCATGCTTCTTAAAGATTCAGCAAATATTCGTATCTGTCTCTAATATTAGCTGACATTAATATTGAACTTCAAGGCTTGCAAAGAATATTACATGTTATTTCAGTTGATCCTCATAACACCCCGATGAGACAGGTAATATTATTATTCTCATTTTACAGATGGAAAAACTGAGGACAGAGAGAGGTTTAAGACTGCCAGCATCACACAGCTAGTAAGTGTCTGAGACAGGATAAGATTTAGGTCTTCCTCTCTCTAATTTCCTTACTACCTAGCTGTGTCTCAGTTACTAAATGCCACCATTTTCTTCCTTTTCTGGCCAATGGAGGATACCTTCGTTGGGTGGCCAGCACCAGCACAACCACATCAGAGGCTGCAAGGTACACGGCTTCTCTATCAGGGCCTCCAGTCGCCTGGGCTCATCTTACTCCACATTACCCTTCTGCCATTCCAAGGAACCCATTCTGATAGATTCCTTTCAACTAACCCTAAAACATTGGAGGCCAGGATAGTCTGATGGTTCAGGATTAGAAGTGGACAAATATACATGACCTAACATTTAGCCAAGTTGAATTTGCTTATCCATACCATGAAAAGCTTATCTAGCAAGGCTTTATGGCATTGAACCATTCAGGCACAGTTTTCTGGCTTCAGCTTTGGTGGAGATGCTCCACTGAGCACAGCAAACATGTCAGATCTGAGGGAGGAACTACTGACCTCTCCTGTGTTGGTTTGGTTTTGTTTTAGATTTAGACTACCTGGAAACAACATCAGTGATCTGAGCCTTTCTCCTCTAGGCCACTCAAGTCTCAAGGACAGTTTCAATACCTTTTAAGGAAAAACTAGCCTGCTCTGTGTGTAATAAATAGAGTTTGCTTCTACCACACAGTAATATGGAGATTTTGTGGGGCTTAGTTACTCTTCCAAAACTATTTTTAGCACACTTAATACAATTATCAGGTCATGTGCCCAGTTTTTAATAATTGTCAGAATAAAAAATTAGGATTTCTGATGATATATATAAAAAAACTTAAGAACATGCAAAAATGTATTAAAAATAAAAATAGTAAACATTTCATCAGTAGAGAATGGAGAAGAGTCTTTACTTCCAAAAGAAATCTTTTTGTAATGTGAACTTAATTTTAAGCATGAGTACAACCAATTAGCCTGACTTTACAACTATTTATATTTAAATAAATAAGGTTCAAAGCATAAATTGTGATCATTTTTTCACCCTTTTCCTGTTCTCATTTGGAGTCTATGTGCATCCATTCCTGCTTTTTTCCATTTATATGCTCATTATGTGTCCTGTACTCATTCTTCTGGATTTGGGTTGTCTTGGGGTTTTTTTGCTTTGCGTTATTTCACAAAGTTCCTCTGAGATTCGATTTTTAGATACTTCTCCTACATTTATTGTGCTACATTTTGTTTAACTGTTCCCCTACTATTGGACATTTTTTCCAATGACAAATAATGCTGCTATAAAAATATTCAATCAATAGGGAGTTTTTTTTTGTTTTCACAATACTCTCAGAGTATAATCTCCAAAAGAATTATTAGATTAAAGGGCATGATTATTGAAATTATTGGGTCAAAGGGGTTTTCATTTAAATTAAAATGTAGCTTAAATTAAATTAAAATGTAGCTTAAAGTTTAAGCTTTAAATTGAATTTAAATTTCTTTTTAGTTTAAAGCCCTTTTGACCTAATAATTTCCATGTACTAGAAAACCAATAACCCCATAATTCTAATAATAGAAGGAAAAAAATTGCCTATGATTATTCCTCCAGAGTAGTAGGGAGAGATACAATGAAGGAAAAATATTAGTTGAAATACTCAGAAGTTCACTGTTGACTAAATCCAAGGAAAGAACCAGTAGTAAAATCCATGGCTTTAAATGTTGATGCCCAAATTTAAGTCAACAATTGGGAGGAATTAAAGGTCCTAAGTCCAGGAAGCAATTTTGCTTCTTTGATAGATACCTCTAAGACTTGGTGAATATACAATGATTGGACTTTGGATCTAGATAACTTATTCAAAAGAAACTCAGTAGGCAAAAGGAGAGGTGGGATAGAATTGTACAAGGCTGTAATGGTAATGTAATTTTGAATTTGAAGATCCCTTTGTATGGCAAAAGTAGCAGGTACTTAACACTTAGTAACTGATCAAGCCTCTGATTGGGGGAACAGAAGGTATGAACTCCTGTCTCCAGTTAACTGATGTAACAGGAAGGGGTTGGTAGAAGGAAGTGAAGTAGATAATATGGTGTATATAAGAAAAGCCCCACAGAGACACAGTCAGAATTTCCTTGAGACTGAGATCTGGTGGCAGAGCAGCTACAGAAGAATGGAGAACTGAGTCCTGAGAACTTGTGGTGGTGGAGCTTCTTCTGAACAGGATCATCCCAGGAGCCCAGAGGCCAGAGCCAGGAGCCCAGATGACTGAAGCATGACCAGGATGCTGAGACTTTGTTTGTGGCTTGGTTGAGCCTTGAATTCCCTGGAGCAGAAATAGTGAAGGATCTGACATGGACCAGGCCCTGTGAACTTCAGTCTGGAGCAGGACCTGCCCAGAGAGCTGGTCAAGGAACTGGGAGCTGTCTGCCATTGAACCCAGGTAGAATTTAGGACCATGGAAAGGGATCCAGGGAATCTGAGAACAGGCCCCAAGTCAAGATAAAGAAAAGACCTCTCCTTGGGTACTGAGTAATTATGGAATTATAGTTTACTAGTGACCTAAGGGGTGGAGGGTTTTGTGTATGATACTTAGTAAGACTTTCCTGAATAAGTGACTGAATGTACTTTGAGTACTTTGACTATTGTTACTGATTAGTGACTGATTGAGTTAATCAAGACTTTGCCCCAAGAGTGGAAGACTTTGACTGTGTACTTTGATACTACTGATAAGTGACTGATTGAATTAAGAATGACTATTTTGTGACTGATTGAATTAACTTAAGAGTGACTATTTTCCTTTGAGATTATGTTGTGAATATTATATTGTGACTTTCTGTGATAAGTTGAAATACGGTGAATGCTGTATTTTGAATTATGCTGTACCTTGATTTTTCATGGATGTTTTGTTTTTGTTGTGGAATAGAGTGATCACTATACAGAGTAATAAGAACCTTAAAAAAAAGCTGCTCACAGTAGCAGTTCTTCTGGAAAGCTGTGCGTGGCATTACAAAGGCATACTCATGTAGGTTTTCACCTAGTGATCAAAGGAGGAAATCAGGACAAACAATATTTGGGTGAAAATTAACGAAAGGAAAAACAAGTGATTCTGTGGTTAGAGTATACTAGAGACCACTGGAACATTAAGAGGAAATAGATGAGAACCTGGGAAACATATAAAAAACCTAGCACAAATACATACCGTGTTTCCCCGATAATAAGACACTGTCTTATTATTTTTTTGGACAGAAAATCACCAGAGGGCTTATTTTCAGGGGAGGGCTTACTTTAATGAACATTGACAGCAATTTTAATAAACAGGTAAATGTGAACAAAAAAATGTACCTTTATTCAATAATGAATTCAATAAAGAACAGGATGACGCGCTCACTGCTGCAGCTCTGATTGGATGCAGCTCGGAGCGCGGCATGCGTTTCACCCAGGGGGAGGAACGGTGCATAAAGAGGGTACCATAATGTAGCGTGTAGCGCAGGGGATCACCTTCACGACAGTAGCAATCTCAATAGGGCTTATTTTCGGGGGAGGGCTTATTTTAGAGGAATCTTACACAGTAAGGGGAGGGCTTATTTTCGGGATAGGTCTTATTATCGGGGAAACACGGTAGTAATGATTCAGACTCAAATTACTTGCTATTCTTTCTTCTCTACCAAGAAAAAAACAGCTAAAAACTTCTTAATTTCCTTTAGTGGTGATCTCATTCTCTAATAGGTGAAAAAACCTGATAGATAGGTAATAGGGCTGCCAGTTTCCTCACACCAACTCCAGCAAAGCCTTGAAGTTTGAACCAGAATAAATAATGATCAAGAAATCCACAGGAAAACTATAGTGAACTGCATTAAAAAAAAGTCAATAGGGACAACTAGGTGGTATACTGGAGAGAGAACCAGCCCTGGAGTCAGGAGAACCTGAGTTCAAATGCAGCTTCAGACATTTATTAGCTGTGTGACTCTGGGTAAGAGACGTAACTCCAATTGCTTCCTCCACGCCCCCCCCTCAAAAAAAAGTCATCTAGAAACCAGAAGGCCATGATATTTATTAAATATTGTTGTGACAGAACACATGTTGACAGTAAGGTTCTGCATCCAGAAATTACAAGAGTGAAGAGCTTTCCTGAGACTGGCCAAGAGTGGTCAAAAAGCTCCAAAATAAAAATCTTGAAAGCCCCAGAGAGTAGCAGTGGGCAGCAGCTAGCCTTTGCCAAACAATATTATGGCACAGTGCTTGAATCTGGGAAACCCAGACCTAAGGGCTATGAAGTAATTACCACAATGTCCTAAAACACCAGAGAGGGCCCTAAAGTCCATCAAAGATCTGGGGAAGGGGGTGGGAATGGTATTAACTCAGGGAAGAGGAGGTTGGAGAAGGAACCCAGAGAACCCAGGGTAAGAGTAAACAGACTTCATCACCCCCACACAAAAGTGCAGTAGGATGCAGAGCCAGGCCCTGGCACAAAGTTCCAATTTAGGAAGTAAAGCTAGAGAAAACACCAACCACTATCAAAAAATTGTTGCAAATCCAACTCTATAATAACTGGAAGTAGAGACTCCTAAGAAAAAAAATGGATTTTCTACAGGACTTATATCAATATCTAGAATTAATAAAGCAAGAGATTAAAAAAATGTAATAAATGTTCTTGAAGAAAAAAATGGAAGGAGAATAAGTAATTGAGAAGAAAAAAGCAGTAAACCTTAACAAATAAATGAAGTCCCTGCAAGCTAAAATAGACCAAACAGAAATCTGTGACTTTATAAGATAGTAAGAAATATTAGATTAGAAAAAAAAATTTGAAAAATGGAAGAAAATATAAACTGTCTAGTATAAAAAACAATTGAACCAGAAAACAAGTCACAAAGATTAAGAACTATTCAACTCCCTGAAAAACATGATTTAAAAAAAGAACAGCCACTATATTTCAAGGAATCATAAATAAAAACTGACCAGATTTATTAGAACCATAGCAAAGTAAAGATAAACAGAGTGTGCCAGTAGCTATTGATAGATTTCTATAAGGAAAAGTCCCTAAAAAGAACCTCCATAAGAATAGTTCCTGTAATGTTATAGCAAATCTCTTGTGCCCCCCTATACTCCCCCAAAATGAAGAACACTGCAAGAATTCAGAAAGTAGTAGTTCAAGAGCCAAGGAAACATAGCCTAGATTGCACAAGACATGATTGCTCATGCCAAAAATTAGAGGAAATCTTGGAACACAATATTTCAAAAGACAAAAAAAGTAGGCTTACAATTAAGAATAGCCTGCCCTGCAAAGATAAGTATAAACCTGCAGAGGAAAAATAAAATGGATCTTTAATTGAACAGAAGACTTTCAAATATTCCTTATGAAAAGACCAGAGTGAAGAAGGAACTTTGAAATATAAACCCCAAAAATCTAGAGTTGAAAGAAGCTATGGAATAATATAGTGCAAGCATTCTAATAAGGAATATATATATATATATATATATATATAATAGAAACATGTGTTCCTTCAGAACCTTAATATCTTCAAAAGGACATCGAGGAAGTTAAATAAAAGCACATATCACTGAGGTTTTGGTGCTAGATTAATTCTGTTCAGAGAGTCTTAAAAAAGGGAAATAGAATAGAGTTTAAAAAGAAGACACTTGTTTAGTCATTCAGCTGTATCTGACTCTTTGTGACCCTGTGGACTTTATGAGTGTCCATGGGGTTTTCTTGACAAAAGTATTTTAAGTGGTTTCCCATTTACTTCTGCACTGGAAGACTACTTTAATGTAAAAAGAAAGAAAAATGAAAGGAAACTTACAATTTCTCACAATTGGAGTATCTGAGAAAAATATGCAAACATCGAGAAAGAGGAAGGGGCATAAGATGAACTGTCCTCTTAGCTGGAAATGGACAAAGGAGAGTCTAAACACATTCACACTAAATCTGGGTAGAGAATAGCCACAAACACAACAAACTTCTTGATCCTGAAGGCAGAATTAAAAGGGAAGGGAAGAAAAGAAAAGATTTTAAATATAAAGGATGCCTTAGATTGTTTTTTAGACAGCTGTAGAATAGCTATTGGGACAATAAATTTGACTCAGTTCCCTATATATTTTAGAAATGAGGTCTTTATCAGGGACACTGGCTGTAAAAATTGCTTTTTAGCTTTCTGCTTCCCTTCTAATCTTGGCCGCATTGGCTTTGTTTGTGCAAAAACTTTTCAATTTAATGTAATCCAAACCATCCATTTTGCATTTCATAATGTGGTATATGAATGTAATGGAATACTATTGTGCTGTAAGGCATGAAAAGAGATAATTTTGGGGCAGCCAGGTAGCACAGTGAGTAAGAGCACCGGCCCCAGTGTCAGGATGTCTTGGAGATCGAATCTTGGGCTCAGACATTTAGCACCCACCCAGAAACACCTGGCCATGTAACCTTGAGCAAGTTACTTAACCCCAATTTCTTAGGGGAGGCCAGGTGGCTCAGCGAGTAAGAGCACCGGCTCCAGTGTCAGGATGACCTGGATGGAATCCTGGGCCCAGATACTCAGCACCACTCCCAGAAATAACTGGCCGTGTAACCTTGAGCAAGTTACTTAACCCCAATTGCTTTAAAAAAATATATATGCTAGGGGTGGCAAGGTGGCACAGTGTATAGAACCTGGAGTCAATAGGACCTGAGTTCAAATCCAGCCTCAAACACTTCACACACACACACACACACACACACACACACACACACACACAC
>NW_027186324.1:11530861-11547542 GCF_028583685.1 Petaurus breviceps papuanus
CCCCCCCCAAAAAAGAAAACATATGCTGCAAAATTACAAATATCAAACATCATCCCATAGAAGAAATATAAGAAGACATTTTCCCCTGATCATTTGTAGATTTAGTGGCATCCAAAGGTGTGTAACATTACATATAATGTCAGATTTCTTCCATGAATTGATCAATTTTGCTGAATTTTCTTTTAAATTTTTTTTTCTTTATTTGAATTTTAAATAAAATTTTCTTTCTTTTTTTTCTTTTAAAAATTCTTTTATATTTCTAGAACAGCTCTCTGAAAGGTAGAAGAAACAGTATAGAGGAAAATTTAGGCAATGTACCAAAAGATATCAATAAAAATTTATTTTTTAAAAATTGTTCTGAAAAAGATTTTGGAATTTTAATGGACCATAGATGAGTTAGCAGTGTGGTGTGACAGGCAAAAAAAGCTAATGCAACCTTGGATTTCACTGAGAGGAGTAGTTTATATTGCTAAATATAGGTAATAGTTCCTATATTCAGTCCTCCTCAGGCTTCATCTAGAATATCATGTTTAGTTCTAGGTACTACAGTTTAGTAAGGACATTGATACAATGGAAAATGTTCAGAGGAAGACAATCTGACTGGTAAAGAACCTTAGCCCTGAGGATCATTTGAAGGAATATTTAGCTTAGAAAAGACTGGGGGTTCGAGGAAAGGGAGACATGGTAGCTACGTTCAAGTATTACAGAGGAGGGGGCAGACTTGTTCTCTTTTGCCTCAGAGGGCAGAATCAAGAATAGGGAAAAGTTGTGAATGGGGTAAATTTAGGCTTGATAGAAATAAGAACTTCCTAACAATTAGTGCTGTCCAGAAATGAAATGGATTACCTTGAGAAGTGGTGGATTTCCCTTTCTGGTATTTTAAACCAGAAGCTGGATAATCGCTTACCATTTTTGTTATAGCAAGGATTCCTTTCATGTATTGGTTGGACAAAATGGCCACTGAAATCCCTTCCAGCAGTCCAGTTCTGATTATTTTTTCAACTTTTGCTATGAACTGTTATACCAGTGATGGAGTTTAGCCTCTGGGAACCCCCTTGAATCTTCCCACTTGATCTGGCTTTAACTGGAGGCCATAAGCCTTCCATTATCACTATGACTTAATTTCTGTTACCCTTAAACTAACCTAGCCCTTCATTATCTTTTACCTCCAGATTGCCTCGGGCTATTTCCCACCTTTGATCCCATCAAAATCCCATTCTCTTGGTTCCTGGAGTCAGACCTCAGTTCCATTAAGATCCTCCTTAATGAGGCAGATAGGTATTGAGGTGAATAGAGCACGCGCTGGGGAGTCTGGAGGACCTGAGTTCAAATATGACCACAGACACTTGACACTTAACTAGCTGTGTGACCTTGAGTAAGTCACATAACTCCAATTGCTTTGCCTTACCCCCTCAAAAAAAAAAAAGAATATTAAGCTTCTCCTTAGACTCCTCCTCAAGACCCTCCCTAAACCCGTTCTCCCAGACTGCTAGACCACCCCTCGATCCCTCCCACAATCATTCTGTATATAAGATCCTTACTGCCTCCATGAAGGCACTCAAATTCAATCTAGTTCAGACTCAGCCTGTGTCAGACTGTTCTGGCCCACTTGTCCACATAAGCATCACAAATGCTTAGGCTCATTAAGAGTCTACCCAATATGGTGAGTCTTTAATGAACTTTGTTTTGCTTTGGCTGGGAGAAGACTTGAGTTGAATTTATTCAGCAGGATCCAGCGTGTCAGTATTTTGAGGTCCTAAGCACCTCTAAACCCCAAAGCTCAACACCAACAATAAGTGAATCACAGAAATGTGGAGTTGAAAGAGACCACAATTGCCACCTGTGGTCTAACTCTTACAGAAACCGCTTATAATCATCACTATTACACCTCTGACAAGTGGCTGTCCTTGTTCTGCCTGAAGACCTTCAGTGAAGGACAGCCCGCCATTAATCAGCTAACCAATCAACTCCAAGTTGTCTTATGTGCCAGACACTGTGTGGGCACTTTGGATGCAAAGACTGGGGATATGGAGATGAACGTAAAGCAGCTTCTTCCCTCAAGGAGAAAGCACGCACATATTTAAGAACATGTGAAGTATGGACCAAATAAACGTATGGTGATGGGGAAGGTAGCACCAGCAACTGGGGGAGGTATCAGGAAAAGTTTCACATAGGAGAGTCCTCTCAAGTTGAGCTTTAAGGAGGGAAATGAGGGATCTGGGGAAGAGGAGGTGTGCAGGGAGTGTATTTCAGGCAGGGGCCACTAACGTGTGTGAAGACATGGAAACGGAAAAATAAAATATTTATGAGGAATAGAAAGTCTATTTGGGTTGGCCACAGAATGTGTGAAGGGAGTAATGTATAAAAAGCCTGGAAAAGTAATTTGGAGATAGTTTGTGAAAGGCTCTAAATGCCAAGGAAAGGAGTTTTATTTCGTCCTTAAGGCAATAGGAGCCACTGGAGTTTATTGAACAATTAAATGAAGTCTAATTAGGGAATATTACTTTGGTAACTGTGTGGAGGGGAAAAATTTGAGGTGGAGGGATGATGTAAAAGTCTATTGTCAAATGAGAGGTGATGAGGACCTGAACTTGGGTGGTGGCCAGGTGAGGTGAGAGAAAGTGCTGTCTATGAGAGATGTTGTGCTAGCAGAATATATAAGACCTGGACATTGATTGCATGTGCAGAATAAAGCAGAATGAGTAGGCAAGGATAACTACAAGATCGTGAACCTATCTGACTGGATGGTTGATGGCACCTTCAACAGAAATGGGAAATAGGAAGGGTTGGGAAAATGGTGAGTTTAGGGAGAAAGATGAGTTCTGTTTTGGATGTGTTGAACTTAAGATACTCAGAGGGACATCCAATTGGGAATATACAATAAGGAATTGGTGATGCAGGTCTTGAACTCAGGAAAGAGACAAGGGCTGGATATATAGATCTGGCAGTTATTGAGGTAGAATTGATAATGGAACCCATGGAATCTGTTAAGTTCATCAAAAAAAGTATATAGGGAGAAAAAGAGGAAAGTGCCCAAGACAGTCTTGGGATATCTGTGGTTGGTGGTGGCATGGGACGTATATGATGATTCAGTAAAAGAACTTGAGAAGAAATAGTCAGACAGGTAGAAGGAGACCCAAAGGAGAGTTGTGTCACCATTTAGTGGTACATCTAGGAGAGTGATCAACAGTGATAAATGTTTTAGGTATGTAAAGGAGGGTAAGGATGGAGACAAGGCCACAGAATTGGACAATTTTGTCAATTTTGGAGGGAGCAATTGGGTTGCATTGAATGCCCTTGCTTGGACTTCTCCATCATACTTCCAGGGACCTTATCATTCTGCAAGATCAAATCAGCCTTCGTATTCACACCTTATCTGTACCTTATGCCCCTCCAAAGGGCAGAGGGATGAGCTGCTCCCTAAACCTCCCTTTAAGGAGTGCCTCGCCTAACTATCTCTTCATTTTCTACAGTGCTGCACTCCTATGAACTTCTCCATTATCCTCCTCCAGCTTATCAATGTTTTTCTTAAACTGTGACACTAAAAACTGATCATAGAACTCCAGAGATGATCTGACTAGAACAAATTAGAGAGGGATTATCACCTATGTATTCCTAGAAACTGTGCCTCCCATGCAATCCCATGCAAAAAAACTGTGCCTCCCATGCAACCCATGATTGCATTAGCTTTTTTTTTATTCCACATCATCCCACTGATTCATATTAAACCTGTAGTCCACTGAAACCTTTTTTAGAAATCTTTTTTAGACAGTCTGCTATCTAACCATGTCTCCGACCCCAATCCAGTACTTGGGAACCTGATAACCTTAAAGTCAAATGTAAGGCTTTAGGCTTATTTTTATTGAATTTCATCTTCCTAGATTTAGCCCAAAGCTGTAACATGCTAAGATCTTTGGATTTTTTTTTTTTTGCCTTTTGGAGGGCAATTGGGGTTAAGTAACTTTCCCGAGGTTACACGGCTAGTTGTTTTTTTTTTTTTTTATGTGGGTGTTGTGTCTGAGGTCAGAACTGAACTCAGGTCCTCCTGACTCCAGGGCCGGCGCTTTCACTCACTGTGCCACCTAGCTGCCCATGATCTTTGGATTTTAACTAATTACCAAGACCAAGTCTTATCTCCATCCTCAATCTGACTGCCATCTAGGGTGTTAACTATCCTTCCCTGCTTTGTGTTTATGTTTTTGTGTGTACTTGTTTTTTCTACAACACGATAGGCATTGATTTTCATTGCTTTTATTTCTACCATTTTGACAACAGTGAGGAAATGATCCAAAGTTATTTTACTTCATTTCTTTTTCCATTTTTAGAAAATTTGGTCACTTTATGTGATTATTAACAATTTGCCTCTTTTCTTTAGAAAATTTCCTGTGCATATACTTTGACCAATGTGAACCTTTAGAAATTTGGCATTCTTGTCATTGAAAGTTTCCCAACAGTTAAAGCTATCCAAATGAGAAATGGACCACCTTGAAAGGTGATAGGTTTGTTCCACTTTCTGGAGGTCAAGTTTTTAACCAGGCTTCTAGATATCTAACCAGATAGCTAACATATCCATTTTACAAATGTGTCATTCAAAAATCCAAAAGAGATATCTTCTACATAAACACGAGGAAAAGCTTTTAGACTCATATGGCTAATATAAATATAATTAATCTTTCATAAAGAACACCCCCCCAAAAAAACCCAAATCCAACTTGAGTAAATAACAAACTTTAAAAGTTATCTTAAGAGGAAAGAGTGACAACATTCTAAAAATATTCAAAAGTGATGGTTATATTTCAAAAATATAAAACATCTTAGAATCCTTAAAACAGAAAATAATTTATGTGCTAAGGAATCAAGTTGAGTGAGAAAAATCCAAGACAACTTGTACTTACTGTGTAAAGGTCCATTCTGTCAAGTGGGAATGCCTCAGAGGAACTAAAGAAGTCTATTAGAAACCTGTCTGAAGGAAATAACTCTTTCAAAATATGATTCAAGAAAAATTATCGTGAGTGCATTCAGGCAGAGTCCAATGGGTAATATCTATCCATGTCTCTTCATATGAATATTTATATGTTTCCAATTGGTAATATATGTGTATATATTTAGATATTTTCAACTGGTGACATGTAGGCATATTTATTATATGTGTATATATTTTTCTAACTGGTAATATGCATATGTGTGTATTTGTACAGTTATATAGTTCCCAGCTGGTAATATACCTGTATATATACATATACACACATGTTTGTGTTTATATTTTCAAATGGTAACATGCACACACATGTATGTATTGTATATATACATATGCACATATATCCATCATAGGAAGAAAGCTACTATGGTGGCAGTAAAGTAGAAGGAACACTGAACTAAGAAGTAGAAAATTTAGGTTCTACACCTGACTGTCTCTCACTAACTAGCTACGGCACCTCTTCTCTTTTGTCATCAGTTTCTTCATCTATAAAATAGGGACGATGCTCTACCTGCAGAATTACTTCCATGAATTAAATTTTTTCAAAGTACGAATCAAATCTAATAGACATTTACTATGTACCTGCCGTGTGCATGTTGGGGATACAAAGACTATACAAAAAGCACCTGTTTCTCAAGGAGTTTATGTTTTGTTGCACTGTAAACACATAAGTACAATGTGTCCCAAAAGTATTGGTGCAACTCTATGCTAAAAGGCACCAACGGGGCGACTAGGTGGTGCAGTGAGTAGAGCGCCAGCCCTGGAGCAAGGAGGACCTGAGATCAGATCCAGCCTCAGACACTTAACACACACACACACACACACACACACACACACACAAGCCATGTGACCTTGGCCAAGTTACTTTTTTTTTTAATGCTTTATTAACTTCTGATTTACATCATTTGTTTCCGCCAGATTTTGAGTTACAAATTTTCTCCCCATTTTTCCCCTACCCACTGCCCCAAAATGGCAGTCCCACAAGATATCCCCTCCTCCAATCTGCTCTCTCCCATATCTTCTCCCATAACCCCTTTTGACTTTTCCAGTGGATCTCTATGCCTCAGTGCCTGTATATCTTATTTCCCAATTACATGTAAGATGGTATTAATAATAGTATACACACACACACATTTATATATATATATATTTGAATATTTCATTTTAAAACTTTCAATTCCAGATTCATTCCCTTCCTTACTTGTCACCCACCCTTACTGGGAAGATAATAACATAGTAGATATGTTGTAAAAGACTGACTATATTTCCCTCCCTCCTATCCTACCTCCCACTTGTTCTATTCTCTACTTTGATCCCATCCCTTTTCAAAAGTGGGTGCTTCCAACTTCCCTCCCCCCCAGCCTGCCCTCCCTTCCATCATCCCCCCTCTCATCCCCTTCCCACCCACTCTCCTGGAGGGTGGGATACCCTCTTTAGTGTGTATTTCACTCCCTCCTCAAGCCAAATTCAATGGAAATAAGGTTGACCCATTCCCTTTTACCTTCCTATTCTTCCCCTCCATTGTAACCATTTTCCCTTGCCTCTACCATTTCCCTATGAGAGAGTTTACCCCCAATCTGTCTCTCCCCATCTCCTCTCATTATATTCCTCTCTCACCTCTTAATTTCACGTTTAAGTATCATCCCTTCCTGTTAAATTGGTCCTGTGTCCTCTGTCTATGTATACCTGTACACATATATACACACATTCACATATGTATTTATATGCCAATATACCCTCATATATAGACATATATATATATATTTCTAATCCCTTCAACTACTGAGAAAAGTTTCATAAGTTACAATTATTGTTTTTCCATGAAGGAATGTTAATAGTTCAACTTTGATTAGTTCCTTATGATTTCTTTTCCCTGTTTGCCTTCTCATGCTTCTCTTGCTTCTTGTATCTGAATGTCAAATTTTCTATTCAACTCTGGTTTTTTCAGTAAGAATGCTTGAAAGTCCTCTATTCCACTGAATGACCATATTTTCCCTGAAACATGATACTCAGTTTTGCTGGGTAGGTGACTCTTGGTTTTAATCCCAGCTCCTTTGCCCTCCAGAATATCATATTCCAAGCCCTTCGATCCCTCAGTGTAGAAGCTGCCAGATCCTATGTTTTCCTGATTGTGTTTCCACAATATTCAAATTGTTTCTTTCTGGATGCTTGGAATATTCTCTCATTAATCTGGGAATTCTGGAACTTGGCTATAACGTTCCTAGGAGTTTTCTGTTTGGGATCTTTTTCAGGAGGTGATCAGTAGATTCTTTCAACCTCTATTTTGCCCTCTGGTACTAAAACATCAGGGCAGTTTTCTTTGAGAACTTCCTGGAGGATGATTTCTAGGTTATTACTTTGGTCATGGCTTTCAGGTAGTCCAAAAATTTTTAAATTATCTCTCCTGAATCTATTTTCCAGGTCAAGGTGTTTTTCCCATGAGATATTTCACATTGCCTTCTTTTCTTTCATTAGTTTGGATCTGTTTAAAAGCAGATTGATTTCTCATAAAGTCATTAGCTTCCATTTGCTCCAATCTAATTCTGAAGCAATGATTCTCCTCATTGAGCTTTTGAGATTCTTTTTCCATCTGGCAAATTCGGCTTTTTAAGGCATTCTTCTCCTCATTGCCTTTTTGGGCCTCCTTTGCCATTTGAGTCAGTCTGTTTTTTAAGGTATTATTTTCCTCAGTCAGGCTGTTGACTCTCATTTCATAATTTTCTTGCATTGTTCTCATTTCTCTTCCCAATTTTTCCTCCACTTCTCTTATCTGCTTCTTAAGGTCCTCTATGACCTGTAACCAGCTTGTATTTTCCTTTGAAGCTTTTGGTGCAGGAGTACTGACTTCACTGTTTTCCTCCTGTTCCATGCCTTGCTCCTTCTTGTCCCCAAAATAGGAGTGTAATGTTGGAATCTTCTGTCTGCTTTGTTTCCTTTGCCTGCTCTTTTTGCCACTCAATTACTTGACTTTTGGGCTTTTTGCCACAGTAGGAGTCTGCCACCAGACAGGGGAGTTTTCGTCCCAAACGCTGGGGTTTTCTCAGCTGCTGGAGGTATTAGATGGGTGCCCTCTCTGAGGTCTCCACATGCTCTGGCAAGCTGGACACACACCCCAGGACCTCCACCCTAGACTGCAATCCAGATCCAACAGGTTAAAGCAAGACCGATGACCCCTCAGACTGGTGCTTGGTCCCCCTACACTCTGCAGGCCAGGAGATGATGCTGTCATGTGACACTGGCTGGCTGTGCAGGCATCTCAGCAGCTTCTTGCCTGGGGTGTAAAAGCCATGCACTTGCACTTACTGGTCCTAAAGTCCAGACCGTACTGACCTCTCACTTTGTCTTTTGTGTCTATGTGTTGATAAATCCGGAAACGTCCACAGCTGCTGCTGATCTGGAGACCCACTGGCCAGCAGCTGGTCAGGCCCACCTTGGGGCTAAAGCCTCTGTGTGGGACTGGGCTCGGCTCCCAGAGCGCTGTGCTGGCCAATTCCTGCTGGCCTGCCGGGCTGTCCTCAGCAGGAGGTTAGCTTCTCTGTGTCATTTTGTGGGTTCTGCAGCTCCAAAGTTTGTTTAGAGTCCCCTTTTTACATGGATTGGGGAAGTTGGAAACCCGAGCTGCGGGAAGGTCGTGCTTCTACTTCGCCATCTTGGCTCAGCACCCCCAGCCCATTTTCCTTGGGCAAGTTACTTAACCCCAATTGCCCTCCAAAAAGCAAAAAAAAAAAAAAAAAGGCATCAAGATTTTGGGGACACATTGTATAGACAGGATAATTTGATGAGGAGAGAGTTCTAATAACTGAAGGAATCAGGAAAGATTTTTCCATTGGAGATATATCGCACAAGAACAGAATCTTGAAAGAAGCTAAGAATTCTAAGAATCACCATTTTCTTTCAACATTCTATTTAGTATTATTATGAACAATAACAATAATATTAGTATTAATAAGGAAAAGAAAGAGGGCTGGTGGGCAGTACTGTGGAAAGAAGAACTGGGAAATCAAAATCTGGAGAAAGAAAAATTTAATTTTAAATTTGAATGAATAAAGTACAATTAGTAGCACTGATATGTAAATTAACATTGATTAGATTTTAATCGGGTTCATTTTGTAATAGGATAGAAATTTATTCCACTTCAGATTTATATATTTAGGGGTCAAAGAATAGGAATAAAGTTTATATGATTCACTAAATTATGGCACCAAAACCGTACCTTATGAGCTATTTTGTCTAAAATTTTGTTACACATAAATACTTTAAGTTTTTAAAATCTTCTTATTTTGATAATATTGATGTGCTAATCCTGGTCATGGTAATCTCATATTATTTTTCTTGGGTAAGGATCAGTACAAGCTAGGTTAAAAACTCCTTCCCTCAAAACTACTTACTAGTTTCAACAGCGTTTTTTTCTTTTTTTGAAAATTTTTGTTTATTATAATTCTTACATCAGAAACATGAAATAACAGAAAGAAGAAACAGAAAGAAAAAAAGAGGAACCAAAAAACACAATTAGTTCAATATGGCAATGACTGAAATGAATAATTGGTTCAGTACAGATGCTTTCCTGGAGCTCAAAGGAATTAAGGTACATTTTTTAAACATTCCATGCTTGTTTGAAATTCGTTATAACTCACACATTTTTTCTGAGCTCTTTTGAAGCTTAAATACAAACAGTAAGGGGAGAGCTGTCTTGATATAAACAAAGATAACAACTAATAACAAATAAATTGATCATTTAATGGCCCCACTATGGTAAACCAAAAGTTCCCAAATTTCTTAATTTCCTCTGGTAACTGAACTCCTACAGCTAATTGACAGAAGACTCAAAAGTATTCTGGACTCCCAAATCAAGGGACAAGGTAATTAAATGTTATCCTCTCCTGTAATAGAGACTAACAAGATTCTACACTCCATGAATTGGATAAACCATTCATAGTAAACTTTCCCAGATCTAATCCAAATTTTTATTAAGTTTTTATGATTTGGAGAATTTAGGGATGAGATATTTTCCTATATGTCATCAGATAACAGCCAATATACAACATAATCAGTAAAAATAATCTATGAATTTGGAAATTGAAATTTATTATGAAAATGTGTTGAAAGAAAGGAGGGTGATAAAAAAATATCAAGGTAGGTGAGTGGTCTCAATTCACATTCTTTCCTTCCTTCCCTCTTTCTTGGGAAGGCAAACAATTTGATAGAGATTATGCATGTGTGGTCATGCAAAACATGTATTTCCATCTTAGCCACGTTGCAAAAGAAAACAGGACCAAAAAACCAAGAAAAATAAAGAAAGCTTAAAAAATATGCTTCAATCTGCAGTCACACTATCAGTTCTTTCTCTTAAGGTGAATAGCATTTTTTATCATAAGTCCTTTGGAATTGTCTTGGATCATTGCATCATGAAGAATAGTTAAGTCATTCACAGTTGATCATCAAACAACATTGCTGTTACTATGCACAATGTTCTCCTGGTTCTGCTGTTTTCATTTTGCATCAGTTCATATTAGTCTTCCCAAGTTTTTGTGAAAGCCTCCAGTTCATCATTTGTTATAGCACAATTGTATTCCATCACAGTCATATATCATAATTTGTTCAGCCGTTCCCCAACTGATAGTCATCCCTTCAGTAGAAAAATGTTTTGCATGATTTCATATGTATAACTGATATCAAATTGCTTGTCTTCTCAGTGGATGGGGAAGGTGGGTGAGGTAGGAAGATAATTTGGAATTTTAAAAAAAATTGTAGAAAGAATCATTTTTTTTAAGGTGTTATTTCCTTCAGTATTTTTTTGGGTCTCCTTTCAGGCTGTTGACTCACTTTTCATGTTTTCTTGCATCATTCTCATTTCTCTTCCCAATTTTTCCTCCACTTCTCTTACTTGATTTTTAAAATCCTTCTTGAGCTCCACCATGGCCTGTAACCAGTTCATATTTTTCTTGGAAGCTTTTGATGCAGGAGTTTTGACTTCATTGACTTCTTCTGGTTCCATGATTAGAATCTTTTTGTCTCCAAAAAGGATTCTGTGGTCTGATTGTGCTTCCTCTGCTAGCATCTTGCCATTTAATTACTTGACTTTTGAGCTCTCTGTCACAGGAGAACTCTGCTACCAGATTGGAGAGAGCCACATCCCAAGTCACTGGGGTTTTCGCAAATGTTGTCAGAGCTTTGAGGAGGGTGCCCTATCTACAGCCACCACAAGCTCTGGTACACTGGCCACACACCCCAGGACCACCACCCAAGACAGGGACCCAGATCCAAGCATGTCAAAGCAAGAGTACTTTCCCTCTGAATGGTCACTTGGTCCCCCTACAATCAGTAGGCCAGGAGCTCCAGAGGCAGCCACATGGCAGCAGCTGCCACTGCAGGGCCTCCACCACCTCTTGCCCTAGGGGCAGGGGCCAGACCACGCTCTTCAGTCACCCAGTTCCAACAGAGTTTCCTACTAACCTTTTACTTTCTCTTTGGTGTTTATGGATTGAGAAGTGTGAAAGCCACCACACTGCTGGTGATTCACTCCCTGAAGTCTGCTCTGGCCAGTCTGGGCCGCCGTTTGGGGCTAACCTGGGTCTGGGCCCTGGAGGCTCATGCAGGACTGTGCTAGGCTCCCAGTCTGGTGTGATCGGCCTGCCAGGCTGCCTGTAGCAGGAGATTTGTTTCTCTCTGTCACTTTGTGGGTTTTGTAGCTCTAAAATTTGTTTAGAGTCATTTTTTTCACAGGTATTGGAGGTGGTTGGAGCCTAATAAGAATCTTAAATAACTAAATTAAAAAAAAAATACTGGGTCAGCTAGGTGGTGCACCGGCCCTGGAGTCAGCAGGATCTGAGTTCAAATCCAGCCTCAGACTCTTGACACACTTACTAGCTCTGTGACTTTGGGCAAGTCACTTAACCCTAACTTCCCTCCCAAAAGCAAAACAAACCAAAAAAACTACTGTTTAGAGAAGGGTGTATAGGCTTCACCACACTGCCAGCAGGATCCAGGACACAAAAAATATTAAGAACCCCTACTTTAACAACAGCAAACTCTCTTTGTTCTGATCCCTTATTTAACAATTAACTTTGTGAGCTATAATTTTGTTTCTCAATTGGATCAATTGGATAACAGAAAAGGAGTATCCTCTGTAGATGACTGTAATGGGAATGTAAATTTAAAGATCTTCCCCGCCCCTAGGCTAAAGTGCCCCTGGAGCCTGGGGTGGGAGGCTTGTTTTTCAGGAGATACTTCTTGATTGGCCAGTGAGTCAATAAGGTTGTTACATTCTCTGATCCAGGAGAAGGCTACATAAGCCCTGATGTGAGGCTTTGTTTTGGGGGCTCACTTTGAGAAGTGTTCTGTGATTTGATCTGGATTCTGGGAAGCCGTTGTTGAGAGTCCCCCGGCTTTGAAAAACCCAGATGTTGATTGGGTATGGATGTAATGGTTGGACAGTTTGGAAATCTGTCTACTTGATCTGTTTCTCTGACTTGATAATTCTGTCTGTATACTCTGAAGTTCGGGGTGCTGACCTTTTTCCCCTGAACTAGGTGAACGATACATGTTTGACTGATTAAAGTAAGCTTGTTAACACATTTTGAGTTGCTTTCCTTTATCAAAGCAGATCCAAGAACCTGTATTGGCAGCAAACCCTGAGGACGCTTGGGGTGCTTGCTGCCACAATGACTAACCCTGGTTCTTGTCTAATGATCCAGATATGTCAGACAGTATAAAATAATATGTTAGTGTTGTGGTTTTTATATCAGTCCTTTTGCTGGTATAATTCACATAAATCAGTTTTCCAGGATCTGATCTCTCCTATGTGAGCTAATTTTTTCAGAACTCCCAATTAAGGACCAGATCCTGCATTGTGGTAACCCACCTTGATGAATCCTAAACTGAATTAGTTTTGCCTGTCTTTAATTTGAGACCTTTCTGAAGATGGACAGAAAATAAATATGTGAAACCTGTGAGATCCATGCTAAACACTGGGTGAATATAGTCCAAATCTAATCATAGTAAATTATTAAGCATTTTGGTTATGTGTATGTGGCTTCTTCATTCCCACAGTAGATTTGATGGAAATAAGTAGAGCCAGGAAAAGAGGAAATAACAGAAAAAGGTTTGGGGTGGCTAATTCAAACTCTATTCCCTTAGAGAGCTATGTGACTCAGTAGATAGAGGGTAGGATCTGGAGTAGGGAAGACCTGAATTCAAAATTTCCCTCAGACACTCTCTAGCTATCTGATGCTGGGTAAATAACTTAGCCTCTGCCTCAGTTTCTTCAGCTGTAAAATGGGGTTAATGATATCACCTACCTTGAAAGGGTGTTGTGAGAACTAAATGATATCATTGGACTGGCATATAGGGCACTGTATAAATGATATCATTGGACTGGCATATAGGGCACTGCATAAATGATGTAATTGGACTGGCATATAGGGTACTGTATAAATGCTTATTTCCTTCTATACTGCTATCAGCTGTTTGTTCCACTCTCAGCCCCCCCTTCAATCTCCTGTTTTCTTCGTGCAAATAAAACCAATATAGTCAAGATTAGTCAGAAAGCAGAAAGTGAGGCGGGGGCGGGGTGGGAGTGTGGTAGGATTTTAGACAATTTCTCATTTAAAGGTCTCATATCTCATATTTATAGGAATATGAATCATTCCCCAATCAATAAAGGTCAAAGGATATGAACAGGCAGTTTTTCAAGAAATCAAAACTATATCATATAGTCATAAGAAAAAAATGCTCTAAATTATTATTGATTAGAGAAATGCAAATTAAAACAAGGCTGGAACATAATCTCAATCCCATCAGATTGGTTAAAATGATAGAAGGGGAAAATGACAAATGTTGGAAGGGATGTGAAAAAATTAGGACATTAATATCTGTTGGTGGAACCATGAACTGATCTAACCATTTTGTAGAGCAATCTGGAGTTGTGCCCAAAGGGTAATAAAACTGCATATATCCTTTAACCCAGCAATAGTTTCCCAAGGTGATCAGGTTAAAAAGAAAAGAACCGATATTTTCTAAAATATTTGTAATAGCTCTTTTTGTGGTGTCAAAGAGGTGGAAATGGAAAGGATTCCCATCAATTAGGTAATTGCTAAACAAGCTTTGGTGCATGATTGTGATGGAATACTAGTGTTTTGTAAGAAATGACGAGCTGATTGATTTTATGAGAACATGGAAGGACTTTTATGAAATAATGAAAAGTGAAGTTGGCAGAACTAAGAGAACATTGTATACAGTAACAGCAATAGTTTGAAGAACAATTGTGAACAACCAAGTTATTCTGAGCACTGTAAATACTCCAATAAACTCTAAAGGGCCTATGAAGTAGGACGCCATCCACTTATAGAAAAACAGAAGTGCACACAGTACGATTTTACACATATTTATAAATCTGCATTCATGGTGACCTATAGCTCAGGGTGGGGGAAGAGGAAGGGAGACAGTTTGCAACTCGAAGTGTAATAAAAATAAATTAAATTAAATTTAAAAAAATATCTCCTCTTTTCTCCAACTGTTGTCAGTTTTTCAGTTGCTGTGGCCAGAAGGAGAACGTGATGAGACAAGTCAGCAGCACAGGTGTTACTGCTGTTGCTATCCTGAACACATTTTTTTTAGGTGCAAAAAATCTTTCTTCTCTTGTGCCATTTTAGACTTGTGATACACACCTCAGGGACATTTTTATGTTAATTAGAGTAAATGAATACGCTCAGTTTGGAGTTTTATTTATAAACTCTACTCAATTTGAATCATCTTTCTAGACTATAACTTCAGCAAATCCTACAGTCACCAGGGCAAATTTGTGTTAGGTCTCTTATTTATATTTTGCATTTACATGAGATATATCAATAATGTTTATTGGTAAACTGTGTTCTACTTGTTTTTTGTGCATTGCCGGAAACATAGATAGCCATTAACCATACCACAACTTTTCTGTCATTCACAGGATCATCTGTTTAAAGGAAGGGGATTTGAAGGCTCTTTATCAGCTCAAACCCTTTCATTTTATGGGTAGGAAACTGAGATCCAGAGACATAAAGTTATTTGCCCAAGGTTATTCAATTAGTAAATGGTAGAAGGAGGATTTGAACCCCAAATTCTCAGATTCCAAATTCAGCTCTGTTTCAATTATGCCACATTGCCATTCTTCTACAAAATAAAAGAGGATTTGAACAAAGAAAATACCCCCATTCCTGTGATGAGGGAGACTAACAAGTGTTAGAGTATTGATAACCAGTGATAAAGACTGGACTTGTGATTTTAATGATATAGGTAGGGCCCACCTAAGCTCTGAGATCTATTATCCCAATTCCCACTCTGACAGATCAATTGAAGAGCTATGGTGGTTACATCTCCTTAGGGTTCCGGGCATTTCTACAAAGAATCAGTTGGTGATTGTCTAATTCCATTGATTCAAAAACCCAACAAAGTGCTTTCCCCAAAGTTTATCATTGGAAAATCATTTATCAAACCAACCATGAGTGCCTTTTAGAAAAGAATATGTACAACTATTGCAAAATAAAAAGAGTTAATTTAAAGCACTCCCTCAAAAAGTCTGTGACACGCTTTCCTACAAGTACATACAGAGAGTAAAGGAAATCAGACTCAAGCTAAGAGGTCACATGTGGTAAAAAGGTAACTCACCATTCCTATTTGCTAGAAGTTCTTTTTTTCTTTTATTTGTGCAATGGTCAAGAAGTCTTCCATTAAGTATGGTGAGTCATTTGTATCCATATGTCATTGGCTCCCTCTGTGGCTAGGATACCAATGGGCATAGCTTCAAAGAAGGGAGGAGGAATCTACAGGGGAGACCAAGGGCAAGCCTTTTCCTGCCTCCCCATGTAGTTCCTCCTCAGGGGATTCAGCTAAAATGCCTCATTTTCTCTAGTTTCCGAACATCAATCTCTTTTCATGTCATTCAGTAGTTATAAAACCTAATTGATATTAGCTAGTTAATTGATATTGAGGAGAAATTAAATGGTTAAATTGATAGTGGGATGCTAATCCCTGATACTGATGATATTAAGGAGTTAGTAACTGGCACCAGGTGATTAATATTCAGGAGGAACTTATTGGAGTTGAGGCTCCAGCACATAACATTAGAATTATCCCCAACCTCTGGAGGATTATCCCTAGACCTGAGAGAAAATGAGAGAGAGAAAGAGAGAGACAGAGAGAGACAGAGAGACAGAGACAGACAGAGACAGAGACAGAGACAGAGAGAGAGAGAGAGAGAGAGAGAGAGAGAGAGAGAGAGAGATATGTAGCCAAGCACTAGGGATTCTACTTACTAATGCATATGGAGTTAGTGTTGGAAGAATGAGTCTGAGAGCCTATTAAAGTGCTATACTAAACAGACAAGAAACAAATGGCTATTGACTTGGGAGTTATTTAAGAATCAGTTGTCTATTTGCAGTCAGATATTCAGCTAATCAAGGAGATGGTCAAAATGAAGTGGCATAGCAGGTGGTGCAGTAGAGAGTGCCAGGCCTGCAGTCAGGAAGACTCATCTTCCTCTGTTCAAATCTGGCCTCAGATACTTACTAGCTGTGTGATCCTGAGCAATTCACTTAACCCTTTTTGACTCAGTTCCTCATCTGTAAAATGAGCCAGAGAAGGATGTGGCTAACCACTCCAGTATCTTTGCCAAGAAAACCCCATATGGAGTCATGAAGAGTAGGACATGACCGAAAGTGATGGGGTGCT
>NW_027186324.1:11547942-11575667 GCF_028583685.1 Petaurus breviceps papuanus
TTCAGGACCCTATCTCTAGGGTAACTCCTTAGTAATTATCCACACACTGAGTCTCCTTTAGCCTTGGTTCCCAGACATCAATCTTGTCAAACATAACACTGATGGGTGGCAGACTGGGCACTTCTCCAACAGCCCTTGACCGCTAGCTGACTTAGTGAGGTTTCAAGCCTAAAACCACACCTCCAGGTAGCCTCCCCTTGGGCTTTTTCCCAGTGAATTATGGGCAATACACATTAAATACATTAAAAATGCATGTTCCTTTAAACACTGGTCCCACCTTAACTCCTCCCTAATCCCACCCTCTTCTCACCTGGTCAGCAATTGATATCCAATGAATAGCTTTAAGTCCTTAAAAGCTATGCCTGTGTCTTCTTTAAGCTTGCAGGTCCCCTAAGGACCCTTGCCCTCTGTAAAGCATACAATAAACTTTTACAACTCCGACTCCAAGTTGGCTTGGGCTGAATTCTTTCTAGACTGAATCGCAGGCTTTCTGGTCTTAGATAAAGATCAGAGTTCCTGCTGAACCTATTGTCTTCCCTCATCAAAAGGACTGAATAACAACAGCAACAACAACAAAATCAAAACCATATTAAAAGAAAGGATGCAGATGATTAGATTGTGCGTGCAATTACAAGAGCTCCAAGGAGGTCTATTCAAAGGAAAGACTGTAACTGTAAATGAGCAAAGAAGAAACTGACTCTGATTCTCAAAATTTCCTGGAAAAGGGTCCTTCCTAGGGGAAGGGGAAAAAAAAGATGAAGTAAAATTATGAAGGAGTGGAAAACCTGGAATATGATATTCCAAAAGGGAAAGAATGTGAATTTACATCCAGGAATAATTTACCCATCAAAACTGAGCATAATGCTATGGGGGGAAACGGATCTTTAATGAAATCAAGAACTTCCTAGCATTGCTGACAAAAAGAACAGAGATGCATGCAGCTTGAAAGTGAACCACAGGAGATAAGAGAAACATAAAATGGTAACTGGAAACGAACAATGATAATTAACAAAACAAGGATAAACTATTTCTATCCTACTATAGGGAAATGAGACATGTGTCTCCTCTGAGCCTTATCATCATAAGAGGGAGTCTAACTAGACAAGGTCTGCGAGTAGTTCTGTTATGTTGGATAATTTTAAGGGGAAAAATGGGGAGGGAAGAGAAATATACTTAGGGGGGCAGGGAAAAGAAAGTAAAAGAAAATTAGCTCACATAATTATGGTGCACAAATAGACATCAAAATAAGCTAGGAGGGGGGACTGGGCAGAGCAGCTGACACTTGAACCTTGCCTTTACCTAAACTGGAAGGACAAATAGAGACATACCCATATTTATACACAGAGTTGGGCAAAGAGATGCATTTCATTAAGCAGGGAAATAAAAGGAAAATATGAGGAGGGGGGAAGGAAAACTAGAGGGAAGGTAATTTAAGAGAGGGATTGGTCCTAAGCAAAAGAAACTTTAAGGCTACACAAAAATATTTATACTTATTTAGAGTTGACAAGAAATGGAAATATGAGGAGGTGTTCATAAATTAAGAAATGGTTGAAAAAGTTATGGTATATAAATGTGATATGAGAAATTATAAAGGGGATGATTTCAGAGAAATCTGAGATAACTTGTATGAATTGATGAAGGGTAAACAGAACCAGGAGCATAATTTATACAATGAGAAAGGTGAACAACTTTGAAAGAATGAGAAACTCCTATCAGCATAATGATTTAACCATGTTTCCAGAGGACTAATGATGAAACATGTACCCACCTCCTAGTAGAAAGATGAAGGACTCAGAATGCAGAATGAGCCAAAAAAAAATTTGGGGGGGGGGCATAGGGACACATGGAAAATATAAAAATTTATTTTGGTTGACTATATGTGTTTGTAATGGAGACGAATTGTTTTTGTTTAATGCTCAAGTTGGGGCAGGGAGTTAAGGTTGGAGAGTAAGGAGGCAGATTTTTGTTGGTTGAAAAAATGTGTATTTGTATATGTAATATGATATGGATAACATAATATAACATAAAATTATACAATATAGTATAACATAACAGCAAAAATAAGAGAAAAGAAATAAACAAACTTTCCAAAAGATATTTGAGGGGAAAAGCATAAAGAACACAGGAACAGGAGGAATACAAGGGAAAAAAGTCCAGCCTCCCCATTAGAGACTGGAACAAATGATAAAGAGGGGTTTTGAGGTATATTGTCAGAGAAAACGGAGAGCTCATGATGAATACCCTTTAATTTCTCTTTAACATAGGAGGTGAAGTCCTATGATGATAGGCTGAAGGTAGGTAAATCATTAAAATGATGCCACACAAAAATAGATTGAATAAATAGGTAAAGTTTAGCCTAGAGAAGAAGAGAGGATGTGATAGTGGTTTAAAAGTACTAGGAATATTGTTATAGAGAAGAGGGATTATGTGTGTTTTATTTGACCCCAGAGGGCAAAAATAGGAATAGGTTGATATGGAAAAGGCAAACTGACATCATCTAAGGTTAACACTGCACAATCATTAGAGCTGTCTAAAAGTGGAACAAGCTACCCTTTGAGATAATGCATTCCACTTCTGTAGCCGTCTTCAAGCAGCGGCTGGATGATCATTTAATCTCAGAAGCAGAAGTAACCTCAGAGTCTATTTAGTCCGATATATACATGGAGAAGAAAAGCTTCAATGGCATATCCAACTAAGGATCATTCAACCTTTTTTCAAAGACATCCAAGGACAGGGAGCTGCCAAGGAAGCCCATTTTCACTTTTGCTTTAACATTGACAAGGGAAAAATGTTCATACTAACATTTTAATGATGGGCTTCTTTAACTGGTTTGAGCTGGCTCTGGCACTCTCCTGTACCTGTCCCTTTATCCAAATTAGTGGAAAAAAAATATTAAACAGCACAGGGCCAAGGACAAATCCCTGGGCTTTCTACTAGGGGCCTCCTTTCAATTTGACATGAAATCATTTAGGGAATATCCTTTGATTGAATGAATGAATAGAACTTATTACTACATGTCATACTACACTTACTACGTGTCAGTCACTGCTAAGTGTTGGAATATTATACAAATATTTTTTTCCCAAGGCAGAGCCAAGATGTCAGAGTAGAAAGAGGACATCTGCAAGGCTCCAGCTTCCATATCCTTCAATGCATGTAAAAAATGACTCTAAACAAACTTTAGAGCTACAGAAGCCACAAAGTGACAGAGAAACAAATGTCCCGCTGAAGGAAACCTGGCAGGCTGGCAAGAAGGGTCCATCACAGAGCATTAGGAGCTGAGTGCAGTCTCGACTGAGCTGTGGTTTTAGCCCCAGGGCAGCCCTGACTATAGTGGCTGCCAGAGCAGACTTCACTACAGTAAAACACCAGCAGCTATAGTGGTTTCCAGACTTATCAATTCACAAATGCCAAAGACAAAGTAAAAGGTCAGTATGGAACTTTGTTGGAACAGGGGGAGCATGGCCCAGCTGCTACCCCCAGGGTGAGAAGCTGAGGAGACAGGTGGCTGCAGCCACTGATGCATGGCTGCTTCCAGAGCTCCTGGCCTGCAGATTGTGGGGGGAACAAGCAACCATTCACAGGGTAATCCCTCTTGCTTTGACCTGGTTGGATCCAGATTGCAGTCTTGGGTGGAGGTCCTGGGGTGTGTGACCAGTGAGCCAGAGTATGTGGAGTCTGTAGAGAGGGCACCCATCTAATATCTCTGGCAGCTGCAAAAACCCCAGCGATTTGGGACACAGCTCTCTCTCCACTCTGTAAGCAGAGTTCCACTGTGACAAAGAGCTCAAAAGTCAAGTAATTGGCTGGCAAGATGAGCAAGCAGAGGAAGCACAAATAGACCACTGAATCCTTTTTTGGGGACAAAAAAGAATCAAGGCATGGAGTGGGAGGAAGACAGTGAAGTCAGAGCTCCTGCATCAAAAGCCTCCAAGAAAAATATGAACTGATTACAGGCCATGGAGGAGCTCAAGAAGGATTTTGAAAATCAAGTAAGAGAAGTAGAGGAAAAATTGGGAAGAGAAATGGGAATGATGCAAGAAAATCATGAAATGCGAGTCAACAGCCTGTTAAAGGAGACCCAAAAATACACTAAAGAAAATAACACCTTAAAAAATAGGCTAACTCAAATGGCAAAAGAGGCCCAAAAAGCCAACAGGGAAAAGAATGCTTTAAAAAGCCAAATTTGCCAGATGAAAAAGGAATTTCAAAAACTCAAAAAGTCAATCCCAAAAGACTCATGATGGAGAGAAATGTGTGCATCCAGAGAAAGAACTAGAAAGAACTAAGTTTATATCCAGATGGAAGCAAAATACCTGATCTTTTTCCTTTTCTTGTTTGGTTTTATGTCCTCTTTACCATTTTTCATTCCATCTGATACAATCCATCTTTATAACCTGACTAATGTATAATGTGAAAGTATTCACAGATCCTATACTTGACTATATGCTGCCATGGGGGGTGGGGAGGTGGGAAGAGGACAAAATGTGAAACCCAAGGAGTTGTGAAATTGAATCCTGTAAACTAAAAGGAAACAATAAACTATTAAAAAGTAATAATAATGGGACAACCTGATTCTCATTGAATTTGATGTAAGGAGGCAATAACATTCACACTCAATTGGGTATCTTACCCTATAGGAAAATAGGGGGTAGGGGATAAGAGGGGGAGGATAGAAGGGAGGGCAGATTGAGGGAGGGGGTGGTTAGAAGCAAACATTTTTGAAAAGGGATAGGGTCAAAGGAGAAAATAGAATAAGTGGGGGGTGGGATAGGATGGAGGGAAATATAGTTAGTCTTTCACAATATAACTACTATGGAAATGATGTGGGTAACTACAAATGTACAATCTATATTGAATTGCTTATCTTCTCAGTGGGGGTGGGTGAGGAAGGAAGAAGGGAAAGAAATCTGGAAAAACAGATGTTTAAAAAATTGTTTTTTTACATGCAACTGGGAAATAAGATACTTGATATAGAAGGAAGGTACTGGGGTATAGAAACCCATCTTGCCCTACTTGAAAGTTAGGGGGGTGAAGGGGGAGGATATAAGAGAGAACAGATTGGGGGAAGGAGTATTCAGTAAGCTTGCTATTTTGGGTGGGTTTAGGGGAATGAAGGGGAGAGAAAAAATTGTAACTCAAAATCTTGTGGAGATGATTGTTGAAAACTAAAAATAAATAAATTTAATTTTTTTTTAAAGTATTAAACAAATACGAAAGGAGAGAGAAAATCTTTGCTCTTAAGCTTGCATTCTAACAAGGTGAGGCAAGACATATGGAGAAATGATGGCCAAGGAAAAGAGATTTTGCTCTGGGAAATTCACAAGGAGGTTGAGTTGATCTACATTTCATCTGACTAACAGGACCTTTTCAGAAGCAATGTTACTATTGATTTAACTACAATGCCCAGAGCAGAGCAGGAAGATAGAAAGATAGAGGGAAGGGATTGGGGGAAAATTAGCAAGTTTAATGCTTAGGTGGTGCATAAAGGTGGCAGAATAGCATGGGTGGACAGTTGGGATGGACTACGAAGATGAAATATGGTCTTGGGTTTGGGGCCAATTATACATAGTGGACTGGCATAGTCATTCAGACATCAGTTAAAATGACTGGGCCAGTTAATCAACCAGTTCTGAATGTACCTAATGATATTGTTATATAACTCACGTTGTTCTATTTTTTTCCATGAGAATGGCTTGTCAGATTGTTTGTCAGATGCTTTACTAATAACTAGACAAACAGTTCTCCACAGCATTCCAATGACCTATCAATCTAAAAACCATGTCAAAAAAAAGGTATGAGTCTAGTTTGTTATAACTTGTTCTAGATGAAATGTTGCTAGTTCTTTGTAATCACTGTTTTTTTTTCTAGAAATTCACTAACCATGTTTAAATAACACAGCCTAATGCAATAAAAATTACATGTAATAAAGGGCCATGGAAAGATAGGCTAAAAATTAATTGGAAACTAAATGATCTAATACTGAAGAATGAGTAGGTCAAACAAGAAATCATAGAAACAATCAATAACTAAGAGAAGGTAATAATGAAACAACATATGCAAACATGGGATACGGCAAAAGCAGTTCTTACAGGAAGTTTTATATCTCTAAATGCTTACATGAATAAAATAAAGAAGAGATCAATGAATTGGGTGTGCAAGTAAAAAAAGCTAGAAAAAGAACAAATTTAAAATCCCCAATTAAATACCAAATTAGAAATTCTGAAAACCAAAGGAGAGATTAATAAAATTGAAATTAAGAAAAACTATTGAACTAATAAATAAAACTGAGAGCTGGTTTATGAAAAAAAAAACAATAAAATAGATAAACCTTTACTTAATTTGATTTTAAAAAAAAGAAAGAAGAAAACCAAATTACCAGCATCAAAAATGAAAAGGATGAATTCCCCACCAATACAGAGGAAATCACAACAATAATTAAGAGTTATTTTACCCACCTGTATGCCAATAAATTTGACAATCTCAGTGAAATGGAAGAATATTTACAAAAACATAGCTTGCCCAGATTAACAAAAGAGGAAATGAAATACTTAAATGACCCCATTTCAGAAAAAGAAATTGAACAAGCCATCAATGAACTCCCTAAGAAAAAATCACCAGGGCCAGATAGATTTACAAGTGAATTCTAACAAACATTTAAAGAACAATTAATTCCAATACTATGCAAACAAACTCCAAGAAGGAGTCCTACTGAATTCTTTTTATGATACCAATATCATGTTGATACCTAAACTGGGAAGTGCCAAAAAGAGAAAGAAAATTATAGACCAATTTCCCTAATGAATACAGATGCAAAAATTTTAAATAAAATGTTAGCAAAGAGATTACAGGAACTCATCTAGAGGACAATACACTACAACCAAGTAGGATTTATACCAGCAATCCAGGGTTGGTTCAATATTAGGAAAACTACTAGCATAATTGACCATATCAACAACAAAACTAACAGAAATCATATGGTTATCTCAATAGATGCAAAAAAGTTTTCGATAAAACACAATACCCATTCCTATTAAAAAAAAACAAACAAACACTAAAGACCAGAGGAATAAATGGAGGCCTCCTTAAAACAACAGGTAGAATCTATCTAAAACCATCAGCAAGCATAATATACAATGGGAATAAGCTAGAAACATTTCCAATATGATCCAGGGTAAAACAATAATGTCCATTATCACCACTGTTATTTAATATTGTACTAGAAATGTTAGCTTTAGCGATAAGAAAAGGAAAAGAAATGGAAGGAATTAGAATAGGCAAAGAAGAAACAAAGCTCTCACTTTTTTGCAGATGATATGATAGTATACTTAGAGAATCAACTAAAAAATTACTAGAGATATTTAACAACTTCAGCAAAGTTGTAGGATATAAAATAAACAAACATGAATCATTGACATTTCTCTATATTACTAACAAAGTCCAGCAACAAGAGATGGAGAAATTCCATTTAAAGACACTGTAGACATTATAAAATATTTGGGGGTCGACCTGCCAAAACAAACCCAGGAACTATATGAATAAAATTACAAAACACTTTTCACATAAATAAAGTCAGATCTAAATAATTAGAAAAATATCATGGATCGGCTGAGCTAACATAATAAAAATTATAATGCTACCTAAATTAAGCTACTTATTCATTGCCATACCAACCAAACTACCAAAAAATTATTTTATAGAGCAAAAAAAAAACCAATAACAAAATTCATCTGGAAGAACAAAAGGTTCAGAATATCAAGGAAATTAATGAAAAGAAATGCAATGGAGGGTGGCTTAGCTATACCAGATCTTAAATTTTATTATAAAGCAGCAGTCATCAAAATGACTTGGTAATGGCTAAGAAATACTGATGGATCAGTGGAATTAGGTTAGATATGCATAACACAATAGTCAATGACTATAGTAATGTATTGTTTAATAAATGCAAAGACTCCAACTTCTAGGATAAGGATTCACTATTTAACAAAAACTGCAGGGAAAATTAGAAAATAGTATGGCAGAAACTAGGCATAGACCAATATCTTACACCCTACACCAAGATAAAGTCAAAATGGGTATATATTTAGATATAAAGACATTTATACTACAAGCAAATTAAGAGAGCAAGGAATAGTTTACCTGTCAGATTTATGGAGAATGGAAGACCTTATGTTCAAACAAGAGATAGAGAACATTATGAAATGCAAAATGGATGATTTTGATTACATTAAGTTGAAAAGTTTTTTCATGAACGAAGTTAATGCAACCAAGATTAGAAGGGAAGCAGAAAGCTGGGAAAAAATATTTTACAGCCAGTGTCTGATAAAGTTCTCATTTGTAAAATATATATTGAACTTAGTCAAATTTATAAGAATACAAGTCATTTTCCAATTGCTAAATGGTTAAAGGATATGAACAGGCAGTTTTCAGAGGAAGAAATTAAAGCTATCTATAGTCATAGGAATAAATGCTCTAAATTACTATTGATTTGAGAAATGCAAATAAAAACAACTCTGAGGTAACACATCCCACCTATCAGATTGGCTAACATGACAAAACATGCAGGTTATAAATGTTGGAAGAGATGTGGGAAAATTGGAACACTAATGCTTTGTTGGTGGAGTTGTGAAATGATCCAACCCTCCTGTAGAGCAATTTGTAACTATGCCCAAAGGACTATAAAATTATGCATACACCCAGTAATATCACTTTTAGGTCTGTATCCCCAAGAGATTATAAAAATGGGAAAAGGACCCACATGTACAAAAATATTTATAGCACCTCTTTTTGTGGTGGCAAACAATTGAAAATTGAGGGAATTTCCATCAGTCGGGAAATGGCTGAACAAGTTGTGATATATGAATGTAATGGAATACTATTGTGCTATAAGAAATGGTGAGCGGATGGACTTTAGAAAAACCTGGAAAGACATATATGAAATGATGCTAACCATCTGAACCAGGAGAACACTGTACACAATAACAGCCACATTGTGCAATGACTGACTTTGATAGACTTAGCTCTTCTCAGCAATGCAAGGTTCTAAGACAGCTCCAAAAGACTCAAGATGGAAAATGCCATCCACATGCAGAAAAAGAACTTTGGGGTCTGAATCCACATGGAAGCAGACTATTCACTCTCCTTTTCTTTTATTGCTTTGTTCCTTCTTTCTTGTGGCTCCTTCCATTATTTCTAATTCTTCTTTACAACATGACTAATGTGAAAATATGTTTAATATCAATGTATAACTAGAGCCTACATCAGATTGCATGCTGTCTTGGGGAGGGGGGAGGTTAGGGTGGGGGAGAAAACTGAAAACTCAAAATCTTATGGAAGTGAATGTTGAAAACTAAAAATAAATAAATTTATTATTAAAAAATAACATAGAGTAGAATTTTGCCAGAATTTCAGTAAAGCTCACCAGCCTAGAGTTTTCCTGTTTCCATTCTCTTCTCCTTTTTGAAAAATAGGACTAACATTTGTCCTTACTCAGTCCTGCTGTTCCTCTCTCATTCTCTACCATCTTTCACTGATAATGTCTCAGAAATCCTTCTGCCATTTTATTTTCAATATCCTAAGATGTAGTTCATTCAAAAAATTTGTCAGGAATTTTGTAGAAGAAATTCCTGAAGAGGTATAGATTAGATTAGAAGATTCTGAATCTAATCCATGCAGGTTCTGTGACTGACTTTAAGGGTGTATATATGTGTATAGTATATATTATATATACATAATATATATTATACATATATATGTATAATATATATGAATGGCTTTAAGGGCCAGTTATAAGAAAAGGACTGATACTAGAGGGTTTGGGTTTGGGTTTTTTTTTTTTTTTGTCAGAGGACCAGGGTTAGACAAGATCTTTAACATCCTCAGGCCACATTGTTTAGTCGGGGTCAGAATAAGATCTTCAGCTGGCAGCCCTAGGAACCAAGACTCCAGTGACCCATCAGTCCCCTCCCCTACTCTCCACTATTGAACTAGCCAGCAGAACCATCGACGTCAAATATCCTTCCAGGTCCTTACGTTACTATAGCCATGAAAGATAAGAAAATAGGCTATTTATGAATGGATCAGCTTGCCGTTTGCTCTTGGTCCTGCTTTGTTGAGTACTATAAGGTTCTTTTTCTTCCCCTAATGCTGCCCTATTGTTAGCTGGTGGTGGTTGCTTCCCCAGTGCTCATATTAAGTGGGTCCAGATTTCAAGGACGGGTTTCTCATGCTTCCCAGCTCTCGGTCATAAAAGCCGACGTCTCTAGCTGAGAAAAGACCCCAAATACCTGCTTTCCTCTCCTTATATTGTGACACCTTAGACCCCAGAGAGCCCCATGTATTTGTTGTTCCTCCCCCAACATGAAGAGGACCGATGATGTCATGATGGTGGCTCCACGGTGGCTGACCAGAACAATCCAAGCTTGGAAAGCTCTGCTACAGATGGGGTACGGATAGTTTGTTTGAACATTTGGGATGGAGATGTCTCTAGATTTGTGCCTTTTGTGCTACTGTGATTCTGCTTTGCTCGGGGCCTTCTTTGATGCAGGCATGTCACCCTGAGGGGTCCTTTGCCTGCATCTCTCATGGTTCACGGTCAATACTAAAGTTCTTCAAAGAGACCTTCAGAGTGTCTGTTTCTTCTGACTTGTGTGTGAGGGTTTGCCTTGTGTGAGTTCTTTATAAAATAGTCTTTTATATAAACATACATTTGTGGAAGTTGAGGGGATGCCCATCAATAGGGGAAGGACTGAATAAGTTGTAGTATATGAATGTAATGGAATACCATTGTGCTATAAGAAATGACAAACAGGTGGACTTCAGAAAAACCTGGAAAGACTTATATGAACAGATGCTGAGTGAGGGGAGCCGAACCAGGAGAACATTTTACACAGTAACAGTCACATTGTGCAATGACTGACTTTGATAGACTTAGCTCTTCTCAGCAATGCAAGGACCTAAAACCATTCCAAAGGACTCATGATGGAAAATGCCATCCACATCCAGAGAATGAACTATGGAGTCTGAATGCAGAGCGTAGCAGACTATTTTCTTTTCTTTTTTTTTGTTTTATTTTGTTTTTTTTTTTATTTCTTTCTCGCGGTTCCTCCTATTCTTTCTGGTTCTTCTATACAACATGACTAATGTGAATGTACATTTAATGGGAATGTATATGTAGAGCCTATATCCGATCGCATGCCATCTTGGAGGGGAAGGGGAAGAGGAGGAGGAGAAAATTTAAAACTTGTGAGAAGTGAATGTTGAAAACTAAAACTAAACAAACTTTTCAAAATAAAAAGAAGAAAAGAGAAATGCATTAAGTATTTCCAACTTTCTTCCCTCATCCCCATAAACAGGTGATATTAATTTTAAAAAATAGTTTGGCAATTAGACGATAGTGCCCCTATCAGATAATTCAGCCTAATATGTGAACTTTGGAGCAAACGTTTTAGTCTGTATGTGAAAGTATGACCAGGAAAAATATGTAATTCTGTTAAAAAGGCCCTGCTTAACTTAAATGAAAATGCTGATATTCAGTTATCCCGAAGATCTTTTTGAACGACACTAATCTAGATTTGTTCCTATGGTTATAGCTTCTACTACTCAATATCTTAATATTTTATTCTAATCTTGATCCGAAAGCCGACTTTGTAGTCATTTGGAAAACACAATTTATAACATTTTCATAAGAATACCAACTCGGGTTTGGGCATGAGTGCCCACAGTAAATGAAATATTACTGTATTACTAACTTTGATAATAGAATCATGGTGTTCTCCATTTGATTTCAATTGCTTCCCCAAAACATCGTGTTTAATTTGGTGTCTCTTATAGATATTTAGGGTGATCAAATAAAAAGTTACTAAGTCAATCATGTACTAATGGGCAAGCATGTTAATTAAAATTCAACTATTCCTCCTTGAACTGAGTTTGTAACATCTTCCCATAGTCTTTCAAAAACTTCCCTTAATTTTATCTTATCATTGAGTTTCATAATTATTTTCCTAACTACATTAGTTCTTTCCCTAAAATAAAATGGGAATAATGGCAAAGAAATAATAAAATGTAAATTTATATCTCATAGTATATTAATATACTATATAGCACTCGAGTTTAAAAAGTGGTTTATGTATATTTTCTTTTTTTTTTTTTTGGTTCAGTATCAGCTATTGACATGCTTTTAACAGTAGAAATGACCTTAAAGAAAATGCATTACTATTTGCTTTGTGCTTACACCCCAAGGACTATGGGACCTTTGCATCTGACTTGAGACTTACACATCTTTTGTGTGTTGAGAATGTGAGAGCCTTGAGAGCAAAAGCTGGTGCGTTTTTCCTCTTTGTGATACGTATATTTTTTATTTGATTCTTACAACAGTCTTTTGTGGTGTTCAAGAAGTAGCAAAAATTAGGTGTGTGAAGATAGTGCAAGCCATATCCAGCCATCTAAGCAGCTGCCATAGCTCTCACAGGTAAAGAAGACTCTGACTTCATGGGCAGACAAAGAAATTCTCCTGTCACAGCTGCGAAAGTTCAATACTTCTTATTTGTGCAAGTCAATTAACAGCTGTCAATGACACGTTGCTGGCACTCCTCCCTCCTCCCTGGACCTGGTGACAATGAGTGCATTTGTTGGCAGCTAGGTGGTACAATGGCTAGATGTGTCTAGAGACAGGAAGACTTGAGTTCAAATCCCAAGCTTACTAGCTGTGTGAACTGGGGCAAGTCTCAACCTCTAATTGCTTTGGTTTCCTCAGTTGTAACATAGGTACATTATAATATATTCTATAAATAGCATATATATAATATGTTCTAATATAGGTATATAATAAAGCACCTACATCCCAGGGTTGTCACGAGGTTCCAATGAGATGATGTTTGTAGAGCGTAGTATAGCTCCTAGCACACAGAAGAATGCTGGCTATTACTATTAAGCAAGTTCCTGTATGCAAGGGCACTCTGGGAAGGGAAATGCGAAAAAGCAGCAGGACAGAGAAAATGCAAATGCACAGGAGCAGAAGGAGGAAGGAAGGTGAGCGGAACTGATGTGCTCCAAAAGTTCGTTCTTATTTTCTTAGTTTACAAAGCAGTTTGTCTGCCTTTTGTCCAGCTTCAAACTTCAGTTTTCTTGCTATTTGACTTGTCCTTTAAGGAATGTTGGCGTTGTAAATAAAATGCTTGCAGATGTTTTTTCCAACCCTAAAAAGACTTAAAACTAAGAACTAAAGGCTCCCTCCTTCCATCTGGAGAACCAGATTGACTTGATATGGTTAGAGACATGAACTTCTATTTGGGGTTCTGATCAGATCATCCAGTGGAGGGTATGCAAGACCCACTGTGTCTTGTTGAGAAGATTAAAGACCTCTTTTCTAAGGCCTGGATATTTATCAACCCATTTATATTTCATTCAGAATAAGACTGTTTTAGTGACTGAAAATGAATTGATGGGCCTTATGTGGTTGTAACTGGAAGTCACCCCTTTATGCTGGGTCTGTTAAAAGTAAAGGTCAGTAATCACATTGCCCTCCTTTCCCAAGAGACCCATAAAGATAACTGGGTATAGACAGAAACTGCTTAACTTTTTCTGTCCTCTAGGAACCACTAATAGCATCCCTGGGACAATTTCACATGCTGCCAATGACCAAAAAGCAGGGTTGACAAAAAGCAATGGCAGGTCATCTCAATTATATGATACCTGGAGAGATCCGAGACTTAGGGTCCCTGGCTTCAGCCATGGAGTGGCAATGGAATAACCTAGGAGATAACAGCCATGTCCAAGAAAACCACATGGCGAAGGGGGGAGAGTTCCTGAAATCCCAGTCTTCTGGAGGATGGTCCAGAGTACCTAGCCTAAGGTCCAAAAATATCTGTCTCTGGGACTAGAGCAGTAAGGGACTAAACCATGGTATGGATGAGTAAAAACCTGGACTTTGCCCTTTGCTTCGCATTATTTGGATGGTGAAGGTCCAGTGGGGAAAGCATTTGCCTCTCCAAACCCAAATTAATTTTCCTTGTTAGTGAAACCCAAGCTCTTAGGGCAACTTCATTAGACTATCAGGGAGGTACCTGATTAGCCACCTCAAATTTGTTTCCCTTCTAAGGGCATCAAAACCATGAGGTAGCTCTATGAGGCAAAAGTCAACAAACATTCATTCATCGATGGACCTGGAGTCAGGAAGACCTGAGTTCAAATCTGTCCTCAGACATTTACTAGCTTTATGACCCTGAGCAAGTCACTTAACCCTGTTTGTTTCAGTTTCCTTGTCTGTCAAAAGAGCTGGAGATGAGAATAGCAAACCATCCCTCTTCTAACACTTTTTAACTGTGTGACTTTGAGCAAGTCACTTAACCACTGCTTGCTTCATTTTCCCCATGTGTAAATGGGAATAATAACAATACCACTTACTTCCCAGGGTTGCTGTGAGGGAAAAAATGTGATACTATTTCAAAAGTGCTTTGTAAACCTTTAAAAAAGCACCATACCACAATTATATAAATACAAGTTATTATCCCTCCAATCCTATTCCTCATTCTCACTGTGACCTCCAGTCACATCATTTCATCTTTCCCTACTTTCCTAATCCATCCTTTGAAATCTTGACAGTGTAGATAACCAGTTCTATTTTATGCTGAGACATCTTACCTTACAGTCCAATACTCAATATTTGGGATCTTATGTGTTTGTTGCTTTCTAATTCGCAGATTTGGGGTCATCAATCTGGCTAGAGGTATACTTCCTCTCAATGGTCTATTATTCAAATTATTCAAATTACATAAAGCAGTGAATAGATTATCCTCCCAATGTTGATACAAATTATTAGAATTTAACTTCCTTAACTATTCTTTCAATAATCCATTCATTGTTCCAATTAACTCAGATGCTTATGGATAATATGGAATGTGATATATCCATTCCCTATTATTTAACATACAATATCTCTTCATTTCATTGCCTTTGAAATGTGACCCATGGTCACTTTGAATCTGCATTGGGGTTCCATAAAATAGACTTATGAGATCAACAGTTTTACAGGTGCTTTTCTGGGTCACATTCTTATAGTGTATACCCGAATAGGTGTCAACACAAGTACAAACAAATTTGCATCCTTTATCTTGGGGTAAGGGACCAATATAGTCTATCTGCCAAATTTGGGCTGGAACTTCTTCCCTTGCTTTCTCTCCAGTTACGGCTCGAGGAGCAGTTCGTTCCTTTTCCAGTTGACATATATGACATTCCTCCGCTACCTGTTTTAACAATGAATATGAGATGCTAATACCTCAATCTTGTGCCCATGGGTGTGTGTGACCTGGCCAGCCATTGGATGGACCCATTTTGCTGGTACCAGATCATCAGTTGGTGTCAGAGTAGGGACAACATGTTGAGTTGAGTTGACAAAAGTGATCTTTTCTAGTTGATCAGCATGTGCATTGTACTCACGTTCTGACATGGTGAGGGCCATGTGAGCATCTACATGGAAAACTGACAAGTCAGTGACCAAAGACATGTGCCAGATATCTTCCCATAATTCTTTGCCCAAGACTTGTTTACCATGAATCTCCCAGTTTTGACTTTTCCACGTGGGCATCCATGTAGCTAAGCCATTAGCTACTGTCCATGAATCAGTAACTATACAACATTGTCCTCTTTGTTCTGTTTTGATGGCTGGTACACTGCCATAAATTCAGCCTATTGACTTACTTCCCCCCATCCCAGTACTTTGCAAAGTCTGCCTGGTACATGGGTTATAGGCTATAGCTTTCCAGTCTTTTATGGCTCAAATACTTTGCTGTCCCATCAGTAAACCATGCATGTTTCTTCTGTTCTTCAGTTAATTTATCATATCCATCATTCCATTTGACCAAGGACTGTACCAACTATTGCTTTGTTTCAGGGAATGCATCATTTCCCTCAGTATTTATGCTTGCTATAGATTCACATAGAGTAGAAATTCCACTTGTACCTGTTTTTGCTCTATTTTGAATACACCATTTTCATTAATTATATTAGCCTCTTGCTCATGTCCAATTCTGTGAGAAGCTGGGGTCCTCATTACCCAGGTCATAATTGGAATTCCAGGCCTTAATATCATTTCGTGACCCAGAGTCAGTTGTTCAGACTCTACCAAAGCCCAATACGCAGCTAACAACTGCTTTTCAAAAGGTATATATTGAACTCCAGATGAAGGAAATTTCCTACACCAAAATCCTAAGGGCACATTTTGGCTTTGTTGTTTTTCTTTCTTTGCCATAAACTCCAGTTTGCATATTTATCCTGTACAGTCATTTGTAATTCCACCAGGTCATATGCAAAGGCCATAAATCTAGGGCTACTTGTATAGCCTTGAACTTCTTCAAAATCTTTACTCTGCTCAAGTCCCCAGTCAAATTCAAATAATTTTATATAAGGGTTTCAAAAGCTGTCCCAGATATGGTTTGTGATAACATCAATATTCAAATAATGCTATAAACTTTTGGACCTCTTTCTTATTGGCGGGGATAGGAAAATGCTGAATCTTTTGTCAGGCTTGTGGAAGAATCTCTCACAGCCCCTTATTACATTGTATACCCCAAAATTGTACATTTTGACTTGGTCCTTGAATCTCTGCAAGGTGAATTTCCCATCCTTTGCTTTTCATATGCCCAAGTAAGAGTCAAACTCTTCTCTACTTCTTTTACATTTTCCCCTGTATCATAGTATCATTTATGTAGTGGGTGAGCTGAACACCAGGGAGCTCTAATTCATCCAAAGGTTCAGCCACAATCCTCTGACAAATAGTTGGGGCTATGCAGATATCCTTGTGGCAAGCAGGTGAAAGAATATTGTCTTCCCTGCCAAGTGAAAGCAAATTGATTCTTTTGTTTAGAATCTATTGGGATGGTAAAGAAAGCATTGGCTAACTCGATAACTGTGTACCAAGTTCCATCATATTTCTGGATTCTTTATATCAAGGTAACAGTATCTGGAACAGCAGCATACAAGGGGGGAGTCACCTTATTCAATTGTCTATAATCTACTGTTATTCTCCATGTCCCATCTGACTTTAGTACTGCTCAGACAGGATTATTCCATTGAGTGGTTTTAGGGATTAACACTCCTGCCTCAACATATTCCTTTACAGTACTGGTAATTTCATCTTCCCCACCTGGCACACGATACTGCTTTAGAGTAATTACTTCAGAAGGTTCAATAAAGTGATTGGGTCCATTTGTATTATTCCCACTAAAACTGTATTAATTCCTAATTTCCTTAATGCAAATTGGTATCTTCCTTCAGGTAAATTCAGGGTCAAACTTCTCAATATATCTCTTCCAATGATGTATTCAGGAATGGGTAAAATGACCATGGTATATTCTTTCTTAGGTAATTGTCCAATTTTCATCATTAGTTTGCCTTATCTGACTGATATTTCAGTCCCTCACAGTCCTGTGATGGTAATACAAGTTCCATGTTTGAATTTGTCTGGGTTCCCATAAATAAGGGAGGCCTCCACCCCAGTATCACTTTTTTCTCCATCTGAATATTCTCTTGTAATACCTTATCTCTGATTTTACATATAATAAGGTAACCTGTTAGTAAAACCTAGCCTCTTCTACACATCCCTTTCAATTCTCTCTCTGGCTTTATTGGTATTCCTTGCAGACATGTTTCTTGATCTCCGGGTTGTCCCTTCTGTAACTTCAGTTCCAAGTTTCCACAGAATCCTGTACTTTTAGCCCACTCCCTTGCTGGAAGGAATACAGTAAATCCTCCCTGCCTGGGATATCCATTTCTTCTTCTAAATCCCTTCTGCCTCCAAATAGAGGTCCAATATTTCTTTATCCCATTCTTATTACCAAATGTAGCAGCAGCACAATATTCACAGCAGTGACAGCAACTGTGAATATGCCAGCATAGTACTCAATGGCAAAATATAACAGACTCTCCATATAGAAGACAGACAAAACATTTATTCAGATAACAGAAAACCGAGTCGCCAAATCCATCATAGTAGCAAAGAAGTTAATAAGCCACAACACCACAGAGAGCTACACTATCCTTTAGCCTTCAAACAAATCAACTCATAATCCTAGCTGTCTGCCTTGGTGCATCCTCTCCTCCCTCTGTCTCTAACTGCTGACTCCCAGCTTCCTGTGGTCTCTGCTCTACCCTTCTGCAAGCTCCTCCCACTACAGGCTCCATGTGATTAGATTTGGCCTATTAGGAGGCAGGGAAGATCTTCAAATTCCCATCACCATTACAGCCCCACTACTATGTCAATACTTCCCAATTAGAACAGTAAAACTTAAATCCATATCTATTTTTGGTATTGGCTCCAGCACCAAGGGAATGCTTTTGTGTGCCCTAGGCAAAGTTGGAATATTTTACTTCCAGCTTCTAAAAACTGGTACTCTCCATCTGAAGCTTTGACTATCTGCTGAAACACATGCACTTTGACTTAAAGATATTATCATAAGTATCATGCTCTGTGGACAGTGAAAATTTCTGGCATTAAATATATATATATACATATTTATTAAAAATAGTTTTAAAATGTCCATTCTCCTGTATAGTGTTATACCCTTGATGTCTGCCTACTTTAACTCCCTATATTTTGAAATGGTTGTGTGATTGACCAAGACTTAAGACCTTCTTTATTTTCTATACTGAGTTCAAAACTCTCAAAAGGCTCATAAAATTCTATGTACACATAAAGGGTTGGTGTCTTATAACCTCCTAAATCATTTCTGGTATCCACTAGAAACATTATTGTGATGCTTTTTTTCCCCAACCTCTGATTTCATCTGTGTGGTATACACCCAATGTGGTAAGCTCCTTTCACCAATGTAAATGATTATTTTAATTGGCTGAGACACTGAGAATTCCAGTGAGTTGCCCCTGCTCAAGTTTGTGTTGGTGTGTCAGAGTTTGGAATTAAGCCTAGGTCTTACTGGCTCTAAGTTTAGGGAACAAGAAAACAGGCTACTCTTTGCCAGACATTCTACTAAGGGCTTGACAAATATTATTCCATTTGGGGGCAACTAGGGAGCACCTGAGCTTAAATCTGGCCTCAGACACTTACTAGCTGTGTGACCCTAGTCAAGTCACTTAACCCTGATTGCTTCCCTAGCCCCTCTAACATACATATATACAGATGTATGTATGTATGTGGAAATATACATGCATGTGTATATATGTGCATATGTGTGTGTGTATAAAATCTCATTTTAAACTCTCAACAACCCTGTAAGGTAGGTGTCCCTATTTTACAGTAGAGGAACATGAAGGAGACAGAGGTTATGTGACAGCAAGATTGTATCAGCTTTCATACTTACACCTTATAAGTACTCTTTACCGCTCTGATTGGAGGACTGGATGAGGTACAAAGAACTGCTAAAACCTGCGTTTAAAGAGGGCTCTCAGATCAGTCAATGCTTCTTTTCCTACCCAGCTGCACTCCTTGAACTAGACTCCATCGTTTCCTTGTGTGGGGCTTTCCAGCTTCCTTTTGCGTTTTGTCTTCCTCCTTGAAGGCACACACTAGCTTTCCTTTTGCTTGATTTCTCTCCCCAGCAGAGCGCCCAGCAAACAGTAGACTATTGATGAATGTTTATTAACTGACTGACTTGCTGAGGGTCGCACAGTTAGTAAGTATCTGAGTCTGTATTTGAACTCAGGTTCCACCTAGTTGCCTCTGTCATTCAATTCTTTTTTTTTAACTTTCTTTTTTTCTCATTTTTTTTCTCTTTTATTTATTTATTTTTAGTTTTCAACATTCATTTCCACAAGACTTTGAGTTACAAATTTTCTCCCTGTCTTTCCCCTCTCCCCACCCCAAGATAGCAAGCCTACTGAATACCCCGTCCCCCAGACTGCTCTCTCTTATATCCTCCATTATCCCCCACCCAACTTCCTAGTAAGGCAAGATGGATTTCTATACCCCCTTGCCTGTATATCTTATTTCTCAATTATATGTAAAAAAATAATTTTTTTTAACATTTGTTTTAAAAACTTTGATTTCCAGGTTCTTTCCCTTCTTCCCTCCTCACCGACCCCCAGTGGGAAGACAAACAATTCGATATAGGTTGTACATGTGTAGTTACACAAAATGTTTCCATAGTAGTTATATTGTGAGGGACTGCCTATATTTCTCTCCATTCTCCCCCACTTACTCTATTTCTCCTTTGACCCTGTCCCTTTTCAAAAGTGTTTGCTTCTAACTACCCTCTCCCCCAATCTGCCCTCCCTTCTATCATCCCCCTTCTTATCACTCCCCCACCCCCCCACACACATACTTTCCCGTAGGGTAAGATACCCAATTGAGTGTGTATGTTATTCTCTCCTTAATCCAAATCCAAAGTGAGTAAGATTGACCCATTCCCTTTCACCTTCCCACTTTTCCCCTCCATTGTAACAGTTTTCTCGTGCCTCTTTTATATGAGATAATTTACCCTATTCTATTTCTCCCTTTCTCCCTCTCCTATTATAGTACTCTCTCACCTCTTAATTTTTATTTTTTAGATATCATCCCTTCCTATTCAACTCCTGTGCCCTCTGTCTATGTATACATATACACACATATATACACACTCACATATGTATTTATACACACATACACCCTCTTATACATAACAAGTTTCCTTATTATTTCTTTTTCCTGTTTACCTTCTCATGCTTCTCTTGTTTCCTGTATGTGAAAGTCAAATTTTCTGTTCAGCTCTGGTTTTTTCATCAAGAATGCTTGAACATCCTCTATTTTATTGAAGGACCATATTTTCCCCTGAAGCATGACATTCTGTTTTTCTGAGTAGGTGATTCTTGCTTTTAATTCTAGTTCCTTTGATGTCTGGAATATCATATTCCAAGCCCTCTGATCCCTTAATCTAGAAGCTGTTAGATCTTGTGTTATCCTGATTGTGTTTCCACAATACTCAAATTGTTTCTTTCTGATAGCTTATAATATTTTCTCCTTGACCTGGGAACTCTGGAATTTGACTGTGTTATTTCTAGGAGTTTTCTTTTTGGGATCTCTTTTCAAGAGGTGATCAGTGAATTCTTTCAATGTCTATCTTGCCTTCTGTTTCTAGAATATCAGGACAATTTTCCTTGAGAATTTCTTAAAGGATTTCTAGGCTCTTTTTTGATCATGGCTTTCTGGCAGTCCAATAATTTTTAAATTATCTCTCCTTGGTGTAGGGGACAATGTAGAAGTTTAGCTCTGAGGGGTCTGCCATGGGCGTGAATCTAGGCCAAGAACCCCCTTGAGCCTGTTCCTACCAAACTGGGCCCATTATCTCAGGATGTTGACTCATCACCCCCTATTACTCACTCCCCTCCCCCCCAGTGCAAGGGAGGCTTGGAACATTCTGGCTTTTCCTAAAACCCTGGCCACTTGAGCAATATAGATAAAGAAGTAATGCATGAGCAAGGGAATGTCCCACAGGAATGGCCTCCTAAAGGTTGCAAGTTAAGCACCTCATTTAACAAACTACACGAAGATTCCCATGAGAAAGTATGATGTAAGTGCTTCAGCTACAGTATATAAACCCTAACCCTCAGATGCTTATCTGAGACTTGCTTAGCACGCATGCAATAAACATATGAATGCTTTCAATCTTCACCTGGCCCACGACTCATTATTCATGCTCTTATATTTCAGGTGGTGCTTCAAGTGCAGGCAACAAATGGCACCTGGAACAGGGACCCGGCAGGGTATGAGGGGAGTGGCCTCCTTGGAAATTCCAGAGAAGAAGAAACCTTGCACAGCCTACAAGCCATGGAACAAGGTAAGGAGGCAATAAGCATAGCAATGTCCCACTAGGATTAAGCTGGATGGCGTTCACTTGAAAAAAGGGGGAGGGACGGATTGTGTCTTAGCAGTGTTACGGCAAGGGACAGACACCAGGCTCAGTGGGATAAGTAGGGAACAAAGTAACAAGTAAGCAGATAAGCCTGGTCGTGGAAAAAATCTTTCAGAAGAAAATGGGACAGGTACAAAGTGAAAGTAGAGACCAAGAATATTACTTAAGACTCTTAAAGAAATTAGTAAGAGAAAAAGGACTGTGTATCACTAGCAGTCAGTTACAAGAATTCTTGGACGATGCAAAACCATGTTGTCCCTGGTTTCCACAGGGGAGGACTATAGATTTGGTAAAATGGGAAATGGTAGAAAGACACATGAGTGAGAGACTAATGGAGGAGGGACTCCAGCATTTCCCCATTTCTGCCTTTTTTTTCTATGGAATATTTTAAAGATATGTTTAACATTAGAAATGAAAGTGCCAAAGGTGGCTCAAAGAATTCATTGTGATGCAGCTGTCTATTAGAAACAGATACAAAGAGAATTTCAAAATAAGTCTTATTGGGCCTCCGTTATCATTCTGGAGGACCAAATAAATGTCTGATTTCTGCGGAAGATCTTTAACAATTTCTAGGAGTGCATTCTTCCTGTCATTTTCTGTATCTCTCTGCTTTGTTTATGTGTCTTTGTGTCATTGTGAGAATGAATGGGAGTAATTTGTTATTCTATAAGATTTAAAATACAATTGGACTGCTGGATTTGCCTTTAAATGCTGTTATGTCTTTCACTCCTCCTCCTCTCCCTTCTTTCTCACTAGAAAACAAATGGCTGGCTGGAGAGGAGTGAGAAGGTGAGAGAAAAAGTATTTTATTACATAGGCTATATGATGGTAATAACAAGTTATATAGTATACAAGAAGTATCAGGACAGAATTTGAAAAAATCATAAGGTGTAAACTATTTGCATTGAAAAGTGTGGACAGAAGTTTTAAGAATTTTTAAAAGTTTGAAAATCTCTTTCTCTTCATTTCCACTCTGGCCACATTGAATGCTGAAAAAGAGACAAGAAAAGGGAATTTTTCCCCCTCAGATCAAAGAAACAAACGGATGAGCATTTAAGCATTTCTTCCCTCACCTATTAGAGAAAAGTTTCGTGTACTCAGAATACAACTAACAGTCAATTGAACTCATTCTAGTTATTTTTGGGAATGTAAAAAAGTGAAAAGTGTCACTCCTAACTTGATGCTAAAGATAAGTCAGAATTTATTATACTATTTGGCACTAAGGCACATTGGGATATTACTAAGATCTGAAAAAGAAACACCTCAGAGGTGAAGCTCCAATTTCTCCAGTACCAGGGAGAAGGGACGAGGTGCACATTGGGTTTTTCCAGAGTCCCAGTTCCTCTAACTGGTAAATTAAAAGCTCTCACTCTCTAAGAAATTTTAAAGGAATAAACATAGCACTGAAGTTTATTGAAGTGCAAGTTAAATTAGCTGAAAACATTTTACAAAATGCATTAAAGCCTCTCATCCCAGATCAGATTGAAAGAGAGAGTGCTGAAGAATAATAGGGAATTTGACTTACCCTCCCCAACCTGAAAAAAGGGAGGAGGCATACTAATTATATCAAGGACCCCACAGGCAACATCCCTGAGGCACTCTGAACCCCGCACCTTTAAAAGCAAGCAGATAGACCTCTAATTCCTTTTTTTTTTTTTTTTTGCTTTTTGGAGTGGGGAAGGCAGGGCAATTGGGGTTAAGTGATTTGACCAAGGTCACAAGGCTAGTTTTGTGTTAAGTGTCTGAGGTCAAATTTGAACTCAGGTCCTCCTGACTCTAGGGCTGGTGCTCTATTTACTGTGCCACTTACCTTTCCCCAACTCTCCTTTCTAACCCCTAAATCCACAATCAGTCTCTGCAGCTATGAGGAGAGGAGTAAAATCGCTGCACTTGATAAGCCCAATTTTCTATCAATAACTTTTGCAAATAATGATTTGGAAATACAATTAATGTCATATTGTCATTATGTTATGATCTCCCTAAATTGTAGTAAAATTCTCTCATTTAAAAATTGAGGGATCATTGTAAGCCAGAAATAGTGTTAGTTAAAGCAAATTTTTAATCTGAATTTTGTTAAAACTAAAAGATAAATGAAAGAATTTGTGTAAAAACAGTTATGTCACTTACATCTTATAATGTTTATACCCGCCATATGGAAAACCAGGTATTTACAACTTTACTTGCAGTTAAAAAGAAGGTTACAGCTAAAACAATTTTGCTATTAGTTATGGAAATTTTTAGCTGTTATTTTACTGTTTTGATGCTGAAACCTAAAAATGTTAATTGATTATTGTATGTAGAAAGGAGGAGACTAGATGCAAACTTTATTCAGATTTATTCTGCTTGTTCAGAACATTCCTCCTCCATGTGTGAGAGTTGGCTAAGCAGGGGCATCACTATTAGACCCTCCCCCAGTCTCTCCTGTTTATAATGCATATCAATTCTCCTTATTTTGTAAAACTGCCAAGGCCCCTGGAAAGTATCTTTAGAGTCAAAGTCATTCAGCCTGGGAAAGGAACTTGTTTTAGTTATGCAGTTCTTAACTAATGGACCTAACCTGCTAAGAAGTTGCAAAAGATTAAAAAGGATTTCTAACAATTGTTAGACATTTTACAGCAGGAGAAGTTTAAATTGGAGGAAAACAAATGCTAAATGAAATTCTTTATGTAGGAGAAACCTAGTAAATCTTCATTGTTTAGTTCAGCTTCATGGGAATAAAATTAAGTGTAATTGGCTCTAAGCTGTGATTGGTGAAAATTGCTGTTTAAGATAAAAAGCACTTGGAGAGGCTAGGTGGCGCAGTGAGTGCAGCATTGGCCCTGGAGTCAGGAGGACCAGAGTTTGGTTCCAGCCTCAGACACTTAACACCCACCCACCCACATACACACACACACAACTAGCCGTGTAACCTTGGGCAAGTTACTTAACCCCAATTGCCCTCCAAAAAGCAAAAAAAAAAAAAAAAGATAAAAAGCACTTAAGACTATATTTAATTCACACATTTCTACTTTTTTCTTTTTATAGTGAATTTTTATGATCAGAGCAAGTAGTCAGTAAAGGATATTAACTCTTTTGTGTTAGCTCACTGGGAAATCTAATATTATTTTTCACCAAGAATTAGAACATATACAGAAACTTATACAAAGTATATAAGGCTCACCTTAAGACATTCCCAGTATTTAGAGGGATTCTAAAACTAATAGCTTGTAAAAGTGCTGTGATCAGATTCAATTATTATGCCTTCTAAAAAACGTTGTGATATCTAAGAATTCTGCAATTAACTAGGAATTTAGTTTGTTAGTGATATTTTGGGGATTTTTGTTACTTACAGACATTTTTTTTGAAACCTGAAACATTTTTTTAAAATTAACAGCTTCAGAGTAATTCCAAATGTAGTAACTTTTCCAAAAAATACCAAAAAGTACAGTGTAAAGCACCTTCTCATTAAATACAAACTTTCTTTTCATGATGCATTGCATCAATGTTTTGCATCAATCTTGATGCAAAAAGAATTTTATGTTGAACTTAAGAACATTTTACACCAACTTGGTTTTAATGAATCTCAATTTTAAAAGCTTGTTTTTGCCCCTAAACTATAAACAGAGCTATCATGTTATAAGTTTTAACTAATTTTTTCTCTCTCATAAAAGTTTGACGATCATTTATAAATCTTAAAACTACAAATATATCCTACTACATTGATTCTAATAATTATAAAGTTATTAATACTCAACTTTACTTCTGCTTAAAAGGCAAAGCTTTCAGCTATGATATTGTCAAATGATTTTTTCTTCTCCCCTTAATATTGTGTCAGATAGCAAATATTTAGTGTATGTATGCCAACATATTGATACTGCTAAACTTAAACACACACAGAATACAGATCCTTTTAATCATTTTCAAAAAATTACAAACCTTCTTGAGACAGAGGTAGCAACTTATATGTATGTAACTCATATTAGAGCTCATTCTTTGTTTCCTGAACCTCAACAATTCCACAGGAACAAGTTACACGGATCCTTAAAAACTGCCCTCTACATGTTGTCCCTATTATTACTGCACTAATAGCCATTAACCCACAGGGAATGGATGTAACTCATTATCCTCCCTTTGATAAGTTATCATATATGCATATTACAATAAATATTTTTGTTCTTTTACTTTTGCTTCCCTTTAGACAGGGGAAGAAGTAAAAAAAATGTAATTAACCAATGGTCATTTCAAAACAATTGAAAACTGATAATGCCCCCACCTACATTAGCAAATTATTTTCAATCTTTCTGTGATCCTTTTCAAATAAAATTAATTTCAGGAATAACCTTTATAATCTTGACAGATAGAATAAGATATGAAAACCTATTTACAAAATATAAATAAGGGGGGAACTTGGACCAATACACAAATAAGGCAATTAGCTACTGCTTTATACACCCCCCAAAACAATTTTTATACATCAAAAAAATGAGTATACACCAGCATTAAAACAATGTGAAAAGGTACATACTTCCAAAATGAAGGTTATCCAAACACAGATATGGGAAGGGCCTGCCCCTTCACTAATGGGGGCAGGGGAGGCGAGGCTGTGCTTATGTTTTTCCAGAAGCTGCTGAACAACCAGCAAGGGTGCCACAACAGAAATGTCAGGTGTACCCCAGTACTCCAACTCACCCCAAAGATGAAAGAGCTCTGGCAGCAGCAGAGGAAATCACAGAGATGGAACATGGTCTCCTAATGCAGCCACTACATAAAAACCTGCTCCCACATGGGGTCAGAGAGAACATTTATTACATCAAAACAAAGAACTGAAACCTGTTACCCCAGGATTTGTGTTTCTTACTATGATCACTCTGATTTCAATACAAACTGAACTGGCTACATCCTGATTTAAGACCTGAGACACATACCCCTATCAAGTCAATTGTTTCATATATAACCTGTAACTACATGTATTTGACCCCCTCAAGCCTTCCTTACGTCTACTACTGTAAATCATTTACAAATGACATAAGTCAATACTACATTTTATTGGAATATAGCACGCTTTAACTGTCCTCTTAAACCATGTATTAATGATTATGATGCCATTGTACTGCTTTGTGGAAAACTGCACTTCAAGTAATATCTGATTCTCTAGCTAGAAAAAAGCGATTTCTGGACTTTTAATCACAGGACTAATTGTCATAGCATCCCTCATAATATCAGCAACTACGTCTTCTATTTCTTTATTAATAGAAATCCGAACTGTATAATATCGTAATGAATTATCAAAAATGTTTCTGTAGCCTTTAAGATACAACATGATGTAGATAAGAATCTTTTTTAATAAGATCAATTAGTGTTGTATTTAAGTGATGAGATAAAAGCATTAAAACTCAACTATTGGGGCAGCTACGTGGTGCAGTGAATAGAGCACCGGCCCTGGAGGCAGGAGGACCTGAGTTCAAATCCGGCCTCAGACACTTAACACAAAACTAGCGGTGTGACCTTGTACAAGTCACTTTAACGCCAACTGCCCCTCCAAAAAGCAAAAAAAAACCCCAAAACTCAACTATTACTTAGATGTGATTATGTATATACATGTATATGTATATATATGTATATATATATAATTTCAAATGCTTTATTAACTTCTGATTTACATCATTCATTTCCTCCAGATTTTGAGTTACAAATTTTCTCCCCATTTTTCCCTTACCCACTGCCCCAAAATAGCAGTCCCACAGGGTATCCCCTCCTCCAATCTGCTCTCTCCCATATTTTCTCCTGTACCCCTTTCGCTTTTCCAGTGGATCTCTATGCCCCAGTGCCTGTATATCTTATTTCCCAATCACCTGTAAAATAGTATCGATAATAGTATACATATATTTGAATATTTGATTTTAAAACTTT
>NW_027186324.1:11580667-11614537 GCF_028583685.1 Petaurus breviceps papuanus
GCTTCTTAAGGTCCTCTATGGCCTGTAACCAGCTTGTATTTTCCTTTGAAGCTTTTGGTGCAGGAGTTCTTACTTCACTGTCTTCCTCCTGTTCCATACTTTGTTCCTTTTTGTCACCAAAATAGGAGTGTAATATTGGAATCTTCTGTCTGCTTTGTTTCCTTTGCCTGTCATGTTGCCCCTCAGTCACTTGACCCCTGGGCTTTTTGCCACAGTAGGACTCTGCCACCAGACAGGGGAGCTTTTGTCCCAAACGCTGGGGTTTTCTCAGCTGCTGGAGGCATTAGATGGGTACCCTCTCTGAGGTCTCCACACGCTCTGGCAAGCTGGACACATGCCTCAGGACCTCCACCCTAGACTGCAATCCAGATCCAAGCAGGTTCAAGCAAGAGCAATTATCCCTCAGACTGGTGCTTGGTCCCCGTACTCTCTGCAGGCCAGGACCTGAAGCTGCCACGTGGCGCTGGCTGGGTATGCCAGCACTTCAGCGGTTTCTCCCCCCAGGGGCAAAAGCCATGCACTCTCACTTACTGGGTCCCAAAGTCCAGACTGCACTGACCTCTCACTTTGTCCTTCGCATCTATGTGTTGATAAATCTGGAAACGGCCACAGCTGCTGCTTATATAGAGTCCCTCAGGCCAGCAGCTGGTCAGGCCTGCCTTGGGGCTAAAGCCTCGATGTGGGGCTGGGCTCGGATCCCAGGGCACTGCGCTGGATTCCTGCTGTCCTGCTGGGTTGTCCTCAGTGGGAGGTTAGCTTCTCTGTGTCATTTTGTGGGTTCTGAAGCTCCAAAGTTTGTTTAGAGTCCCTTTTTACATGGATTGGGGAAGATAGAAGCTGGAGCCGAGGAGAGGTCCTGCTTCTACTCTGATATACATATATTTATGTAACTCTTTTACCATATATTGGCTCTGATTCTAATGTTTTTTGGAACAAGAGACATGTCTGTCTTCTTGGTGTTTGATATGATTCAAATATTACAAAGTATATCAGAAAACATCCAAAATGATCATTTCTCTGGAATTGATCCAGGAACATTGCCAATAAAATATTATCAACATTGTTAAAGTTGTCTCCTTTTAATTTGATGTCTATGATTTTACATTTTTACCTGTACCAATTATTGTATTATGTCTTTTTACCTGCCTTCCTGAAGTGACCAGACTGATGTCACAGCCTTTGAAATCATTATCAACTCAAATGTATGAACATAACTTTTAAAGGTCAGGATTTATATTGGAATGTTACTTGTAGAAATTGTAATCTCACACAATGTATTACTAGAGATCAACAGTATGTAATGATAGTAGAACACAAAATTGCAGTGTGACTATCGCTATACTTATATTTGTGTAACCCCAATTCCCTACAATTCCACTTTGGTAGAATGACCCTGATCAAAAATCATCTCGCAGGAGTATGGAACAGTAGTGCTCTTATAACAAACTTGAATGTGCTAACTAATGCAATCCATAATATTGGTCATAGCTATATCCCTGGGGCTGTCCCTGGTGAATTGGAAAACCAAATTTTACATAAATTAGAACTTACCAATCTGTTAAAAAAATATAACCTCCATGCTTCTCCACCTACTCTCTTGGCTAAATATCTTGGGGGTAGCATGCCTTATTCTGCCATGCCTCACTTGCTTGATGGGGTAAAGGGTAAGTGTGATGGGCACAGAGATCCATAGCCTCAAACTGCTTGCTAAAAGAAAAGGGGGAGATTGAGAGGATGATGTTGAGGGTTAGCTCTGAGGGTTCTGCCATGGGCTTAAATCCAGGAAAAAGACCCCCTTTTCCACAAATGTTGTCAGAGGTCGGAGGAGGGCACCCTCTCTACAGCCACCACAAGCTCTGTCACACTGGCCACACACTCCAGGACCACCACCCAAGACTGTGACCCAGATCCAAGCAGGTCAAAGCAACAGCAGTTAACCTTTGAATGGTCACTTGGTCTCCCTACAATCTGCAGGCCAGGAGCTCCAGAGGAAGCCACGTGGAAGGATCTATAGCTGCTGCCCCTCTGCCACCTCTCACCCAGGGGGCAGGGGCCGGACCTTGCTCTTCCATTACCCCGTTTCAACAGAGTTCCCTACAGTCCTTTTACTTTCTCTTTGGCATTTATGGGTTGAGAAGTCTGGAAACCACCACAGCTGCTGGTGAGTCACCCTCCTGAAGTCTGCTCCAGCCAGTCTGGGCCACTGGTTGGGACCACCCTGAGGTCTGGGCCCACACAGCTCACAAGGGATTGTGCTTGGCTCCCAGTCTGGTGCAATTGACCCTTCTTGTTGCCTGCCAGGAGGCCTTTAGAAGGAGATTTGTTTCTCTCTGTCACTTCATGGGTTCTGTAGCTCTAAAATGTGTTTAGTTATTTTATAGGTATTAGAGGTGGTTGGTATGGGAATTTAAGCAAGTTCCTGGTTTCACTCTGCCATCTTGGCTCTATCTCCACCCCCCCCCATTTAATTCTTAAATGATCTATAATTCTATTGATGTATGTAAGGTAGATTTTAGTGTGTGTATGATGTATTTTTGTTATTCTTTCTTAGAGTTTAATTTCCCAGGCTCCATGGTCATAACAATCTCTAATTTCCAGGTGTTAGATAATATTTCCCAGGCTTATAACTTGTAAACATCTCAACCATGGTTGTACAGTGAGATATGGGGGTTACATAGTGTGAGTTTTACTGCACTTGCACTGAATGACAACATTGCTAAAGTTAACCTATGAGGCTATTGCTGACAATATGCCTTTTTTGTTTGTTGCCCTATAAAGCAAGTTGGCACTTGTCAGCATATGACCATGTAATCCTGTGTGTGCCTTGATTAGCCCCCATCAACGCTTGGGAGGAATCTGTGTGTTTTCCTGAACTGGCTCCCATTGAGGTGATTTAGAAGAGTGCACAAGCTGGAATGCTGTGCCTGTCTGGACTAACCCCATTGAGATGTAGGGGTAGCGGCCCCTCATCCTTGTTGGCACCTGTGAGAAGGATGATTAGGGGATCAACAACTGTTGTGAGAAGACTAGAGTAGAATAAAGTAAGCTAGTTTGTTTAACCCATTATTGTGACTCTGTTCCTGTCATCCTGCCTGCCTGGATCAAGAGGGAACCTGTGCTAATGCTTGAACACCTGCTGGTAGCCCTGCTGTATGTTTAACTGTCTTATAACTTGTATGAGCATTTTATCCACTAATACAAGTAACAACCCCTGTGCATGTTGGAATGTCTTCAGTTGGTCTTCAGGCCATTATGAGACCCATACTCAAAGGCTTCCAGGTTGCCTGAACTTGCCAGATGCTGATTTCCACTGACGTAATATTTGAAAATCCCGGGTTATTTCCAAATCATGATAAGGCACTGGGGTCAAACTTCACTAGAATGACTAGGACTAATATATGAATAGCAGGAATACCCACTACTAAGAGTTTTAATTAGAAAAGTTTCCTAATTAATATGGTATTTAATGTATCTACAAAAGAGAGCCTGAGGAACTAAGAGTATGCCTGCAGAGATTCTATCCAGTGAGAATTCAATCTGCTCTAGTCTGTTTTAATTACATTCTTTAAATAGCACGTTCTGACAGGTATCTGTAACTCCTTTCCCAAAGCCCTTCGGCATGAACTCTCTCCTTATTGGTGAAGATGGATGCCCCTGCCCTGTGGACAGGGTAGAGTTGGCCAAAGGCAGAAAGCTTCAGCTCTCAGCTAATCCCGCTTGGGGTTCCCTCAAGGCCAGTCCTCTTGGGAGACTCATCAAGCTTTGAGTCTTCCCTAAAATTCACTTCAGGTACTTTTATGCTTCAACTTCAAGAGAGAAAATGGAATAAGTCAACCCCACTGCAGGTTGCTGAAGAAAAAGATTCTGGGAAGATATGATGGAGACTGCCAGCTCCTCCCATGTCTTCCTTAGAGTCTTTTCCTTCAGCAAGCTAAATTGGAGTACAAAAATGGGGACTGCCCCTTATAAGTCCCAGTGAGGAACTGGCTGAGAACTGATGGTTTCTGCCTCTTGCCAACTGCACTGCACCCCTCACACAGGGCAGGACATTCATCTCCCCTAATAAGGAGAGAGCCCCATACCAAGGTTCTTTGGGACAGTAATCACACATATAAATCAAATACTATACTTGAATACCGAGCTGAAAGAATCTATGTTCTGTCTTCAAGTATTTTTCTTAGCCTGAGTAATTTTCTTAGCCTGTTAAAATTGAAGGTAATTAAAAAAAAAACTTGATAGAGTTGCATCAAGAAATTTATCAGAAGATAGATGCAAAGCTAGTATGATATTATAATTTACATTTTTCAAAAAGGTGAGTATATAAAACTGAAGATTATGCAATTATAGGAAACATAGTTTTATCTCACCTCCTAAGACTTTCAGGTGAACAAGATAATCTCCCTCACAGTCTCCATATTTCAATCAGTAAAATACAAGTTCCCTGAAGGCAGGGACTGCACCTTTGTTTCTTTTTTCAAAGATTTTAATTTCTAGGGCTTGGCATAGTAGCTTGAAGTTAAGAAATGTTAAAAACTAATTTGAATTGAATTAATTCAATACTTGCAAAAAAGTTTTTTAAATTTTCAGCTAGACAGATTTTTCTGCCAAAATGTTACTATCTTGAGTTAGAACACATTGTCTAAGCCACATTATATAATTTAGGATATTTCTTTACTCTTGGAACAATGTCAGATTTATTGAGGCAGTTCTTCCTCATAGTTGAATTACCAGTATTCTTACTTCCTTTTCCACACCTACCCTTCTCTCTTTAGTGGAAATGGAGAATTGCTGATGGTTTTTCACATATGCAATGGTATTAATTGTCTAATAGAAAAAAAAAATGTCTTTTGCTCTGGATCCCTGTTGGGGAGATAGCAAATCTGGAAGCTTCTTCCTAATTCGGTATTTTAGACAATTGCCTGGGGGTGGGGTGGGTGTAAGAGGTTATTTTTATGCCCACAAAACAGAGGGCACAAGTGATTTGCCTACAATCCCACAATCAGTATGTGTCAGAGGCAAGATCTGAGCCCATATTTTCCAGATTTAAAGTCTGATCTGCTAATCACTATTCCAGGTTGACTCTCATGAAGGAAAAATCTTAGTTGATTTTTGGGTAATTATTTTAAGTGTATCACTGAATACATATATTTGTGCATATTTGAATTTCTTCAATCAAATAGAGGCTTTAGTAAAAAAAAATTAGACTAGAGTAGAAATAAAACATTTGTTTTTAAATTATCTTAAAGAACTTGAACTACTGATACATTATTTTTCATTATAATCAAGTACAGTATTTAAAAGTAATCTTTTCTCAGAAGAGGAGCATATGTTTTATAGTATGTTTACCCTTGTAAAGGCAGATAATCACTAGTGTTTTAAAATATATAATGAAATGATAATAGATATAAAAGATATTGTTAGAGAAGAAAAAGAGGTATGCTAGTCAGAGGAAAGGGTAACAGATGGAGAGTCCGTCTGCTGCACTGGTACGCGTATAATGTCAACAGACCAGGAGAAAGGCTCCCAGAGAGCTGTGTGCACCTCATGTAGAGAACTCAAAGGAGCATATGGACTGGAATGAGCTCTCACAGAATGAGCAGATCTGAGTTGGTGGCAATCTGTGTATTTGCTGAGAATAGGAAAAGCTCACACATATGCTGAAGTTGTACCAGAGAATTTCTCTCAGTAGATGTCACTGTGGCACAATAATAAAATCTACTTGGATTTGAGGTTGAAGGAAGGAAAGAATTAACAATCCTTCTAAGGACAATAATGCATGGAGTCATGCTATTTTTTTGCCTTTTTCTTGACCTGGGCCTCCTTAAATGCAAAAGTCCTCAAAATTCAAAGGCCAAATAGTGTTTTTCCCCTTCCTCTAACTCCATACAGTAATTTGTACTTCTCTAATGTTGCTACATTCTATTTTACACTATAATTAATACATATCTAGTAATTCTGGTGCTAGACTATAAATTCAATGAGCACACAGATCACATCTTACTTATTTCTAGCTAGGGAGACCTAGACTCATAGAGTGCTTTGCATGTAATGGAATACTAAAAAAATTGCTGCTGAATGAATAAGAGACTAAATGGATTCTATTAATGAGGCCAGGATAAAGTCTTATAGGAAGTGGTACAAAGATGGAGGAATTATCAGGGATATTCTTCAGAAAGGGTTAATCATCTGCTTAGCTGAACATACTTGATAAGTCTCTGTTGTGTTTAAGCCACTCTACTAAGTGCTGAAGTTATGAGACACTGCCTAGAAGTGAGGAGGAAACACTTACACAGATATTGTATAATAATATTGATTGTTTTTTGAGGAGGGAGAGAAAACTAGCAAACAAGGGGATCAAGAAGAGGGACATCAGACACATCACCAAGGGGTACTTGACCCCTGGGGAGCAGTTTAGCAGACCTCTTCATCTTGGTCTTGGAAGGTTGGAGATGGTAGTGAGATGAGGCTGAGTAGAAACTGCCTTCCCCCTCCCACTCCAAAACTGATGGGATGTGCTGAGTGAGCCTGCTTCAGAAACAACAGAATCTATCAAAGAGGGATAGTCTGGAACAAGTCTGGAAAAGGAGGGAGAAGCCAGATTACTGGAGGTGTTTGTTTTTTATTCTGAAGGCAATAGGGAGCCATTGAAGGTTATTGAACAAGAAAGTGGCATGGTCAACAAGTGCCTTTGGAAGATTATTTTGTATAATGGATTGTGTGATGGATGATGGATTGTTGAGGGGAAAGCATGGAAGCATTGAGACCAGTTAGAAGGCTTTTATAATGCTATAGGCAAGAAGTGATGGGGGTCTGAACAAGGGTGGTGGCTTTGTGGGTAGAAAAAAAGGGGACAATTAACAATGTTTTAGACAAAGGAATTGGTAGCTGATTGGATATTGAGGTTGACAGAAATAAAACATTGAGCTTGCAAGCCCAGCGACATTTGTATCTTTACATAGGATTTCTGGAGCTCCAAGGCCTCTACCTGAATGACAAACACTAATCGCAACTGGTCAGGGAGATATTTCAGAGCAGCCATCACCTTTCTGGTAAGCATTAATCCATACAACATAAGTGACCATCTGGGAGGATGTGACTGTCCTCAACAGGGAAGTTTGGAGGATGGATAGGTTTTAAGGGAAGATAATGAAATTTATTTTGACCATGTTGAATTTGTAATAGTAATGGAATTTGAAGATCCCCTTGTATTGGCAACTAAACAGGTACTTAGCACTTAGTTTCAAGTTAATTATATCAAGCCTTTGTTAAGAAACAGAAGGTATGAACCCCTGTTGCTGATGTAACAGGAAGGGGCTGGAACAGGGAAGGGCTAATATCTTATATAAGGAAAAGTACAAGCTGGAGAGTCAGAACTTCTTGGAGCAAGCCACATGGAGGCTGAGGGGGAGAGGCTCAGGTTAGAGAAAGTGATTTTGATTTTGAGAACAGAGCTTATGGTGGCAGAGCTTCTTTGAGAAGCAGCCAAACTCCTGCTGAGAACTTATGAGAACAAGGCGGTGCTGTTGAAGACTTCTGAGGGCCAGCTGATCTGCCGAGGACTTCTGAGGGTCAGCCACAGCTGCCAGAAAAAGCATGACTGTGGCGTCAGTACTTTGTCTGTTTTGGGTCTATGTTGATTTCACAGGCAGAAAGTGATTTTGATAAGGGTGCCAGCAATGTGTATAAGTTTCATTGTGGTTTTGTTAAGCCTTGTCTTCCCAGGAACAGAAACTGTGAAGGACTTGAGGTAGACTGGACACTGTGAGTTTCAATATGGAACAGGAACTGGACAAGGAACTGGGAGCTGCCTGCCTTTGAACCCAGGTGACAGTTTGGTGGATTCAGGTAGGATCTGGGACCATGGAAGAGAAATCACGAAAGCTGAGAGCCTGCCTGAAGTCAAGATGAAAAGACCTCTCCTTGGGTATTTAATGCTGACTGATGAGATTGTAACTTACTTGTGACCTAGGGGTGGATAGCCTTTGTATTTTCCACTATCCTTTAAGAGGGTCCTTAGTAGTGACTGATGATATAGTAATTTATTTGCACCCCAAGGGTGGAAGACTTTGACTTTTGTATTTTGCCTCCTTAAGAGTGATTGAATTAAGGATTTACTAAATGTATGCTTGTTTAAAACTATGTGACCACTTTGGTGAAAACTATGTAGTCATTTTAGTGTTAAGTTGTTGAGTTGTGACATGGTGAATGCTGTATTTTGATTTTCTGTGAATGTTTTGCTTTAATTTACTGTTGAATAAATAGAGAGTTCACTATACTGTGTAATCACAACCTTGAAAAGCTGTTCACAGCAGCAGTCCTCTGGAAAGCTGCTCGTGCTTGGCTTTACAGATGCCAAAGGACATCAAGGTGACACATCCAGCAGGCAGTTAATGGTTGGGCATCAGTGTTCAGAAGGGAGATTAGGGCTGGAAAAAGATATTAGGAAATCATCTGTATAGAGATGGTTATTGAACTCACAGAGCCAGATTACTGTGGGAAAATGAATAGTGAGAAGAAAAGGGGGCTCAGTTCAGAGCTCTAAGGAACAACCACATTAAGGGGACAGGAGATGGATGACTTTCTTGCAAAACAACAACTTAATGAGAGAAGAATCAAGAGATAACAGTGTTATGGAAGCAAAAGGTAGAAAAAATACAGGAAGAGGGGGAGTAGTCAACACTGCAAAAAAAAAAATGAAGAGAGACCAAGTATGAGGACTGAAAAAAGGTCAAGAAATTAGACAACTGAAAGATTCTTGGTAATTCTGGAGAGTAAACTTAATAGATAGTTTTACTCAAAAGCCAGATTTCAAGGATTTCAGTAGTGAATAGATGATCATGAAATAGAGGTAGGAGGTCTAGACTTCTTTTTTAGGAGCTTAGGAGTGAAATAGTTGAGGTATGGCATGACAGATGGAGATGTAGCATCAAAGAGAGGCCTTTTACAAATAAAGGATACCTGATTAAATTTGCAGGAATCAGTAGATGGGGAAAGATTAAAAATAGGGGTGGTGGTAGGGATGATTGTAATGACTGATATGACAATCTCTCAAAGAAGATGCGAGGGGTTGAAATTACAGGCATAAGGACAGAGAGCTAAACTTGGAAAGGAGAACCTCTTCTTAGATTGGTGTAATGGAGAAGAGTTATGTGTAGAGACAGAGAAGTTTCCTCATCATTTCCTCATTCCCCAGTAAATATCTTTAATTTTCCTGGTAATTTTCTCAGGCAGAGAAATAAACAGAAGTGTAGGAGATTATGATCATGGAAGAAATTTTCCTGTTCAAAATCACAGAGATGGCTTAATTATGGTGATGATGAGGCCTAAGGTATGCCTGTCCCTATGGATGACTGACATAGAGTGAAGGCGAAGGCTGTAGAAGCTGAGGAGGATTGAGGAACTGTGAGTCATTATGTTGGACCCCTTGAAGTCCCTGAGTATAAGAATAGATATTGAGGTGGAGAGGAAGACTATGAACCAGCTACTAAACTTGAGGAAGGAAGCAGAGTGATCTCAGGACAAGTAATGAGCAACAAGACTCTAAATTTGGTGATATAGATGGGTAGAGTGAATATCAAAGGAGAAATTGTTGAGTGATCAGGAAGAAAAATGACCTAGAAGGATTTGGAGAAGCTGGAAGTGGCAGTAGGGAGCAAGGAGGATGCAAAATTCTTCCTCAGTCAATTTTTACCACCAGTGTCTATGATAAAGGCCTTATTTCTAAAATATACAGAGAACTGAGTCAAATTTATAAGAATACAAGTCATTCCCCAATTGATAAATGGTCAAATGATATGAACAAGCTGTTTTCAGAGAAAGAAATTAAAGATATCCATAATCATATGAAAAAGGCTCTAAATCACTATTGATTAGAGAAATGCAAATCAAAACAACTCTTATGTACCACATGACCTGTCAGATTGGTTAACATGACAAAACAGGAAAATTATAAATGCTGGAGAAGATGTTGGAAAATTGGAACTCTAATGCATTGTTGGTGGAGTTGTGAACTGATCCATCAATTCTGGAGAACAATTTGGAACTATGCCCAAAGGGCTATAAAAATGCGCATACCATAGGGCCACTAGGTAGCACAGAGAATAGAGCATCGGCCCTGGAATCAGGAGGACCTGAGTTCAAATCTGGCCTCAGACACTTGACACGCTTACTAGCCAGGTGACTTTGGTCAAGTCACTTAACCCCAATTGGCCTCCAAAAACAAAAAAAAATAAAATGTGCATACTCTTTGACCCAGCAATACCACTTCTAGGGCTATATCCCAAAGAGCTCATACAAGTGGGAAAAGGACCCACGTGTAAAAAATATTTATAGCAACTCTTTTTGTGGTGGCAAAGAATTGGAAGTCAAGGGGATGCCCATCAATTGGGGAATGGCTAAACATGTTTTGGCATATGAATATAATGGAATACTGTTGTGCTACAAGAAATGAGGAGCTGACAGACTTCATAATAACCTGGAGAGATTTATATAAACTGATGCTGAGTGAGGAGAGCAGAACCAGGAGAAATTTGTACACAATTACAGACACATCATATCTGTGATGACTGACTTTGATAGACTTGACTCTTCTCAGCAATGCAAGGTTGTAAGACAATTCCAAAAGACTCATGATGGAAAAGGCCATCCACATCCTGAGAAAGTGTAGAGAACTTTCAGAAGTTTCTCGGCTTCGCTTATGAAACGTTCCCCTTCCCTTTTTTATTATCTGAAAGGCTACAGGGCAGACAAGCAAGAGGATGTATTATGAAGGGAACGTTTTGGGGTCCCTTGACCTCCACAGGTATATTCCCCTGTCCTATACAGCTATCAGCAAAGGTTACCGGGCAGATAGCAATCTTTTTTGTTTATGCCTCTGGATATGGTCCTAGAATAATACCCTAATAAGTAACTAACCTTAAGCAAGGGTAAATAGTAAACAGGATTAAGGGACACTCCTTCTACATCATTTGCATTTCTTAGATGTAGGATCCTTCTACATTGTCTGCATTCTTTGGGGGTGTCTACATTCTCCTCGGGGGGCATAAAAACTCTGTGAGCCCCTTGTATCTTTCGCTCTGTATGAAATGGTCCTGTAATAAACAGACTATTGATTACACCCCCATCTCATTATTCTCACCACTTGCTAGCTCATCAACTGCGCTGGCTGCAGTAAGAAAGAATAATGGGGTCTGAATGCAGATTAAAGTAAACTACTTGCTCTCTCTCTCTTTTGTTTTGCTTTGCTTTGTTTCTTCTCTCTCAAGGTTCATTTCATTAGTTATAATTCTTCTTCACAACTTGGCTATTGTGAAAATATGTTTAATGTGAAGGTATATGTAGAACCAATATCATATTACATGCTGTCTTGGAGAGGGGGAGAGGAGAGGGAGGGGGAGAAAATTTGGAACGCAAAAACTTGTGAATGCTGAAAACTAAAAATAAATAAATTTAAAAGGAAAAAAAATTCTCCCCCAGTCTATTTGTGTTGGAGGACATAAAAGAAACAGCAAAACAGGAAACTGATAGATGGAGACAATGTTTTTCAGAGAGATCTAGATTTCTGTGAGCATAAGGAAAATGGGAAAAAGGATGAGAAAGATCTGTGATGAAGATGAGATTCTCAACAATAGAATTGTGGTTTTAGAGGGTGTAGAAGGATAAAGTTTGGGCAAAGGTTAGCTAAATGAGGACAAAAGCACAGACAGGTCTGAATTATAGGGACTAGCTGAGTAAGAGGCACACGCTTGTCCGCATAGATCTAGTTAGTTTGGGCTCCCGCTTGCCAGGGAATTGTGGACGGAAGCAGCGTCAGTGTGGGTGTTCTCTCTCAACACACTAGGGCTCTTGAGGTAAAGTCAAGAGGGAATACAGAGATGAAATGATTGAGTCCTCAGGGAATGGACTCCCAAGTTGCACCAGATACAGACTGCAGTCCAGGGTGTGGTATCCAAGGCAGCAATATCTTGAGAGACTTATTCAAATACCTTACTGAGATTGAGGTATATTAGGCCTAAATTCTCCTAATCTACCAGCCTAGTAATGATGTCTGAAAAGGAAATACATTCAGTCTGGCATGAACTGTTCTTGATAAAAATATATTTATTACTGAGCCTGTAGCAGGAACGGGTACTTGAATTTCCCAAGCACTCAGTCTGGGTCTTTACCTTCCATCTTATTTCTATGGCAGCTAGAAACACTTGAAAACCGTTTTTCATTAACTGAGGGATCATAAGGGATCCTTGCATAGCCTTTAAAAGTCTTGAGGACCACCTCACTTATATTCTTTGGCCATGGTGACACAGACCATATCCCTGACATGCCCCTGCTGGAGATTTCTTTAAGCAAACAAACATTTGAGAAGTATCAGTAAACAACCAAGATTAGAAGGAAAGTAGAAAGCTGGGAAACAATTTTTACAGCAAGTGTTTCTGATAAAAGCCTCAATTCTCAAACATATAGAGAATTGAATCAAATTTATAAAAATAGAAGTTATTCCCCAATTGATAAATGGTCAAAGGATACGAACAGGCAGTTTTCAAATGAAAAAATTAAAGTTATCTGTAGTCTTATAAAAAATGTTCTAAATTACTATTGATTAGAGAAATGCAAATTAAAATAACTTTGGGGTACCACATCATACCTATCAGATTGGCTATTATGACAGAAAAGGAAAATGATAAATGTTGGAGATGTAGGAAAATTGGGACACTAATACATTGTTGACGGAGTTGTGAACTGATCCAACCATTCTGGGGAGCAATTTGGAGCATTTTGGTCCAACAATACCATTACTAGGTCTGTATTCCACAGAGATCATAAAAAATGTACAAATGCACATGTATATGCATAAAAAAATTTATAACAACTCTTTTTATAGTAGCAAAAAAATGGACATTGAGAGCCAATGCATTATTTACAGCTCCAACAGTCATGATCAATATTCTTGCATGGTGCTCAATCACAAAATATAACAGGCTCGTGAATAAGAGCACCGGCACCAGTGTCAGGATGACCTGGGGATCAAATCCAGGCTCAGATACTTAGCACCACACCCAGAAACAACTGGCTGTGTAAACTTGAGCAAGTTACTTAACTCCAATTGCTTTAAAATATATATATATAACAGGCTCTCCATATATAAGGCAAAAGCAAAACATTTATTCAGACACCAGAAAATGGAATCCCAAAACCAGTCAGCCAATTACATCACTGGAACAAAGAAGTTAATAAGCCACAGCATCATTTAGCTTCCAAAAAAACAACATATGACCAACTTTTACTCGTGAACCTGACTGAACACGTTTCCTAAGTGTCCTTTCTTTCCCACCATCTATCTGACTCCCGGCTTCCTGTGGGCTCTGCTCTACCCTTCAGCAAACCCCTCCCACCACAGGCTCCATGTGACTACATCCAGCCTCTTAGGGGGTAAGGTTTATTTTCAAAGCAGGGAAGGTCTTCCAATTCTCCTAGGCTTATTTAGAGGCAGAGAAGATCTTCAAATTCCCATTACCATTACAGATGCCTATTAATTGGGAAATGGCTGAACAAGTTGTGGTACATAAATATAATAGAATACTACTGTTCTATAAGAAATGATGAGCAGGTAGATTTCAGAAAAACCTGTAAAGATTTACATGAACTGATGCTGAGTGAAGTGAGCAGAACCAAGAGAACAATATACACAGTAAGAGTGATATCATACAATGACCAATTGTGAATGTCTTCACTATTCTCAGCCCTACAATGATCCAAGAGAATTCCCAAGACCAATGATGGAAAATGCTATTCACATCCAGAGAAAGAACTATGGAGTCTGAATGCATATTGAAGCATACTATTTTCCCTTTTTGTGTTTTTTTTCCTTTTGTTCTGTTTCTTCTTTCACAACATAAGTAATGTGGAAATATGTTTAACATGATTGCACATGTATAACTGATATCAGATTGCTTGTCATCTTGGGAAGGGGGTAGGGGATAGAGGCAGGGAGAAAAGTTTGGAATTCAAAATCTTATAAAAATGAATCTTGAAAACTATCTTTACATGTAATTAGAAAAAATAAAATTATCTTTTTAAAAAAAAAGAATATATAAAAACAGAAAATCAATTTAACTAGTCAACCAATATTTACTGAGTACCTATTCTAGATGCAAGATCTCAAAAGCTATGGCCTCTGGTAAACAGAATGAAGGTTAGATATGTATACAGAGGACTCAAATTTTTACATCATAATTCTGACTGCTTTTGAGACTTCAGGCAAGACATATCCTTCTGGGTCTCAGTCTACTCCTCAATAAAATGAGGGTCCCTTCCAGCCCTAAATCTAGGGTTCTATTTTAGCTTTGAGGAACCATGTCAGGGTCACACTCCATTTTCCTCTGGGGTCACTTTACTTTATTCCTACTAAATTTAATCTTCTGCACTTATAGGAAAGCCTATATAATGGTAATGTAATTTGAATTTGAAGACCCCTTTTTGTATTGGCAAGTAAGCAGGTAATTAGCACCTTTTTTCAAGTTAAGCAAAGGTAGCAGGTACTTAGCACTTAGCAACTGATCAAGCCTCTGTTGAGGAAACAGAAGGTATGAACTCCTGTCTCCTGTTAGTAATGTAACAGGAAGGGGTTGGCTGAAACAGGAAGCTAATGCTATGTGCATATAAGGAAAAGCCCCAGGAAGGGACTGTCAGAATTTCTTGGGACCAGCATCTGGAGGCAGAGCAGTTACAGAAGAGAAATGAGAATCGAGAACTGAGTCAGAATTTCCTGAGAACTTGTGGTGGCAGAGCTTCTTCTGAAGAGGAGGCCAGGAGTCCAGGAGTCCAGGAGCCCAGGACTCTCACCCCTTCCCAATCCTACCCCACACACACACACACTGAATAAGATGATTCTTATTTTTTGAATGAGCTGCAGAAGACTGAGGAAGCATGACCAGGATGCTAAAACTTTGTCTGTTTGTGGCTTGGTTGAGCCTTGAATTCCCTGGAACAGAAACTGTGAAGGATTTGAGATGGACTGGACCCTGTGAACTTCAGTGTGGAGCAGGGCTTACACAGAGAGCTGGACAAGGAACTGGGAGCTATCTGCCTTTGAATCCAGGTGACTGGTGGATTCAGGTAGGAGTTGTCTGCCTCAAGTCAAGATGAAAAGACCTCTCTGTGGGTACTAAGTAATGATGAAATTATAATTTACTAGTGACCTAGGGGTGGAGGGTCTATGTATTTTCTAATGATTGTACTTGGTGATTAATGAGATTTAGTAATTGATTACTGAATAAGTGACTGAGTGAATTAATGTAGTGTCCCCCATGAGCGGAAGACTTTGACTATTGTACTTTGAGATGATTGTTCTTTGTTCAAAACTTTGTGGCCCCTATGGTGGAAACTGTGTGGCCATTTAAATGATGAGCTGTTGTGAATAGTATATTGTGATTTTCTGTGATATGTTGTAATATAGTGAATGTTTCACCTTGATTTTCTGTGAATGTTTTGCTTTGATTTGTTACTGAATAAATAAGAGTATTCACCTACACTGTGCAATCAGAACCTTAAAAGCTGTTCACAGTAGCCCTCTTCTGGAGCCTGGCTTCTAATGAAAGAGGTCAGGCTTCCTTTTCTCAGACTCTTCACCTTAAGTCCCTCATCCTAATGCCCCAGGGAAAAATGGCTGAAGGCCTCCCAAGAAGAAACAGGAACAAATAACCATTTATTAAATACTTACTGTGTACCAGGCCCTGGGCTAGGTGCTTCATTATCTCATTTGATCCTCACACAGACTCATTTTACAATTGAAGAAACAGATAGGCAGAAGCTAAGTGACTTGCCCAGGATCATGCAGCTATGTATGCTTCAGAGGCTGGATTTGAACTCAGGGTAAGTGCTCTATTCACTCTGCCACTCACCTGAGGAAGTGAAAAACATAAAGCATGGGACAGGTGTCTCACAAAAAAAAGAAATAATGAAATTCAAAAGTTCTCATAAGATAGTAAGACTTAAACAAAATAAGAGTCAGTGGCTGACTACTATTCTGTCTCACTGGATGGTTGATGCTTAAAACTGTGAAGGAATTTTCAATGCTACTTATTAAGCATTTTACATTTCACTTTAGTCTTGCAATGTCCAAAATTTCCCTCCATCCTATCCTGCCCCCCACTTATTCTATTTCTACTTTGACCCTGTCCCTTTTCAAAAGTGTTTGCTTCTAACTACCCTCTCCCCTAATCTGCCCTCCCTTCTATCATTTCCCTCTTATCCCCTTCCCCCTACTTTCCTGTATGGTAAGATACTCAATTGAGTGTGTATGTTATTCCCTCCTTAAGCCAAATCCAATGTGAATAAGATTGATCTATTCCCTTCCACCTTCCTGCTCTTCCCCTCCATTGTAACAGTTTTCTCTTGCTTCTTTTATATGAGATAATTTACCCTATTCTATCTCTTCTTTTCTCCTCCCAATATATTCCTCTCTCACCTCTTAATTTTATTTTTTAGATATCATCCTTTCCTATTCAACAGATCCTGTGCCCTCTATGTATAAATGTACACACATATATACACACACAATATATATTTATATACACATATACCCTCCTATACATTACCTTCTATGTTTTCATTTGTTTGGATCTGTTTTATAGTATCTTGATTTCTCATAAAGTCATTAGCTTTCATTTGCTCCAATCTACTTTTGAAGGAATTATTCTGTTTTGTGAGCTTTTGAAATTCCTTTTCAATCTGGCCAATTTGGTTTTTAAAGGCTTTCTTCTCTTCATTGGCTTTTTGGGCCTCTTTTGCCGTTTTAGTTAGTCTATTTTTCAAGGTGTTATTTTATTCAGTGTACTTTTTTGGGGTCTCCTTTAACAGGCTGTTGACTCGCTTTTCATGATTTTCTTGCATCATTCTCATTTCTCTTCTCAATTTTTCCTCCACTTCTCTTACTTGATATTCAAAATCCTTCTTGAGCTCCTCCATGGCCTGTAGCCAATTCATATTTTTCTTGGAAGCTTTTGATGTAGGAGTTTTGACTTTGTTTTCTTCTTCTAGTTCCATGCTTTGATCTTTTTTGTCCTCCAAAAAAGGATTCTGTGGTCTGACTTCATTTCCTCTGCTTGCTCATCTTGGCAGCCAATTACTTGACTTTTGAGCTCTTTGCCACAGTGGAACTCTTCTTGCACAGTGGAGAGAGCTGTGTCCCAAATTGCTGGGGTTTTTGCAGTTGCTGGAACTATGAGGATGGTGCCCTCTCTACAGCCACCACAAGCTCTGTCACACTGGCCACACACCCCAGGACCACCATCCAAGACTGTGACCCAGATACAAGCAGGTCAAAGCAAGAGCAATTACCCTTTGAATGGTTGCTTGGTCCCCCTACAATCTGCAGGCCAGGAGCTCTGGAGGCAGCCACGCAGCAGCAGCTGCCTTGCCTCAGCCACCATTCACCCAGGGGGCAGGGGCCAGACCACGCTCTTCAGTCACCCAGTTCCAACAGAGTTCCTGACTGACCTTTTACTTTTTCTTTGGCACTTATGGGTTGAGAAGTCTGGAAACTGCCACAACTGCAGATGATTTACTCTCCTGAAGTCTGCTCTGGCCAGTCTGGGCCATTGGTCAGGGCCACCCTGGGATCTGGGCCCACACAGGGCTGTATTCGACTCCCAGTCTGGTGAGATAGACCCTTTCTTTTGCCCTGCCAGGCTGTCTTCAGAGGGAGATTTGTTTCTCTCCATGACTTTGTAGGTTCTGTAGCTCTAAAATTTATTTAGAGTCATTTTTTTTTACTGATATTGGAGGTGGTTGGAGCAGGAGCTGAAGTAAGTTCCTGCTTTTACTCCACCATCTTGGCTCTGCCCCTCTTTACATAGTTTTGCAAGTGGGTATTAGTTTAAATCCTCAGAAGAAATATTGTTTTACCTTGAAGGATAAATGAAAAAAATTAACTCAATTTTAACATCAATGTATCTTACAGGGGTCAAGGACTGAGCAAGAGAAGGAAATTAATCAATTAAGTTATTTCATGACCTCTTGACGGTTCACTGGGCAGAACATAGAAAAGATATAACAAATGATTCCTGATCTCAAAGGATTTAAAGTCTTACTAGGGAGACAAGCCTTACATGAAATAATTAGAGAATAGTACAGCTAACAGTCAAGTTATGAACTGTGCACAACAAAGCTGAAAGGTAATAATTAGGAGAAAAAAGTTCATCGTAGGCTAGAGTGGTCCAAGAGACTTCATGGAAGAGGTTTAACCAGAGCTTGATCTTGAAGATTGGATACGATTTGCAGCGTCAAAGAAAAGGGTCAGGAGGTAGTCTCCTGAAGATGTTGGGAAGATGATGGTGAACTCATAGAATATGTTTTTAGAATGACTCCTTAATGAATCAACCCAGAGAAAAACAGAAAATATATATAAATATCAACCAGTCTTCATACTATTTTTTTTTTCATTTCAAACCTTTCCTAACTATTCTAAGCTATGGGAAGATAGGCACATTAATGAATTTTTGATGGAACCAAATTTTTCTAATCATTCTGCTTTTTTTTTTTTTTTGGAGAGGGGAAGGTAGGGCAATTGGGGGTTAAGTGACTTGCCTAAGGTCATATGGCTAGTTTTTTTTAAGTGTCTGAGGCCTGATTTAAACTCAGGTCCTCCTGACTCCAGGGCCAGTGCTCTATTCACTGTACCACCTAGCCTCCCCTGGTCTTACCATTCTGAAAAAGAACCTGAAAGTCTACTAGAAAAGTAACTAAATTGTATTTTCTCTTTGATCCTGTGATATTGTTGCTAGGTATTCATTGCTAATGAAGTCTGAGATATAGGAAAATGTATTATATATGCAAAAATATTAATACCAGTACTTTAGCATTTTTAAAAATACCAAAATTTTAGTATAGCATCTAGGTGGAACAGTGTATAGAGTGACAGGCCTGGAGTCAGGAGGATTCATTTTTCCAAGTTCAAATCTGGTTTCAGACATATATTGGCTATGTGATTGTGATAGTAATGGCATTTAAAGATTCCCCCTGTATTGGCTTGGTTTTCAAATTGATTGTGTTAAAACCCAGAGCTTGTTAATCCCACCTGTGGGATGGACTTGTTGATGTGAAAAGAAAGTCCTGAAGTGGGAGGAGCTGGTGACATAGATTTGGAGAGACAAGAGAGAGGCAGAAGAACTTTTTTGGAAGCAGCACCTCGTGAAGAGAGAGAGACTGAGAGAATTGCTGGTGGCTGCTTTGAATCGCCCTGGACTTTTGAGACCTGCCCCCTGAGCTGCCAAGGACTGAGGAGACATGGCTGTTTTGCTGGTACTTTGTCTGTCTGTTTTGATGTTGTTTTGCCAGATTTGTCCACTGGTGAAAGACAGTCCTTTTGTTGAAGAAGTCCTGGAACCTGGCTGTTCGCTAAGAAGCACTGAGACTGTCCTGCAGACAGAGAGTGAATACTGTCCACTGGTGAGGGACAGTGCTGTTGTTGCAGGGGTCTGGGAACCTTTCTGTTGGTTCAGAAGCCCTGAAGAAGGATTTTCTTGTTGTATGTTTACAGAAATCCTGGGAAAGGGCTTTGCTAATGTTTTAGGGGTTCTAGGACTGTTCTACAGACAGAGGATGAATTAATGAAGGGACTGGCAATATATCTTGTGGCCTTGCTAAGCCTTGTCTCCCCAGGAACTAAGATTGTTTAGAGCTTGCCTCGTGTCAAGATGAAGAAAAGACCTCCATTTGGGTATTAAGTGCTGTGCTTAAACTTGATGTAACTCTGGGGTAGATTCAATTGTGATCCAGGGGTGGGGAACTTTTGACTTTATGTTTGGAAACTAATCTCCATTTGAGAAGAGGGACTTTGTGGTGGACTAAATGAAGGTATAGCCTAGGGGTGGAGAAGTATTTAGAACAGGGACTTTGTAATTGATTGAATGATTGGAAGGTCCTGGGGTAGGGTAGTACTTGGAGATTATTTAATCACACTTAGTAAATGCTGTATTTGGAATGATGTCATGTTTTGATCTTCTCTGTTCTTGGTTTGTCACTGAATAAAATGGAGAGCACCCATGCTGGTATTTTGAACCTTGGGAAGTTGCCTTTCCTTGGCAATTACATTACAGTGATTCTGGGAAAATCACGTAACCCTGTTTGCTTCAATTTCCTCATCTATAAAATGAGTTGAAGAAGGAAATGACAAACACTCCAGTATCTTTATCAAGAAAACTTCAAATGGACTCATGGGTAGTCAGACATGAATGAATCAGATGAACAACAACAATGAACTTTAGTAGTAGCAAAGAACTGGAAGGAAAGTGGATGGCCATTTACCAAAATGAATGTATCAAGAAGTGGTATGTGAGGGGCGGCCAGGTGGTTCAGCGAGTAAGAGCACCGGCCCCAGTGTTAGGATGATCTGGGGATCGAATCCGGGCTCAGACACTCAGCACCCACCCAGAAACACCTGGCCGTGTAACCTTGAGCAGGTTACTTAACCCCAATTACTTAAAAAAAAAAAAAGAAGTGGTATGTGAATGCAATGGATTATTATTGTGGTAGAAGAAGAATAGGAAGAAATAATTAGAAAGGAAATTATATAAACTTTTGCAGAGTGGAATAAATGGAGCAAGAGAACAATATACTCAATGGCTGCAATAATATAAAGGAAAATGATATGGAAGACATTAGAACTTGGGTGTGCAGTGCTGTAGTCATTTCCTACCCAGTTGCCCTCCTGGACTTCATGGTTTTCAGAACTTTCTAACTCGCACCTCCTCAGATCATTACCCACCCTTGCTGTTAGGATTTCATTGTACTTTCCTCCACAGTCCTCAACCCTTCACCTGCCCAGTTTTTAGGTTCTTTTTCATGTGCTATTTTCCTCCATTAGACTGTAAGCTCCTAAGAGGGCAGGGACAGTCATGCCTTTACTTATATCTTCAGCACTTAACATCCTGAATGGCCCAATGTAGGTACTTAATAAATATTTATTGATTCTGGCTCTGACTCAGCAGAAATCCCTGTTTTAGAGTGTGATGGTTATGCATGCCTCCTGCCTCCAAGCAGAGAGGTATGGACTTTAAGTTAGAAATGAGGCATGCATTGTTAGTTGTTTTTGCATTAAGGTCTATCTTGTTGGGCGGTAGATAGAGTTCCTGTTTTATTTTAATGTTGTTACCTTTTATTTCTCTTCTTCCAGGTTTTCTTCTACTTCAGTATATTTGCACTCCAAATCTGCTTATCTCACTTCTTTAGAAAGATTTTTTTATTGTGGATTCATTTTTTTCTATTATGTTTTGAAAGGACTAAATTCTGAACTATATTAGTTCCTACTTTCTTATTTCATGAATTTAATTTCCATTTGGAATCATTCTGGAGTTTCTTATTTTTGTTCCACGCTCTCTTGGATGTCCCCAGGATTCAGTATTTCAATATGCACTGGATTATCTACTTTTGTTTTGTGCTATTTGTTAAGAGAGCTTTTTAATTTCTGTAAGGATTTAGTATTCATCCCTTCCTTCTAGTTTTATTGTCTTCTCCTGATTTATTTATTACACTCATGGGTTTTGTTTTTTAGGATTTTTTTTCCTTTCGAAATCTTTGGTGTTTTATTCTTTTTTTCCTAATGATTCCTTGGCATTCACTTTTTTATGCTTCTTCCTTTGCTGGTGAGTACATTCCCTAATCTGGGAAAAGCTGCCTTAATATTATTCCTCCTGTGTTGGGGGATCAAGGGTTCATCAGCCTGAGGCCCTGCCCTGAGCACCTTTTGGGGACATAGGATGGGCCCCAGCTGGGTTTCAGTCCTGTTTCCTTCAGGTCTGGTAAAGCCAGACACACTCTTCCTACCTCCATTTGAGTTCTTCCCTTGAATTTCCTCCTTTTCTTCTCATGGCTGAACATAATCTATTATCTGCCACTTTCTTTTTAGGTTTTGGGAAAGGGGTGGAAAGTGTTATGTGTAAAGTCTCTGCAGCTTTAGGAGTCCCTAATCTTGGACTAGGCCCAGTAGAAAGTAGCATTTTTTTCCCTCCTCCACTTCTGCCTTTTTTCTCACTTGGCTAGGCAGAATCTCTGTCTGCCGTTTGATATAGTGTTGAGAGGCAGCCAGGAGGAGAATGTGTCAGCACAGTCTTTGCAGAAGGAGAGGATGTGAACTTGTCCCTCCCCCACTCAATCAACTCAAATGCTTCTCTATCGCCACTAAGATAAAACATAAACTCCTGTTTAGCTTTTAATGCCCTTCACGACCTGTCCCCAGTCTGTCTTTCTATTGAATATTAGTTTCCTTTCTGCATTTTGCAGTCCACCCAAACTTGACATCTCTCTGTTCCTCACCGGACAATTCATTTCTCATCTCTGTTCCTTCCAGTATCTCTCCCCTATGTCCAAATGCAGTCCCTCCTAATCTCTTTCTCATAGAATCCTTCTCTCCCTTTAAGGCTCAAAAACCACCTTTGCTGTGATCCAAAAAACAGGTGAAACTGGCTTGAGTTGTTCCCACCAATCTTCCTTGCTTCCCCCCTAGCCTCACCCTAAAAAGGTCTCTATTCATCAAAGAAGCTATGGAGAAGACCTGGGACAGTTTGAATACACTTTGTCTCCAGGTGGAATGATTTAGGATTTAGTTGTGGACCCTTTGGCCAAAGAGAGTATAAAAATAGTTTTAGGACATTAGTGGAAAAACTCCTAAGACCCCAGGTAACCTTCTTACTGACTGTTTTTAATTTTCTTGTTGGGGCTTGCTTTTGAGTGCTTCATTTGAGTGTCTTTTACCTGGGTATCATTAAATGCTTTTATTTATTTTTTTTGGTCTTTATTAATTTGTTTACTTTTAGTTTACAAGATTCATTACCACAAGTCCTTGAGTTTCAACTTTTCTCTCCCTCTCCCCCTCCTCCCCATGGCAGCATACAATCAAGTATAATATCTGCAAATACTTTCACATTAGTCATTAGTCAAGTTATAAAGAAGGATTGTATTAGAAAGAATGAACAATATGAAAGAGGAAACAAAACCAAACAAGAAAAAGAAAAAGACCAGGTAGTTTGCTTCAATCTGGGTCCAAACTCAGTTCTTTCTCTGAATGTAAACATCTCTCTCCATCATGAGTCTTTTGGGGTTGACTTATGGCACTGGATTTCTGAGAAGAGTCCGGTTTATCAAAGTTGGTCATCACACATATGTTGTGTCTGTAATTGTGTAAAATTGTGTGGAATAGATTGGGTATTATAGTAATCTACTGTTTGATAAACCCAAAGACCCCAGTTTTTGGGATAAGAACTCACTATATGACAAAAACTGCTGGGAAAACTGGAACATAGTATGGCAGAAACTGGGCATAGACCATTATCTAACACCGTATACCAAAATCAAGTCTAAATGGGTGCATGATCTAGGTATAAAGGCTGATACTGCAAGCAATCTGGGAAAGCAAGGAATAGTTTACCTGTCAGATTTGTGGAGAGGGGAAGACTTTATGACCAAACAAGAATTAGAGAGCATTACAAAATGCAAAATGGATAATTTTGATTACATTAAATTGAAAAGCTTCTGTACAAATAAAGTCAATGTAACCAGGATTAGGAGGGAAGATGAAAATTGGGAAAGAATTTTTACAACCTATGTCTCTGATAAAGGCCCCATCTCTAAAATATACAGAAAATTGAGTCAAATCTATAAGAATACAAGTCATTCCCCAATTGATAAATGGTCAAAGGATATGAACAGGCAGTTTTCAGAGGAAGAAATTAAAGATATTTATAAGCATTAAATGCTTTTATTAAAGGATTTATTAAAGGTTTAGCTAAATCCTCAGGCTCTAAGTGATTAACTATACTAGATGACTGCCAATATGGCTGGGTTGACTTCCTTTCTGATATGAGCCTTTTCCTGATCCTTCTCTCCACCCCTAATCACTATAGTACCCTCCCACTCTAGCTATCTTGTATTGAACTACCTTGTGTTTATTTGTATTTATTCCCTTCACATGTATTCTATATGTGCTCGGACTATTGTCTTCCCATTAGAATGTAAGTTTCTTGTGAGTAAGGACTGTTTTATTCTTTGTATATATAACCTTAGTACATAGTATTTAGAACTTGTTGACCCATAGTAAGTGCTTAATAAATATTTACTTATTTATTGATAGATACCATCCTTTGTACTAGGCCTAAGGTTGTATGTTCTTGATGGTAGATTGTTAGGGCAGTTTAAAGCCAAGCACAAGCAGCTCTCCTGAGGACTGCTGGTGTGAATAACTTTAAGGTTCTTATCACATAGTATAGTGAACTCTCTATTTATTAAAAAAAAAACTAAAGCAAAACATTCACAACAATATAACATAACAACTTATTACTTTTTTTTTTAAGCAATTGGGGTTAAGTAACTTGCTCAAGGTTACATGGCCAGGTGTTTCTGGGTGGGTGCTAAGTGTCTGAACCCAGCATTCGATCTCCAGGTCATTCTGACACTGGAGCCGGTGCTCTTACTCGCTGTGCTACCTAGCCGCCCCATAACAACTTATTACTAAGGTGGCCACATGGTCTTAAACAAAAGATATCATTCAGTAAGTCACAATCTCAATCAGTCAATATAAAGTACCCATCTAAAGTCTTCTTTCATCTTGATTGGAGACTGGCTTCCAATCATTCTTAATTCAATAATCCTTAAGGAGCAATCATTCTTAAGGGGTACAAAGTACAAAGGTCTCCCACCCCTGGGTCACACACAGTTTTAATTTTGTCAGTCAGCACTAAATACCCAAGTGAAGGTCCTTCCATCTTGACTGCAGGCTGACTTCCAAACTCCATGGCTCCTCTTCCCATGCTCCCAGCTCTTTACATATATAAATTATCTATTTTTATCATTCTTTTCTTTTCATTTTGAGTTCCAAATTTTCTCCCTTACTCCAACCCCTTCCCCGCCCACTGAGAAAGCAAAGAAATATGATAGCAATTAATTATACATGTGAAATTATTCAAAACATATCTCCATATTAGTTATAGTAACACAAAAACACACAAAAAATAAAGCTAGAAAATTATACTTTCATTTGCATTCAGAGCTTATCAGTTCTCTCTCTGGAAATGGATAATATTTTTTCATCATGAGTGCTTTGGAATTGTCTTGTGTCATTGTATTGATCAGAGTAGCTAAGTCTTTCACAGTTGATCAACATTATAACATTGCTGTTACTATGCACAATGATCTCCTGATTCTTTTAACTTTATTTTGCATAAGTTCATTTAGGTCTTACCATGTTTTTTCTGAAACCACTCTTTTATCATTTCTTATAGAATAATAGTACTTCATCACAACTATATGTCACAACTTGTTCACTCATTCCCAATTAATGCTGAAGCTACATTTAAAAAAATATGTTTTTATTGTATCTTTTATTTTATTGCTTTATTGTGATCTTAAAAAATTTCTATCACCATCATTTTCTCCCTTTATTTCCATTGCCAGTATTTCTCCTTTTCCTCCTCCTGGAGAGCCATCCCCTATAACAAATAACATTTTTAGAGATGAAAATAGAAAAAAAATCAGCATAACTAATCAATACATCAAAAATACATGCAGTAGACAACACTTGTGGACCTCTCATTTCTGCAAATGGGTCAGGACCATTCCAAATCATGCTTGCTTTTCATAATTTTGCAACACTTGTTTTGTTTGAGGTTCTGTTGACATTGTTATAAGTGTTGCATACGTTGTTTTCTTAGCTCTGCTTGCTTCACTCTATATAAATTTATGTAGGTCTTTCTATGCTTTCCTGAACTCCTCACTTTATCATTTTCACAGCACAGCAATATTCCATTATATTCACATACCACAATATGTTTAGTCATTCTCCACTTGATGGGCATCTATTTTGTTTACAATCCTTTGTTATCATAACAATTGCTGCTATAAATATTTTGGTATATATTCAAACTTTCTTCTTATCAATGACCTTCTTGGACTATAAACCTAGTAATGGAATCTCTGAGTCAAAGTTATTTTTGTCACTTTGTTTCCAGAATTCCAAAGTGCTTTCCAAAATGTCCTGATTCTACTCCACCAACAAAGCACTGGTATGCATGATAAGACTTCTTCCTGATGCCTTTGCATAGGCCTGGTGAATTGTGATGAGTTGTATGCTTCTCGAGAACAAAGCTATTAATTCCTTCTTTGCTGAATGGCCCCATAACATCCTGGACCTCTGATATTGATCCGAGTACAGGGCAGGTATACAGGAGAGAAAGATCCTGGGCATTCCCACACTACTTGGCCCAATATTTTTATTGTTTCAGGGACCTACCTGAGTCCTTGTCTCCTTTCTAGAAGTTTCCTTCCTTAAGACCTTGTAATCTAGTAACACCAGGAATGGTAATTGCTTTCTGAAGGTTAAAATATGCCTGCTGTTTGTTGCCATTGTTGAAGCAAGAACACCTGGCAACTTCCTGGCATGACTACATTTGCTCCTTAACACCCTCCTATTTTAGCTGTATTGTTTTTTCCTGTGGTGCTAACAAAAACTAGAAAAGGCATCATTTTGCAATAGCAGGGTTTTTTAATCACTTCACATTATGAGTATTCAGTAGAGGTGTCTAAGAGTGACAAATATTTCTGAAGTAGCCCTCTGGATTAATCTCTCTGCTAGTGAACTGTGTATCATATTGAGGAAGAATGTCAAGTTGAGAATATGTAAATGTGCTTGTCTTTAGTGCCCTTGTTTCATGAGTATACAGCAGTGATAAATCAGCCTACCTTGAAGGGAATTGCTACTGGAACTGTTCTCTACTGCACCTGCTCAAACTGCTTTCTTTCATTTATTAGTTTATTGCTGTTATCGTAAGATTAGTCAGTTTTCTTTATGTAAAGCTAAAGAGAGATATTATATCTCCTTATTCCTATGTAAAGGTAAGGTTCTATCCCACCCAAATATTATTTTGGAAGGCTAATACATTTCAACTGAATCAAGTAATCGAAAGTCTAATAAACCAGGTGTGAATAATTAATCAATTACAGAGAACCATATGGATTTGGCTATTAAATGAAAAGCAGGTGATACCCCACAAGAAACATTTTATATTTTAGGAGAATGAGTAAAACCTCTTGGACTATATATAAAAACAGTAAGCCAGGGTACAGTGACAGTCAAGTGGTGAATGGGACTAGTGGTGAAAGAATCACAGTTGAAAGGACTCCAATCTGAAAATTGGAGCCAAGCCCCTGAGACAGAATCACTTTGGGACAGGGGAGGGGACAAGCGGAGCAGATAAAAGTTTGTTCTTCCTCTCCTACCCAACCCCTCTTCACCACTGACGTTATTTTCAACAGACTAGAACAGTTGCAGGAACTGCATCGAGCTCAGATCAGAGACACCAGACCAGTAGGAGAAAACACACCTAGTTTGGACCAATAATTACTTGAGGAAAGGCAGCTTCTCCGTTATGGAAGAGAGAAGTATCAGCTATGGAATCTACAAAATTAATAACCATTGGAGCTTAACAGAAAGCTTCACCTAAATGGAATTTAGGTTCTCCCTAACCTTTGTAGAGTTATAAAGGGAGGAAAAGATTTACAGGAGCAAGTTGTGTTACCCCTTTGCCACATGTATGCTCTACACATGTGCCTCATTACTTTTGGATTTAAAGTTGGTATCCATTCTCCCCATGAATGCTCTGTGTTTGTGGGGGGGGTGCCTCAGAGTTTTGGGGAGAGTGTTATATCATTTTTTTTTCTTTTTGGAGAGGGGAAGGTAGGACATTTGGGGTTAAGCGACTTGCCCAAGGTCACATGGCTAGTAAGTGTTAAGTGTCTAAGGCCAGATTTAAACTCAGGTCCTCCTGACTCCAGGGCTGGTGCTTTATTCCTTGTGCCACCTAGACCATGTTAAGTAAATATCTCTGCTAAAGAGAAAGTAAGTCTGACTGATGGTTAGTGGGAAGTGAGAGGAATGATTATCAATAACCAATGATTTGGGAGATCCAGAGTTTCCTTTTTTTCTATAGTCCTCATTTTAAAGTCCAGTCTTTTGAAGGACATAACTTATAAGAAGATTGAATTAAGTCTTATTGAATTATTAAATATTGAATTAGCTCTTCAGTCATGGTCAGATTCTACCCAACCTTACAAGGAATTTAATCCCATTGTGTTCTATTCAGATTTGGGTATGGATAAATTCATCGAGTAGATTGCCCAAGGGGTGTGTGTGTGTGTGTGTGTGTGTGTGTGTGTGAGAAACAAGAATGTCCATTATCACTACTGTTATTCAATATGGTACTAGAAATATTAGGTTTAGCAGTAAGAGAAGAAAATGAAATTGAGGGAATTATAATAGGCAAAGAAGAAATAATGTCAAGGTCAGAGATCACGCTTCTCATCTGTGACAACTACTCCCATTAGCATTGTCCTTAAACTATGCTAGGACTAAATCTACAACCTGCTCTTCTGCCTTGCACTCACGGTCCTTAAAAATAATGCTAATTTAAAAAAATCATCTCTCTAGTTTCTGGGTAACAATGATGATATCTTTTCAATCTCCTCACATTGGCAATCCAGTTTTTCCAAAGATATTAATAAGAGCCAGGAGATTATTAGCCTTTTTAGATTTTTATTCTCCTTGTTGTAAAGCCAAGCACAAGCAGTTCTCCAGAGGACTGCTGCTGTGAATAGCTTTAAGATTCTGATCACATAGTATAGTGAACTCTCTATTTATTCAGCAATAAACTAAGGCAAAACATTCACAGAAACCAAAATACAGCATTCACAATGATATAACAACAAATTATCACTAAAGTGGCCACTAGTTTTAAACAAAAGATATCATTCAGTAAGCTCTTAACTCAATCATCCTTAAGAAGCAATCCTCTTTAAGGGACACAAAGTACAAAGGTCAAAGTTTTCCCACCCCTAGGTCACTTGTCTTAATCTCTCAGTCAAAAAGTCTTCTTTCTTCTTGATTGGAAATTAGTTTGCAATCATCCTTAACTCAATCATCTGTAAGGGGTACAAGGTACAAAGTACAAAGTTCTTCCACCCCTAGGCCACAGTATATCATGGTCTTCTCAGTCAGTATTAAGTACCCAAGGAGAGGTCTTTTCATCTTGACTCAAGACTGGTTCCCAAATTCCATGGTTTCTCTTCCATGGTCCCAGCTCTTGCCTGAAGCTACCCAACCGTCACCTGGATTCACAGGCAGGCAGCTCTCAGCTCCTCGTCTGGCTCCTGGTCCAGTTCCTCATCCAGTTCCAATTCCATACTGAAGCTCACAGTGTCCAGTCCACCTCAAGTCCTTCACAATTTCTGTTTCTGGGAAGACTAAGCTTAACAGAGCCAAAACAACATTCACACACATTGCTGGCACCATCATCAATTCACTATCTGCCTGTGAAATCAACACAGACCCACCAACAAGGTCTGAGAACTCAACACAAATCATCAGTATAGTCCCAGGACCTCTGAAAGCCTCCTCCAGGATTTCTGTAAACAGACAACCAGAAAATCCTCTTTCAGGGCTCCCAGTAAAGTCCCAGGGCTTTTGTACCAAGTATTAAAAACATAAATCAACCCAAACAGCACAGACAGAGTGCTGGCCACCATGAGTGTTCCCTCTCTCCCACCTTGTGCTTCTGGTTTCATATAGTCACTAGCTCCTCCCTGTTCTGCCCCCCTCTTAAGTCCTTCCTGTTCCTGTCTTTGGCAAACCCCTTCCACTGTGGGATTCATAGGTACTGTTTCTTAACAAAGACTTGATATAATCGGGGGCAAGGCTCAAAGAAACTTGAACTGAAACAAGGTGCTAAATGACTAAATAACTGAAACAAAGTGCTAAGTATTCATTTGCTCCCCATTACACTTGTCAAACTCCTTAAGCACCCATTCAGCTAACCATACAGGGTCAGATGAATCCCCTTCCTTATCTCACTCAGAGGGTATCTCATATAATACTAAAAATACTTCAGTAACAGGATACCAGAGTTCTCTTTCTGGCCATTCAGTCACACATGACTTCCTTTCTTCCACACCACCCTTCCTATACTTCAACAATGAATATAACTATGAAGTCATTGCAATCAGCTCCTGTCAACTAATGCCATGGATTCGAGGTCATTCTTAGGTCCAGTCATTCAGGTTTAGGATTGCGATTGGATGACATAAAAGTGAGAGAAATTTACTTAAGATTCAAAAGGATACAATTCAGATAAAATGTTACCTCCTTCCGGCTCTACATTTTCCACAGTAATGGCTGTTATAAGTCAGACAGGCACTTCTGTAAGGCAGTGGGAATTCTGTTGAATCATTTAAGTCCGAATTCCCATAAATTCAGTCTTTCATGCCTCAAATGACAAGGCAACTAAACCAATGATGATCCCAAGTTTCTTGCCTACTTAAAGGTAAAACCAATCCTTCCTACATGCAACAGATGTTGCTTCTACATCACTCACAAAATCATAAGCTTAGTGTTTTAGGATTGGAGCTTGGAGTGCTCAGTCATATGAAGAGGCTGGAATATAGGATCCTTGCAGAAGAACAAAGATGGACAAAGAATATGTCATTGGTGGAACTGGATCAAGGCTACAGGATAGAGAATGCTCTCTAATCAGAAGCCAAGGATCCCAGGACTTTCCACTTCTTATTCCCTATCTTGGGATTTATGGGAACAACTAGATTAATGCTGTGATGATAGAACCCCTCAACAAAGGGGATCAGTTAATTCTTCTCCTTCAAAGGTGTTAAAACTGTCCTTGAGACTTAATTGGCTTAGAGGACTGAGGATCTGGAGGCTGACAGAGTTTCCTGTTCACCTGGGTACCCAGAGTCATGAGGACCTCCAGCTGGGTGCTGAGGCTTGACACATAGACCACAATGGGCAGCATAGAGATTCTCCACTGAATCAGTACTGCATCCCTAATGATTCCTTTTCCTAATTTATATATCCTTCTCTTGTTTTGTTAACAGTTAGATGGACTATGAGTATTTCAATTCATTCCATTTTAGAACCAAAGGTACTATTTTGATCTGGTCAGCCATGGTTTATTACAAAGGAAGAGTTAGGAACCTGCTGTCACCCCAAGAGGGCTGGTGAATCTGTCCCAAATTTAGTTTCTAATTTGGAGAATTTATAAACAGCAGAGGATTCTCCACCGCCTAGTTATTTAACTCAGTGAAAAAGTATTAACACCTATTTTAAGTCAAGCACTGTGCTAAACCCTAGGGGTACAAAGAAAGGCAAAAGCAGTTCCTGCCCTCAAGCAGTTTATATTCTAACTAGGGTGACAACATTTGGAAGAAAATCAATATATACAAAAGATGCCCAGAAAGTAGATGGAAGAGACTTTCTCTCACCAAATAGATGAGGACCCTAAATGGAGTTGTACCATTACCAGTCACTTGGGCCTCTGGAGCCAGAATATTCAAGTATTTCCTTAAGGTGGTTTTAACTCAAAGTTGCTCTGGTCTTTTCCAGGCAAGGTCTGCATCCCTACAGACTTACAACAAGTTCGAGGAATGTGGATGGAATGAACAGTACACACCTGTTGTAGTACTCATTAAGGGGTTGTCTTAAAGCTCAGAACATTTCCTGAGGGCTGCCACAATATATCGTGTCCATCAATATTTACATCCCTGGTTGTTCCTTTTGGAATTCTTTCAGGTAACTGCTGTGCCATCTTGAGTATGAAAGTTCTACATTACAGGTAAGGAGGATGTGTCTTGTGAGTACCCATCTTGTGAGTACTGTCCATATTTAGAATACTTTATTGTCATGGTGCAATCTGCTGACCCCCTGGCAACATTTTTCTGGTTGTGTGACTAGATGCGAAAACAGCGCCAGAGGATTTAATAATTTAAAATGAGATATTGGATTACATTCCCCAGGATTACAATTTTCCAAATGGTACTCACTTTAAAATAAAATATGAAATCTGCCACCTTGATTTAAGTTGAGCAGGGCTAAAAGGTAAAATAGCCCTCCACCTCATACCTCTGCACTTCCCTTTCTTAATTGGCATTCAGTGGCCAGATATGTCCACCTTAGTTTGGATTTTACTCTTGTATCTATAGATATTTCACATAGGCCTTTGGATGACAATGATGGTAGTAGTGATGATAATGAAAGGCTATTTTAGAACTACTGACTTATGAGATGAGAGGCATCATGATAAATTAGCCGTTAAGTCCTGTCTCTTACCTACCGCCTGTGAGAGAAACCACAAGCTGCTTACCTTTCAAGTTCCTCCCGTCAGTTCCTTAAGACTTTTTACAGGGGATAGAACAGATCCTAAGGGAGGGGACTGGGGGTGTTGAGTGGGTGGGGGAACAGATACAGAACAAGATTTACATATTTACATACATGTGACACATAGGTTTGATTTACCAATCCAGTAGACTCTAGTAATAGGCAACAAATCAGGATGACAGATTTTGTGTATTTTAATTTAAAGTTAATGTATTTGGTATTAACCTTTCAGAAGGTAGTGTGGATAAGGTCAATTACTGGGTTCCAGTTCCATAAAGAAAAGGGCGCAAGGCTGCCTAATTCTGAGGGAACTAGTTATCTGGAAAATAAGTACCTTGGTCACAGTCAGAAATTGCTTGAATTAGGTTGAGCTAATGGCTCAATCACGATCTTCACCATCATTGGAAAACAACTCGTTGTTTATCCCCCTAACGGTATGTCACCTTTGGATCCTGGAGACAACATATTATGTATAATTTAATACAACAAAGCTATATTACACATGTAGTTTACCTTTGTATTGAGATGAAAATAACTCAGACCTAGTAAAAACGGGCTTTCATTTGTTGAATATTTCCCGTCTTGCTCAGGGTCTACAAAATAAAGATAATTATCCTTATTTTGATTCCACAGAAGCATTATTACAGTTTCTGTGGCAGGAGTTATTAATAGGGATGCAGCACTGCTCAATTTGCATAGGTTGGAGGCCAGAGCCCTCGGGTTCCACGCCTTGCTTTCCATCACCGGTAACTCGGGGCTGCTACCTACACAACTGACTGGCATTCTCCCTGCGGAGCCCTGGAGATGATACCTTCATGTCATTATTGGTTATTCAGCCGCATGGAAGCAGCTTCATTAGCTTGACACATGGTGATGGCAAGGCCAGTATTTCCTGTTATGGTGATTGTCAGAGATAAATATTGATCATAAGTTTTTCGATTCCATTAGGTAAATTCAATGCAGCCAACGTGCATTGTGCGCCTGCCGGGTGGGAGGTTTAGATTTTATCCAACTTGTCTATTTCCTATGACAGCATGCTTATTTTTTATTTAGGGGTGGCAAAACCCAGATGGCAGACTTCTTCCCAAGGGGAATCCCCGAAGCATTCCTCCCCCCTGTTTTGAGCCCAGATGCTGCGATTTTAAAGACTAAAATAAGTGACATTCTTGTCACACGCACAGTGGCCACTGAACATGGACACTCTTTCCTGTCGCTTTCGTCTCCACCCTCAATTTTAGTTAAAAAAAACAAAGTAAATTCTGCTGGAGTCTGCACGGGTCTGAGGGTCTCTGCCCGTCTTTTCTCGGTGCCTGATGACTTCATTACCTCGCCGCTGGATCTGGGGCCGGTGCCTTCTCCGGACGTGGGGCACGGACTGCGGCAGCGTGTGCACGGCGACGCTCCACAGCCATCCAGCTGTTTGTTCCCAGAGGACAGGGTGTCAGTGATGGGTGTGTGTGTGCGGGGGCGTGTGCGTGTGTGTGTGTGCGCAGGGACTACGCTCCCCAGCCTTCCAGCTGTTTGTTCTCAGTCAGAGGACAGGGTGTCAGTGATGGATGGGTGTGTGTGTGCCTGTGCATGCGTGTGTGTGTGTGCGTGTGTGTGTGTGCACGGCGACACTCCCCAGCCCTCCCGCTGTTTGTTCCCAGAGGACAGGGTGTCAGTGATGG
>NW_027186324.1:11619537-11627679 GCF_028583685.1 Petaurus breviceps papuanus
TTTACACCAAAGAGTAGAGATCTTAGGCGACGGTTTGTGTTTTCTGATGAGTTTTTAGTGTTTTTGGTGTCACATTCCTATCATACAGGGCGGTGCATGCATACTTCCATTTTTTAAGACGTGTACAGCTTTTTCCCACTTTATTTGGTGATTAAATACACACCATCATTAAATAATATGGAAATACAAATCTTAGTTCGGAAATATTTACCACTGATATAAAAGGCATTTATGTGGTTTTCAGGAATTTCTGGAGCGTTGGAACTAAACCGGTGATGGCCTCTCCAAACTTAGAAGTGCCTGGATGACAGGTCCACTTCGGCCATTCACTCGAGTCTTTTTAGCGTAATAGGCCCTCCTAGGGAACAGCTCTAAGATTCTAAGAGCAGACATTAGAATTGGATTAATGGAGAATTCTCCTTGGTATTAAAAGATAAGACAGAGAAACTGCTTTGTAAATCCCAGAGTGTTATATATGAACTGTTTTACTAAGGAGATATTTGTCAAGCTAAAAAGACCCAACCTAGCCTTTGTTAATTGGCAAAACTTTGAATTAAACTAAAATATTAGAAAAAAAAAAACCAACCCAACCCTTTTAGAAAGGGATTTTTATTAGTTGTGGACTTGATCTTTCTTAAAGGATAGTCCAGGGGCGGCCAGGGAGCACAGCAAGTAAGAGCACCGGCCCCAGTGTTGAGAAGACCTGGAGATTGAATCCCGGGCTCAGACACTTAGCACCCACCCAGAAACACCTGGCCGTGTGACCTTGAGCAAGTTACTTAACCCCAATTGCTTAGGGGCGGCCAGGTGGCTCAGCGAGTAAGAGCACCGGCTCCAGTGTCGGGATGACCTGGATCAAATCCGGGCTCAGACACTCAGCACCACACCCAGAAATAACTGGCCGTGTAACCTTGAGCAAGTTACTTAACCCTGACTGCTTAAAAATAAAAAAATAAAAAAAAAAAAGGATAGTCCATCCCTTCTTAGGAACAAGTTGCTTGTGACTCACAACTTCACTTTATACTGTTTTTAGTTAAGGGAAGCCGGCAAGAGCCAGGATACTTTGATGTCAGTAAACCAGCACTTCCTGGAAGAACAACTAAAGGTGTGACACATTCTGTTACATTGTTTTCCCATGGGAAGAGTTGCTCATTTTTATTGGCCAAAATGAGGTACTTGTTAATATTTTTTTGTCCTATAATAAACTTTCAAATATTTTGATGAAATTGGTATTCTGATAAAGGATATCATAATGTATTCAATTTCAACAGATATTTATTGAGCACTTATTATATGCTGAGTACTGAGTGAGATGCTGCATACCATAAGTTTGATTTATATTTCAATCTATTATTTTGAAACAAAGTGGTAAAGATAAAAATTTATAATAATTTAAATCAAATTCAGTGTTAGGTAAATTTTAGAGAAGTGATTGCATGAAATAAAGTTTACAGTTCTTTGAGCAATTGCATCTTCTGAAATGCAAAAAGTTATAGCCTTTCCTGTAGAATTACAAAATTGCCCGATAGGAAGAAGTCTCTGCTGTTTTTAGGACGTGCTATTAAGGAACCATTTTACAGTTGCTGAGCCCCAAGAAACAGGGACAAAGACAGAGATGGTCTTTGGTGAGATAGGAAGTTTATAATAATGGATGGAAAACCGTTTTCCTTTTGTTACTGGTGAATTTGAAAGCAGTGATGGCATAGAGCCAGAAGCTGCACGTAATCTTGGCTAAAACTCTACTCTACAGTCACTCAGCTTCTGTGATGGACATATAAATTCTTGTTTATGATTTTCATTATAACCTTCCCAGTGCTTGCTACCATGTTTCCATTTAGGTTCTTGTGGAGGTCAAATGTTGATAAAGAAGATCATATAGATTTTAGGTAATTAATGAAAATTACTGTTCTTTTGGCCTTCACGTCCCCACCATCTCCCGCGCCCCCATCACATGCCAGAATCTGTCACTTTTATGTCTTTTGTATCTCTCCTATGCTCCACTTACCCAATTTCTGTCTGTCTTCAGGTCTTGATCACTTATCTCCTAGAGACCTAGACTACTATAGTAGCCTCCTAATTAACTGGTCTTTCTTTTTTCAGTCTTGTCACCTTCTAGCCTCTCTTCCACTTAGCTGCCAGCTGGATGTTAAAAACTATATCTGACCATATCACCTTCCCCTGTCCCCTCAACACAGACACTAACAAATCTTCAGTAGCTTTCCATTGCTTCTAGGAAAAAAAAAATAAGAATCTTGAGCTTGGCATTTAAGTCTTTCCACAATTTGTTTCCTGGACACTTTTCCAAGGATATTTTACTTTGTTAACATTATTTTGTCTCTCCCCACCCCTGTTTTTCATAGGTCATTTCCTAATGCCTAATATTTCTCCATCAACCTCACCTCATCCAGTATCTAATCCCTAACTTTTCTTCTAAGAACAGCTCAAATGTAACTCTATTGCAAAGCTTTTCCTAATTTTTTCTCACCCTAGTTATTATTTTCCTCCTTTAGAAATTAGTTTTTTGAAAAAGTTTTTTGCTGTCATATCATCATAGTTTTCCTCAATATCTTTCCCTCTCCCAGAGAACCATCTGATATAACAAATACTATTTGTTATCGTTATTATTTTTTCCTAAAAGACAAAAAAAAGAGAAAATCACAACAAATATCAGTACCTTGAAAAAGTCTGAAACACGTGCAATATAAAATACCTGTGGACCTCCTACATCCACAGAAGAGTGGGTTAGGTTTGGCCACTTAGATTTCTTAATTTGAATCATATTTAATCTTTATAATTTTCCTGCATTCACTTTTGATTTTTTTTGGTATGGATTCTTTTCTTGGTTTTACTTACTCGACTCCTTATTAGTTCATGTAGATCTTTCCCATTTTCTGAGTATTCATCACATTCATCATTTCTTACAGCATGGTAATATTCTTCTACATTCATGTGCCAAAATTTGTTTAGCCATTCCCCAATACATGGACATCTAATGTTATTTCTAGTTCTTTGTAATCACAGAAAGTGCCACTATAAATATTTTGGTATATATAGGAACTTTCTTCTTATCAGTGGCTTCCCTGAGGTATAAGCTTAGTAATGGAATCTCTGGGTCAAAGGGTATGGATATTTTATAAATTACTTTTTATATATACTATAAAGTTATAGAATGTAAGCTTCTTGAAGGCAGAGACTCTTTTGTTTTTGTCCTTTAATCCCCAGAGCCTAGCAGGGTGATAGGTAAATATATTGATGTTTAATTGAATCATCTTACAGTCTCCCACAGTTTCTTCTTGTGGGTAATTTATGACCATCTCTGTTCTAAATAATTTACATTCTGTCATGCATTATTTTAAATTTCATATATTCTAAACACCTAAGTTGTCATTAAAAATAAATGAGCTTCTTTTGAGGTAATTCCAGAATAAAAGCAACTCTGGAAAAGTCACATTTTTGAGAGGTGGTATTAGCATAGTGAGTGGAGTACTGGCATTGGGGTTAGAATGACCTGGGTCCAAGTTTTGTCTCTGACATATAGCTTTGTGATCCTGGACAAGTCTCTTAATATTTCAGTGCCCTAGGCAACTCTTCGAGGCTTTAAGTTGCAAAGCTGGCTCCAGGGAGTTTCCTCATTGGGAGTTCCCTATACCAGTGTAATCATGTTAGTTAAAAAGAAAATAATTAATTTGGCCAAATAAATTATTTGGCAAGTTAAAATCATCATTGATTTGAAGATCAAGGACAGACTCTAGAGAAATTTTTATTGTATTTGAGTTTTAGCCATTCTTGGGAGATTGATGTTTGTCATCCATTCTAACAGCTTGTACAGTGATATAGTCTAATACATTGTTCTTTTAGTTCTGCTTTCATCAGAAACAGGCAGAACTGGGAAATTAGGCAGGGGAGAAAGGCATTACATACCATCTTGCTTGTCTCTTAGACGATTTCCTTTTTTCCAGTGTCGTTATTGGGTAGGTGGGTAAGGGAATAGCAGTAAGGCTATTCTAAAGAGATAGGTTGGAGGTGATTTGTCTGTAGAAACTATGGAAATACAATGTTTACTAATAGACATCTTTACGTGGGAAAGTGATCCTTGCAAGTGCCAGACAGGTAAATCAGTAACTCCTTGTGGCTGGTCATATTTGGAATTTTTAACCACAAAGGAATCAGACACATAGCACTAGTCTGATATTATCAGCATATACTACATATATATTATATATTTCATAACTGAAATGGAAATTACTGAATGTGTTCAGAAAAGAGAAACAAACACTTTGGTAATCAGTAATGACAATGTGGGTCTGTTGTTAATGTACAATCTAGAAATGCTGTGCAGTGCAAGGAGCCTTGGACTAAGAATTTCATGTGAGTTGGGATACCAGCCACCTCTCGACATTTCTCTGGCCTCAGCTATCAGTATGAGAAAGTAGGGATGAAAATGATTTGTACCCTTTTTAAACTTAGATGACTAAATGAGTGTATGAGAAAGCATACATAAGCTGCCATTTTTGTTCTCTTCAAGAGCTAGTCATTTTATAATAACATGAAATGTCTGGCTCTCATTACCTCACACCTAGACTATTGCAGTAGTCTGCTGGCTTATCTCCCTCTTCAAGTTTCTCCTGATTTCCAGTCTGTCCTCTATTAAGCTTTCAAATTGATCTTCCTAAAGTGCAGATCTGACCATGTTACCTTTTTACTCAGTAATCAAACTTCTTTTAAAGCGCCTGATGACAGCCCTTTCCAGCTTTTCTTGTCTTCTTAGACCTTACTTGCCCTCACATAATCTGCAATCCAGTGACAGTGGCCTCCTTACTGTTCTTTGGACGTAATGACACTCTGTCTCACGACCCCTAGAGCTTTCACTGATGGTGCTTCCCATGCCTGGATTTCTCTCCTCACTTCTGTTGCCTGGTTTCCCTGGCTTCCACTAAGTCCCAGCTAAAATCTTACTTTCCGTAAGAAGCCTTTCCTGATCCTCCTTAATGTTAGTGTCTTCTCTCTATTAATTATGTAGTAATCTGCTTGACTCCTTATAATGATTAAAAAATAACATTAAAAAAATTAACATTTCTCCAGGAAGATCTGCTAGTGCCCAAAGAAGTGATTTCATTGGACTCTTAGGTCTAGAAGCAACTAGCAAGGTCAGTAGGTCATTTCAACTAAGTTTTTCAGAACACCTTAATTTGTCACCCTTTTCATTGGCCATCTTTTACAGAAATTACCAATAATTTTCTAAAGACTTCTTTTATTTTTCTCCATTTTCTTAGATTTTGTGTATATATTTATATCTTATTAATGTTTACAATTTTAGTTTCTTGATAACAGTTGCAACTATTAAGAGTATATAACTAACAATATGTAAAAGGCAGTTGCTTTCTTTCAACCTCTCACTTGTGGTATTAATGCTTTAGCAGTGTATTTCTTTGTTTATTAAAATTTATTTGAATTCTTTTCATTTCTTTACTTTTTTTTCTCAAGGTATAATCTTTTAGATTAAGTATTTTCAGTGATCAGTGACTTAACATATTTTTTGAGTGTTTGGAGTATTTTGTGTTATGCTCACTTTTACTAACACTATATTTAGAAAAACTGGCACCCATAGCACTCTTTCTCAAAAATACATTGATTCTTAATACATTAACATGGCCGTTCCTTCCAAGGGTGCTGATTAGAGATGGTCTGTGTCTAACTCTTGCCTAACGAATAGAGCTCTGTGCAGAATCCTCGACGTCTTCTTTGAGGTTCCACAGATACCGGGGGAGTGCAAGGGCTGCTCATAGCGTCTTCTTTGCTCGTGCTGCTTCAGCACCTAGCTCGTTTTCCATTCACACGTGTCTGTGATGACAACATAGGCTCCAGCATTGTTCCCATTTTCTTTCTTAGCTCTTGACTATCCGCTGTAACCTTGTAATAATCTTTGTCCCTAACGCTTGCCTTCTTAATAATAACTTACATAAACACTGATGCTTCTTGAATTGAATTGAATATTCTAATTTGTCCCTTCTCGTTTCCCTGTAAGATCTTTTTTGGGGGAAATCTTAAGCTTCATTAAATTTTTTACTTTTGTGATTATTGATTTTCCTATATCTCAGATTTTCCCTTTGAGGTAAGCTTTCCAGATGTGTATCTACCAGAGAGCACTTATTGCCTATCTTTTCACATAGACAGAGAGTAACTATAAAAATTGGTACCAGTGTCTTCCTCAAATATTTCTTTTGAGTTCTATGTTTAATTCATCCTGACCGGTTTTTGATATTAGTTCATTGCCTTTTTCAAGCTTTTTTGCCCTTAGAAAAAACCCTAATGCATTCTTTGGGTAGGCAGTTTTAACTTGCAGATTCAGGAGCGGCATTCTGGGATAGCTTATTTTTGTTTTCTTCATGCTCTGTCCTGGTGGAAAAGAGCTGTTTCACATTTCCCTAGGCTAGTGTTTTCTCAGTGTCCCAGAGATTTATTTGCAAATTTTATATTTATTTATATTTATTTCCAAATATTATATATTTGGAACTATAGATCAGTTAAAATATTTCTTCTGCCAGTCATATGATTGCTCTGCTTCTCTCCATACATACAATAATTTAGAATATTCAGACATGATCCACTAGTGGTTCTAGTTTGTAGAAAGTATTGCTTTGCACCTAGACTGATAGCTTATTTCCCCTTTTTTCTTTTTTTTTCTATCTTTTGATCCTTTAACTTACTGTTTGCAAACTTTGCTGAGGCTTGAGTAGGGGGGAAAATGATAATATACTGAACTCAAATCCAGAGCTGGTCCAAGGTGAAGTCAACTTTTGATGACTCTGTGACCCTTCTGTCTTTTCTGATCCCGTAAATCCAGCATTCCATGCCTTCTTCATGCTCCCTGCTCCTCATAAAAATGTACGTCTCTTGTTTTCATTCCCTTAGGGTCTTTGCTATATCCTTTTTAATATGCCAGCTTTAGGCTTCTACATATGTAACCCTTTCTAGTAATATGTCTATATTTTAAAAGGTGCTTGGAAAGGCGTTTCCCATCCACTAGAAATGTATTTATGTGAACTTGAAAAGGAACTTAAGGCACAGGCAAGACAGCTGAGGCAGTTGAGATTGAGAACAAAAACTATTCAGCAAGCGTTTATTGAGTGCCTTCTATTTATGTGCCAGGCATACAAAGACAAAAATGAAACACACCCTGCCCTCCAGGAGCTTACCTTCTATGGAGAGGGTGGGATAAGAGACAACATATACTTAGAAAATTATGTACAAAATACATGCAAAGTAATTTTCTGGGGCAAGGCATAGACTTAAGGTGAATGCAGTGTAGTATGTTAGAAAGAGCTGTATCTGGAGTAAGATGACCTAGGTTCAAATCCTTCTTGTGATTTGTATCATCTTTGTGACCTTGGATAAGTCATTTCAACCCCCTCTCCCTGCCAGTCTCAGTCTCCTCATCTGTAAAAAGAGAGCATGGGACCAACTGACCTTTGAGTCTTTTTCTAGCTTGAGGTCTAAGATCTTATTGTGATGGAGGAGAGATGCTTTTTACTGCGTGCCTTGGAGCTGTAGGGGGAGAAAGATCACTTGCTCTGTCTCTTACCTGGCCATGGAGGCAGTGAGCACATGGCAGCCTCTGTCTCTTGGTGTTCATTCTTTCTTGATCTTAGGCAAACGTATATTCTGAGAGGAAGTGTTCAAGCAACCTGTGAGTAAAGAAGATTCAGAGATTCAGAAGCGGTGGTGGCGATAGCAGTGTCCACTGGACTAGCGTGGCTGCTGACGGCGGAAGTGGCCGTATCGTGAGTGGGAGACACAAGGCGGATGGACGCAGAGTGATGGTCATCTGAGGCACAGCAATTTTATGGAGCATGTGTCTCCTGCTGGATAGAAGTGTCAGTGAAGGATTCTAGAAAATCACTGACCCCGGGAACCCAAGGGAGAGTTGCACCCCAATGGTACTTCATGGCTGGGCTATGTGAAGGGAGAAAAGGACTTCCAGGGCCAGGATTTGGGGAGGTATCTCTGTCACATGTATTCTCTGTACATTTGTCTTAACTGTCATTGTACTAAAAGCCCACTCTCTCCATGGACTCTTTTAGTAGGAGAGAGAGAATGTGTGTGTGTGTGTGTGTGTGTGTGTGTGTGTGTGTGTGTGTGTGT
>NW_027186324.1:11627689-11662345 GCF_028583685.1 Petaurus breviceps papuanus
GTGTGTGTGTGTGTGTGTGTGTGTGTGTGTGTGTGTGTGTGTGTGTGCGCGCGCCTCTGAGTGAGTCCCTTCTCTCCTCCTGGATAGGAGAGGATGTTTTCTATTAACTTTTCTTACTGTAAATACCTTTTCCAAGAGCTAATTAAGTGTGACTGTGACTGTTAATGGAGAGTATATCACCCGGGAAAGGAAACAGCAAACCATTCCAGTATCTTTGCCAAGAAAATCCCAAATGGGGTCATAAAGAGTCAGACAGAACTGAATGGACTGAATGACAGCGTACCATTGAGTTACAGTGCTGGAAACTTTAGCCCCTTACATGTTACCTCTAAACCTCTAAGTAGTAGTCACATGCCCCCTGTGGATGCTAAAGTTGGGGGAAATACACTGTGATCCTTGTCAGAGTAATCTATTAATGGGATGGTCTTTCTGATAGGCACAATGTAAGGGCAGGATAGGGATGTGGGAGTGACATGGAAGAGTCTGTGATATCTGGGGGGAGAGGAGAGGATTAGTGGTGGCCTGGGAAGGAAGCTTCACCTTAGGCAACCTACTACTCAGAATCATGTGGATTCCCAGGTGGAGTTATCTGACTGTTAGGCTTTTCTGAGTAGTCAGAAAAACAGTCAGCCTAAAGCTGATTTGGTTATCAATTCCTGAGCCAGAGGCAGAAAGGTAAGGGAGGGCAGGGGTGGTGAATCCTCGATCCCATCAGATCTTTTAGGCCTGGCAGATTGGTGGAGCCCTGGAACTTGACTGGTTTTAAAGGATGAGGTTTATTGGAGGTATTCCACCTCTAACCTTTAATCTGGTCGACTCTAACCTAGGGTTTCCTCCATTATTAAGTAGATTTCCCCTTTTTAAAAGTTACATTTTATATTTAAACGAATCTGAATATTTAGCAGAAGTGTAGTAGAACTAGATAAAAAATATTAAAAGATACCACCAAGCTTTTGTCAGTAAGGTTAGGTTTTTTCTTTTGTTTTTGGGGAAAAGATGATGTAGGGTAGAGAGAGAAGTATGCAAACAAACCTCAGAGGATGAGGAAACCAAGAAAGGAAATGACTTTTCTAAGGTCTGCTGTACAGGAGCTAGTGTCACTTCTATTGTTTAGATCTTTGCAAAGTTTAATGATTAAGTCACCCTTTTGGAGTTAGGGGTGTGGTATTGTGTGTTAAATTACACATTTTGAATAGATTTGTTTTTGAACTATAATCTGTCCATATTGTTTTTACTGCTTTAGTTTTGAAAATATGTACACTTTTGAAAGAATGAACCATGTTCATGTTAACAGGTTTAAATGAGTTATAAAATATTTCATGTGTTAAGGTATAGATTTGGCTGTTAAACTTTGCTGTAATTCTAAACTTGATTATATCATGGTAGAAGGAGCATTGGACTTGGATCAGGAAGACCTGGATTCAAACCTTGCTTCAGATACTAAATGTGTGTGTTAACACTGGGCAAATTACTTAATCCTCCACCTTTCCATTTTCTCATTTGTACAGTGGAGTTAAATAATATCAGGACCTCATAAAGTTTTTTTTTGAGGATGAAATAAGAAAATATGTGTATTGTGTGTAGGTATATTCACATACTTTACATATATATGTATGTGTGACATATGCATTTGCATTCATGTAAAGTGCTTTGAAAACTTTGAAGTATTATCAATACCAGCTATTAGCTTATGGAGGATAGAGGCGAAAATGAGGAAAATGAAAAAGATGATTGAAGAATACATTCTACTTAGAATTTAATTTGGTTCAGTTTGCGAACTCTGTGTTTGCAGACATGCTATTGATTTCTGCCGAGCCACTTAAAGTTCAACCACTAAAATTTTAAAAAACATCTTCTTGGGGCGGCTAGGTGGTGCAGTGATTAGAGCACTGGCCCTGGAGTCAGGAGGACCTGAGTTCAAATTCGGCCTCAGGCACTTAACCTAAAAACATAAAAAACTAGTTAAGTGACTTTGGGCAAGTCACTTAACCCCAGTTGCCCTCCAAAAAGCAAAAAATAAAAAATAAACAACACATCACCTTCTTGAGAATTGTTCACAGAACAATTTTTGGTCTTTGCATAGATGTGATAAACATGCTAAACTTATTTAATAAATTTTTTTCCATCTAGATGGTTTTGATGGTTTGCTCTTTTTGCTGGTGATCCTCGTTTTTACTACCTTTTGGTTACTGACTGATATTTGGTTGTAGGTCTGGGGTGGAAGAAGTCACTTTAGTTTCTCATTGGATTTCTTGATCAGTATGTGGTCTGGTGCAAAGTTCAAATTTAAATATGGGGGAGTTGGTCAGTGGTTGGTCTAGGCAACCACTTTGGCTAGAAGCCTTAGGATTGCTTTCTGAACTGGTCTAGCTAATTTTAGAGAGGTTCATCACTAGTAAGCTAGCCATTTGTTAATAAATTCTTGGATCTTGGCAACCTATTAAATAAGGAAAAGTACACAAATAGGGGCAGCCCGGTGGCTCAGTGAGTAAGAGCACTGGCCCCAGAGTTGGGATGACCTGGGGATCGAATCCGGGCTCTGATACTTAGCACCACACCCAGAAATAACTGGTCATGTAACCTTGAGCAAGTTACTTAACCCTGATTGCTTTAAAAAAAAATTTAAAAAAAGAAAAGAAAAGTACACAAATAGTCCTTGATTTTGTGCAGAAGTGGAGCAGAGGGTGTTTAGACAGTCAATCAATAAACATAAACTTAGCATTTTGTATGCAAAATTTGAAATCTTTGTCTAGTGACCAACAAGTGGATATAATACTAAGGGAAACTTGAATCTCATCAATCTTGATTTTTTTTTTTCCGCTATAAAAAGGAACAAGGAGGCAAAAGATAAATGGGGGGGGGGGGGGAACCTCAGTTAATGGTAGGATGGCTTATGGCCTCCCCTTGGAGAAGAAAATAAATGAATTGGCATTGTTTTCTGTGAATTTTCCTATGAAAACAGTCATAGGATATGGTGTGGTCTTATTCTGTTGGGCTGATAATACTTGTTTGAGAAAAAGAATCACCCTGAAATTGTAGTGAATGCGCCAACATCTGTTTTAGAGTGAGGAGGGAGAGTAATTCTGCTAAGAATACATACTACTCTGAATTAAGTATGTTTATAGGTTGGTGGACTTTGCTGTTTGGTGATTCCAGTGCAAAGATGGGCATTGGGGGAGAGGGACAGTGAAAAAATAAGTTGAAACAAATGGTTAGGAGTAAGAAATGAGAGAAATCAAAGACTTACAGATAATACTGAAGCCTGTCACTTATACCTAGTGAATGCTCCTTTGGAGGAGAGTCAGATCATGCTTTGGACATGGAGGATTACCAAATAACATCACAGAAGATGGAACTGATACAGATTTAACTCACAGGAAGTGACTTATCATGGATGTGAGTTGTATGTGAATCTGACTTCATTGAACAGAGGTAAAATTCAGTTCCAAACCAGAAGAAAGATCAGGAGAAAATAAGGGATACAATTGAGCTAAGTCTTTAGTCTGACTTATTTAAATCACCTTTTGATGCAAGAAAATGGGAAATGAATAAAAGAACATAATCTGACTCAGATTGTTAGTATTTTCTAAGAAATAGTCATTGATTTCAGTTAGGAGTGGTGTTAGTTCCCTAGTGGGACTTTAAAATTGCGATCTTTCAGGGAACTGAGTCTAGGGGGTTTGCCTCAATATATATACTAGCTATAAATCTTTCTTAATGTGGCAAAAGGGAAAGGGGTATTTTTTTTTTTTTTTTGCCTTTTGGAGAGCAATTGGGGTTAAGTAACTTGCCCAAGGTTACGCGGCTAGTTATTTTTTTTGTGTGGGTGTTAAGTGTCTGAGGCCAGAACTGACTCTGAAGTCAGAAGTCCTCCTGACTCTGGGGCGGTGGTATTTTCAAGGTCAAGTTAATTTTATACTTTTTCAAAGAGTTTACTGGGAAGGAGAGATTGACAGATTCTCTGGCATTACATTTTGGAGCTTGAGTTAAGGCATTTAAGTTATTACATGCCAGAGGTGACTTTGCTGTTAATGGCAGATCCAAGTGTGGTTCATATATTTCATTTTTAATACATGGAAAAATTTCAAAATAAAAATTTAGAAATGAGATTGATACTTTAATTTCCTTTTAAAAAAACTTCTAAATACTGTTTTTTTTTTAATTGCTTTTTTTCTTTAGTATCTAACTAGAAGGCAGAATCCCTGAATAGGAAGAGGAAACTAGAATTATTTTCCCAATAAATATTACACTTTTAGAATTTCAGAGATGTGGTTCATAATTGTTGTAATGACATGGACAGTTCTTTGCTTAAAGTAAAATATTTTTATTTTAAACAGCATTTAGTATTTTTCTGTTTTCAATTCTAGTAATACTAATAAATTATTAATTTTTAGATTTATAGACTGTTTTACATAGGAGGTCTGAGGGCATTGTATATTTTTAAGGTTGTATATGTACATATAACAGTGAAGTTATATATGAAGTAGGGAAAAGAATAGAAACATTACTTACCAGAAGAAATGGGTATGAAAGGATAAAGTAACAGCAAACTGAAATAAATGCAGTGCTGTTGACATGGTTTTTTTCACCTGGGACGAATTCACTCACTCAGACTGTTTTCTAGTCAAGTGGCAAAGTTTATTGTGATGCTTATAGAAGCAGGTGAAGTTCTTGGGAAGCCTGCAAGCTAAAGTGGATGATGCTAATGCTTCTATGGAAAAGGGATGGGGAAAGGAAGGTCACATATGCTAATTAGGTGATCTGGAGCTGGGTTAGGGAGTGGTCAGTGTGTGGGAGCTGGACTGCTGGAATGTATGGGAAAACTCTGGGAGTCAACAGAGATAGCCTTGTTGAAGGGTGCCAGAGGCAGAGTCCTTGAGGCCGGCCAGGCCTTTATCTGAGGAATTACAGGATCCAGTCTGTATTCTGTAACAAGGAAGGGTCCTGTGAAATTAGGGGTGCTTCCAGAGACATGGTCTTTGCCCGTTGGAGTCCAGGGCCTGTCACCCCATCACTGTGTTACTGACCATAGGTGAAAGCAGTGATATGAATGTCATGATGATGATGAGGAGGAGGAGGAGGAGGACAATAATGTTACTTTTTGCCAAGCACTTTACAATTATTGTCTCATTTGATGCTCCCAGCAGCCCTGGGTGGTACATTCTGTTATTATCCCTATTTACAGATGAGGAAACTTATATCCTCCATAATGCACAAGGAACATATGCGCACACACAATCTTGTTATTGTTCAGTAGTTTTTCAGTTATGTCCCACTCTTTGTGACCCCATTTGGGGTTTTCATGGAGAGGATACTGGAGTGCACTGCCATTTCTTTCTCCATTGGATTAAGGCAAACAGAGGTCAAGTGACTTATTTGCCCAGGATCACACTACTAATAAGTGTCTAAGGCCACATTTGAACTCAGTCTTCTGACTGTATGCTGAGAAGCCTATCTGTTTGTGTCTTCTACCTTGATGCTCCCATTCCATACATATCCTTATACTGCTTTACCTTTAGTGAGTACAGTAGGGGACAGGGGAGGTGGCTAATTATTAGACACCTTTTCCCATATGCTTAATTTGAGGTCTTTGTGGCGATCTGACCTCTTTTGCCTTGTTTTTACTTTTTGTGTCTCTGTGTAAATAAATTTTTTTAAAAATAATTTCTTAAAATTATAAAATTGGTTTTAGTATGATACTTGATTTTGGCCACTGTTTAGTTTGTTTTAGAAATGGAAAAGCTTATTTCACACAGTATTGAAAAGGATGTGCTATGTTATAGAGGATTGGCCCACTCAGATCCAAAAGGGAGACAACTTTCCACCCCTCATCTTCCTTTCTTGTGACTTGGGATTTTTCTCAACTTCTCTACTCCCTTCTCTACTCCCTCTCTGTCAGCTATGGTACGGTAGCAACTTACACTTGGCACTAAGAAAATCTCCTTGTCTAGCAGAGTGGATCTTTGGGCCTGTGTTTTTCTCAGAGCACAGCTTCGGCAGGTATACTACGGACTCATTGAAGGTTCTTGGTGATTGGCAGTAGGAGGTGCTCCCTGCTGCCATCCCAGTGTTTCACAGAGGAGATGAATTCCATACCTTGACAGAGATAAGGACCTTGAGGGAGCTTCTCTTGACTATGCAGTTCTAAGGTGAAAGTTGAAATGTCTGTTTAGTAGGCCCATAAAATTTTTTGTGTGTGAATGTTTTGAATATCAACCTTCCAGTTGTCGTTCAGTCATTTTTCAATTGTGTCTGGCTTTTCATGACCCCATTTGGGCTTTTCATAGCAAAGATAATAGCGTGGCTTGCAGTTTCCTTTTCCAGCTCATTTTATAGATGAGAAATTGGAGGCAAACAGGGTTAAGTGACTCGCTTAGTGTCAAACAACTAGTATGTTTCCTGTCTGAGTCTTGATTTGAACTCCTGAAATTGTCTTCCTGATTTCAACCCCAAGGCTCTATCCTCTGGGCCACCCTGGCTTGTGGGTCAGGATTTCATGAGTTAAGTCTCTTATCAGTGTCTGCTTAAGAGTCTTGTCTTTTAAGCATTTCTTTTGAAGTGGAGGAAATAAAGAACTTTCCTATACCTGATCTACTTTGTATGTTATTTCTTTACAAAATGGACCCAGATAATCCCTTTTAGTGAAAGACCTCTAGAGATGAACTACACCTAATTTAAGTGATTTCCCCCATATTCCTGGGTAGAATGGCAAAGAGCTAGAAAAACCCAGACTCTTTCTTTAGAGACTAGGTAGGCTTCTCTAGCTCTGAATTTTGTTCTTTTGAACCTAGAGCTAGGGTCCCTTGTAGGAGGGGTGTCCTTAGCCCCTTGACCTTGCAGATTTTTACACTTGCATTCTTCATGGAACAGACAGGGATATACAATTTATATCCTTGATAAGGGTGTTCAGGAACAAGTTGGCTTTCACAAGCAGTTTTCTACGTGAAATTCTGTTTTTGGTAGACTATCAGTTTTATTGATGGAGCGAGCTTGGTGAGGAAACTCCCAGTGCACATCTTTACTACCACACAACTGACTGAAATTCATATAAGAAAAAATAAGCAAGATCTCTTTGCTTTTCACTTGTTAATTATATAAACACATTTGATTTGGTAAAGCAAAGCCTTAAAGGCTCTTTTCCAATATGGTATCCACCCATCAGAATCATTCAAGATAACACATGAAAGACTTTTGGTCTGTGTCACTGGTAGCAACTAGAGAATTTGTGAGATCATAAATGTAATTGAATCTTTGAGATTGAATAATTGAGTCATTTTGAGGTGATTTGAGAAAGGAGAGAATTCTAACAATAAATGAGTTCAGCATTTCTTCTCTTAAGAGCTTTTGAAAAGTTTTGTGATAGTGGCTCAGCTGTTGCCTCTGCCAGTTCTTTCAGAAATGTTCTGAGCAGGTGTCTGTTCAGGTGACTTAAGCTAAAGAGTAGCTAGATTTCTTCTTACTGGCTTATAACTTTATCTTTCATGTTAGTTCATTAGACAGCATTTTGTAGTCTAGAAAGCTGGACTTGGAGTCAGAGAGGGGATCTGGGTTCAAATCTCAGTTCTCCTGTATACCAACTTTGTGACCTTGGGGAATTTCAGTTACATTCTTTGGGTGTTCTCTTCTATAAAATGAGGAGGTAAGGTGGGTTAGATACTCTTCCTCCCGCCCCCTGCAATATTCTTTTCCAGCTCATGATCCTACCACATCGCAAATGAGTCTGGTTTACCCAAGGGCCTAACCTAGCTAAGTGCTGAGTGAGGCTCAGTACAGAAAAGTTGGCACCAGGTGGTTGCCTTCCTTTTTTTGTTCTTAGAATGAAACAGGCTACTAAGGCTTTTACAAGTTTTTGTCTACGTTAGTGTAGGGAGTACTAATGTTTATGGAATAATAAATCTTTTGAAATATTGGAGACAAGTGTTGATGGATCATGTAAGGGCATAAAATATAAGATATCTTGAAGTAAATTTTTAGCATGTGTTCTACTGAGTTTATTCTGTAGCTTGCATGTTTAATAGGTTTAAGTATTTTCATTGTTTTCATTTATTTGCTTTTCATTTCTATAATCTTTGTTTCATTTTTTTCTTTAAACTCAAACTAAGTTAATTCCAGCTGAATCTTTTCCATGTCCAATTAATATTTAGGTACTAAGTAACTTTGAAAATTATATTTTCTCATATTAAAATCTATCATGAATATCATATCTGTAAAAATAATCAGATCTGGTCAAGTTTTTAAAGTATGAGTATATGATGAGTAGATATATATTATTCATTACTTTAAAACTGGTACTAAAATGAGATTGTGGATCATTTCCAGAGAATTTGTTAATTTTAGTTTTATCTTTTAGGTTGCTACCAACTTAGTGTAAAAAAAAAAAGTTTCGTTCTTTCTTTTATCACAGTGATTTTTCGGCATTTAAATTGTTTCAGTAACTCCAGACCCATCATTTCATCACTGAGGGTATTCCACTGATACAGTATATAATTTTCTTTTTTTTTTTTGTTACTGTGACTGCGGAAATAAAAAGGTTTGAAGTCATTATTTTCCTGTTTATTCTCTTCTTTGAAAGAACCTCAGAGAACCTTGAGGTTCCTTGAATTGAATGTAAACATTCAGATCTTTTCTGAGTCTCTAAAAATTAAGTTATTTTGAATACTGTTCAGGAGTTTTAAATTAACTTCTTAATCTTATTTTATACTTCCATTAGTTTTTGTACATCAGTATTTTCCTACAAGATTTTAATTTCCATTTCGAAATGAAATGAAATGAAAGTGGTGAATAGAGCATGAAAGGAAATTCTTCTTGTGGGAGGTTGGGTACAAAAATCAGAAAATTTAAAAGTCAAATTTTCTGAGTTTTTGGGCCAAATAGTGAGAATTTTTAGGCAAAATTTAGAATAAAAACGTTATTAGTTGATAATTGAAAATAACTTGACTATGAAGAAATTAATCATCAGATTTTTAAAAAGTAGTGATGTTTGCAAATTTAAACAAATTGTAATTCCCTTTTATAATGAATCATTAAACAGCACTTTTATAGACGATATTATTCTAGGCAGAAACACGAATAACCTTTCCAGCCTTATCTTTTCCATCCTCTTCACACTTTATGATCCAGCCACACAGACCTCCAATTTCTCAGCTCCAACTCCCGTGAACTTTGCACTGACAGACCTACATACCTGTAATGAACTTGTCTCATTTCTGCCTCTCGGAACTCCGGCTTTCCTTGAAGACTAAAACTCAAGAGACACTTTCTTCTATCAGCTCTCCTGGTCTCCCAGATGAGTGCAACACACTTCGAAGCCTTGAAAATGACCGTATATTTATTAAAAAACAAACCAAACCCCAAACATTCCTGAACAAATTGTCTCTACTGCATTAGAATGTTAGCGCTTGGAGGGGCAGGAAATTTTTCACTTCTGCATTTGTTTCCCCCAAATTTGCCGCATAGCTTTTTGATTACTTGATTAATGGGGATTTGTGAAGCACTTTATATAATTTCATTTGAATGTCACAAAAAGCCTGTGAGGTAGTTTCCCCTATTTTTCGTATGAGGAAATCTAAGTCAAGCAGTTTCAACCTGTCCAGGGGTCACAGCTAGTAAATAGCAGGCGGATTTAATCCGACTTTTCCTGGACCTAATCTAGCCCTCGATGTCATCTTGCTTCTCATGAACTCTCTTTGGTGTGGAACGAAAACACAGGGGAGGAGTCATGTGTTTGTCATGTGTTTTATTTAAATTCACAATGATTTGTAGTTTATAATACTGACTCTTCTTCCTCTTATACTCTTATGTTGGGCAGCTCTGCTTTAAGAATAAACTAGTTTATTAGGACCTTTGTTTTGATTCCTAATAAAATGGAAAATAAAGTAGCATGAATATTAGTTATGATTAGAGAAAAGTCCAGTCATTATTCGTGTTGCAGACACAAGTATTTAAGTATCTCAAATTCATATTTCCTGGGGGTACAGTCACTTGTCATAAAAACCTGACCTAAGGACTGCGATAAAGGGCAATACACAGTATTATCATATTGAGTGAAGAGAGAGAATTCTTTTATTGGGCTTAAGATTTCATCTGCGTGAAAAACTTCCCTCCCGATGCAGAATTTACTTTGTGCCTTGTAGTCTTAGAGTTGCATGAGGCAGAATTTGAACTGAAAACTTGCTGACTCCAGGGTCGGTTCTCTGTCTGCTCCTCTCAACTGTCTTATAGCAAAAGCTAGCTTCTGTTGTTGAATGTTGTTGTTAACTGCTATCCAAGGAACTTAAAAATCTAGATATCCAGGTGGGGAGAGGACAAGATGATAATACACATACATGCCTCTTGATTTGTTTCCCTCATAGTTAACTATAAATATATGCGTATGAACAAGGCGTATGAACAGTTAATAGGAAGGAGATCATTTGTGAATGAATTGATCAGGGAACGCTTCATGAAAAAGGTTCATGTTTGACATGTTTTTAAGATTAAATCAAGTCTTTTTCAGACCCTTCTGGACAGTGTTTATTACATACCTACCTTTTATCTCGGCAGTATCTTCTCATCTGGCTTGGATTGTATCATTATGACAGTTGTAACTGTTGTGTTTCAGTTTCTAATTCTTAAGCATCTCTGTTTGGAGGAATTCATCAGGTTTGTATTAGCTAAAGTAAATCTCTGCTTTTTCTTAGGTATTTAAACTTTAAAAGAGTAGCATTCGTAGAGGACACTGATTTATTTTCTTTTCAGTGAATGGTGGTTTCTTTTAGCTCTGGTGCAATAATCTGGTAAACCCACTTGATTTACCAACATATGGCTTGTAATCGAGTCGTCTTTGTGCCTTAAAGTTTTCACTAGGTTTATGCTGTAGTTCATTTTCCTCTTCATGTCCAAACAAATGATAGCAGTAGCACACAAAAAAGAAGCTGACTCTTTTAGCAGACAGGAAATAAATCGTATGCGGTCAGACCATTGACTTGTTATTTCAAAGGCCAAAATCAGTGTACCAACTTGGGAGAAAATAAAATTGAGGTGGCATAGTAACATACGTATGAGGTAACGGGGATAACTCTCGCTTGATTTTTTAAACGAGCTGTTGCTGTGCACCCCCGTCATTTCCCCTCTCCTCCACAAATGGAAAATTAATAAAAGAACACATACACAAGTTCTTGGCATTTCTTAAGAAACTATGAGAAGTGTTAAGGGATCGGATGAGTGACTCTGGTTCTTGAATCAGGTCTAAATAATTTGGCTTATTTTGTTGGAAGAATTATGAATTGAATCTGTTTTGAGACTTACATTGGATCAGTTCCCTGTGTCCCTCTGATTGTGCCCTCTGACTAGATGGCAGGGCCATGAACTCCAGGACCTCTGTTTAAGGAGAGGAGTCAGCACAGACTTCTCCCCATTTTCAGCTAATCACACTGCTTTTGGGATTCTTTGGACTTCTCTATTATGCCTCTTCTTCCCTGTCCCTTCCTTCTGCTTTTTCAGCTTTCTTGTTTATGTTATCTTTTCCCATTACATTGTAAATTCCTTGAGGGTAGGAACTCTCTTTTTATTTGCATTTAAATCCCCGGTGTTTTACATAGTAGGTACATGTTTATTGACCATATTTCTGCAGTGTTTTATTATGCTCATTTTCAGATGTAAGTTCAAAAATATCTTTAAAAACCTAATGTAAATGGTTTGAGATTACGTTCTTTCCATTAATATATTATTGAATTTTAACTTATATATAACCTTGTCACCATATTCTGTGGTAGATACAGCACTTTAGGGCTCCCCAGAAATTCCAACTGTTCCCTTGGATCAAATCCTTACCCAAGGCAATCAGCCTTCAGACCTTCTTGGGTCATTGTGTCAGAATGGATAGAGCACTAGGCTTAGATCTGGGGTTCTTAACCTTTGTTGTGTCATGATCCCTTTTGTCATTCTGGTGAAGCCTGAGGATCCCTTCTCAGAATAATGTTTATTGCCCCTATTCATAATGGAAGGAATTGCTAAATTTCATTTAGAGGTTAGTGAAAATAAAGATGTAATTTTTTTCCCCTTCAAGTTCATGGGCCCCCTGAAATCTATCCCTGGACCCCTTGGAGTTCTGTGGACTTCAGTTAAGAATTCCCTTAGGAATAATTTGGTTTAACTCTTGCCCCTCACATTTGTCATTAACTGTGTAGCCTTAGGCAGATCACTCAGCACTAGAACGACCAGGTGCACCGATTTGTATCTAATAATGCAAGGATTTGAAATTTTCTAAAAAATAATTTTACTACAGTATTCCATAACATAGCACTCTAAGTTTATAAATACAAATAATCACAAGCAGATATTGCAATTTTACTTTTAAATGAAAATTTTCATCCTCTCTCTAGTATGTGCAAATGTACTGTGTCAGTGATGCAGCTTAATGAATACCTTTTCTGTACTTAAATTTCTGTTTTTCTTATGCTCTCACAGCCCTAGTTTCCTCATCTATCAGATAGAGATATTAATAACTCTAGTACTTGCTGCTTAAGTTTGTTTTAATGTTTAAATGAGAATGTATGAAAAGTGCTTTGCTTAATAGTCCATGTAAATTGGTATTCCTTTACCTTGCTTCCTTGGGTTCAAAAACCTATATTTACCTGATCCCTGATTTCCCTTTTCTCTTCTTTGCTTGTTGTCATTATAACCTGCTGCTGACTTCATTGTCCTCTTATATTTGTGTGCCACACCAAGTCCCAAATGGATTTTCTATGGTTTATTTACAAATGGAAATAGAATCTGCAAATTCAGAAATAATATTCCAAGATAAAGTTATTAAAAATGCATAAGAGGAACTGGGTCACTCCTAATGTTTTTAACCTAATATTTAGCTGGTTCTCTAGTCCTAAATCAGCCATTATATTTCTAGGCCAGAAGAGCAAGCTGTGACATCTAAATGTGTTGTGGTCCCCAAAGAGAATGGTGTCTCCTCTCCTAGAACAATTGGAGCAGCGGTTTGGTATTCAGTCTGACTGTGTGTTGTCTGGTTCCATCTCACTTAGCCGTTCTGTCTTACTGTCATCTAACTTTCTGATATCTTGTCTTTTGGAGATCTGCCCTTTCTCTTCTCAGTTGCTTACTATAACTCTTCCTTTGTAACCCAAACACTATATAAGTAGCTGTTTGCATCAGCTCAGTAACAGATTATTTTCTCTCTTTGGACCTCAGTGTCCTCTAGAGCATTGAGACTCAAATCTTAGCTCTGTTATTTACTACCCGACCTAGGATTGATCACTGAATTTCTCTTTCATTTTTTCCTTTGTATGATCTTAGGAACTCAGAACTGCTATTTCTAAAGTATATAGATGAACTGTTTTATTTTGTTAAGAAAAAGATGAGTAATACCTTATGTATGCTGGATATTCCAAAAGTCAGTATAGTTGGAGACACTCGGTGTGTGTGTGTGTGTGTGTGTGTGTGTGTGTGTGTGTGTTTATGTTTATACATACAAAACATCATATAATCTTATTTTCCAAAGTTTTGGTTTTGGTTCCTAATGTTTCTTAATTTTTTTTTAAATCAGATTTTGTGGGGGGGGCTAGGTGGTTCAGTGAGTAAGAGCGCCGGCCCCGGAGTCAGGAGGACCCAGGATTGGTTCTGGCCTCAGATACTTACACCCCCCCCCCCCCCCACACACACACACACACACACAAACAAACCTAGCTGTGTAACCTTGGGAAAGTTACTTAACCTCAATTGCTTTAAAAAAAAATTAAATTTTGCTACTACATAGCAATAGTTACAGTATGTATATCATACTTTTTTTTTTTTGAGAGGGGAAGGCAGGGCAATTGGGATTAAGTGACTTGCCCAAGGTCACAGGACTAGTAAGTGTTAAGCCCCTGAGGCTGGATTTGAACTCAGGTCCCCCTGACTCCAGGGCCAGTGCTCTGTTCACTGCGCTGCCTAGCTGCCCCTGTATATCATACTTTTAATTATCAGAGTTTCGAGTTTGCTTTCTCATCTTATATATTAGGGGCATAGCATTTTTTTTTCTTTCAGATATTTGATCTCTCGAGAACTTATGGATATTTTCACTTCAGCTAACCAGTTTAGGTACAGCAAAGTAGTATTAGTCAGTCTTTTCTAGTAAATCTTTTCCATATGCTAATAGAAGCACTTCTGTGTTTGCTAAAATATATATAGTTCAAGATTTTCTAATGTGACCTGAACTTACGGAATATAAAGAGACTGACCTGGGCTAAGTAACAGTGATTTTTTTCAAGGACAGAGATAATGGGAGGTCGAAGAAGAGCTATTATTGGAACATAGAGAATATAAAAGCTTTTACATATTGAATGAAAGGTGAAGACTCTGTGAAATATCAGTAGTAGTTTTTTGACATCATGACATAGTTCTTACCTAAGTAGTTCTTTGCAGGAAAAAAGTGGAACTATACTGCAGAATACCAATCATCTTTTGAAATTGATATACGCAGAACTGCTCTGTAGTCTCCTTGTGTAAGTCTCCTCCTCTCTGGGGCTGTATAGTACTTTAACAGGGATGACGAAAGTCTTCTCTGCTGAGCACTTGGATTTTGATTGTGTCAAAGAGAACTAGAAAGCTTAGGTTAATAATGATCTTGTGTTTGTCAATCAGATTTCAAGCTGGTTCAGTGTTTCCAAGCTTAGGGATCATTCTCAAAGTCTATTTAAGGTCCAGTAAAGGATTTTTACTTCAGTTTGAAAATGTACTGGTAGTTCTGCTTAGGATCTGGATCAAACTATGTGTCCTTAGGGCTTCTGAAAAGATAGATCAGTCCCTGGATATTTGTTCTGCTGGCTTCCCTCCTCTTGTCTTTTTATTCAAGACAGGGGAATCCCGTGTGATCTAGACCTATTAGGAACTTCCCTACTACCCCTCTCCCCTTCCTCTGACCCATCCTCATTAGTCTAGTACTCTATGTTTTAGTGCTTTGGGCTAAATAATCTAGTCCATAAGTCTTGAAAGGGGAGTAGGGAAAGAAAGAGAAGGGTAGGGTGGCAGTATAATGTGACAGATACCTGAATTAGTCTTTATCATGTAGTTTCAGGTACTACATTCCACCACTAAAATTCAGTGTGGTTCATTCACTCAATAAGCATTTATTTAGTGCCAGGCATGAGGATATAAAAATGAGATCATTTCTTCCCTCAGAAAGCTTTTATTTTTATCAAGTATCATTTGAACACTTGTAAGGATGAATGACTAATGGTGGACCCAGGCCATTATAGTATCTGGAACCTGACATATGCCACTGGAACCAGACAAAGTTTCCAGAGATATGGCTAGAGGTCGACTGGCTTGTAGCATCACCATTGTCATATCCCAGAGCAAGTCTCTGTGGCTGCCAGCACAGGTTCTTAGATCTGCTTTTCTAAAGGAAAGCAACTCAAAATGCGTTAACAAGCTTACTTTAATCAATCAAACATATATCGTTTACCTAGTTCAGGGGAAAAAGGTCAGCACCCCAAACTTCAGAATATACAGACAGAATTATCAAGTCAGAGAAACAGATCAAGCAGACAGGCTTCTAAACTGTCCAACCATTACATTCATACCTAGTCACAGTTACCAGAGAGGGAAGCATCAGCATCTGGGTTTTTCAAACCAGGGGGCTCTCAATGGCTGCCCAGAGTCTCGTCTGGTCCAGTCACACAACACTTCTCAGAGTGAGCCCTAAAACAGTCAGGGTTTATATAGCCATCTCCTGGCTCAGGGAATGTAACAACCTTCTTAACCCACTGCCCAATCACCAAGTATCTCCTGAAAAACAAGCCTCCCATCACAGGCTCCAGGCGCACCTAAGCCTATCTAAGGGCCTAGGGGCAGGAAGATCTTAAATTTACATTCCCTTTACATTCCTATTACAATTTGTCAGAATACTACATGAAGTATTTTATTCCTCTCCTCTTGCTGGCAAAAGGATTGTTTGTGCTTTGAATGATGTGTGATTTTGTCAGTATTAGTACTCCTGTCTCTCTCATAGATTTCCACCCATCTTAATATATTATGAGTTGCCCTGGCCAAAAGCAGTTCATCACTTCATTGGCTCACTTTTCTGTCATGAGCCTTTCTCCTCCTAAATTTGCTAGATTTGTCATCTGATCATAGACATACAGTTCATCAGCAGGGTTCTCTTTGGAGCCTTTCCATTTGGCCCCGACCTTATCAGAGCTCGTGCTGCGTAGCAGGGCCTTTGAGAATCCAGAATCACGTCCTTGTGAAAGACGCTGAAGCAGAGTTTGTAGTGCAGGTGTTTTATGCTGCTGGTAGGCAAATACCAGAGATTATGGTTCTTTGAGACATAGATTGCTGGTTATGTTCCCTGAGTCCTTTTTGCTTCAGTTCACCTGCTACAGGCTCAGTATGGGCTGATACCTTCTTTGTTGTACGGTAACATCCAAGTGAACTAGATGAAGAATCAGAGGAAGTGATGCCATTTCCTTGTCTTTATTTTGCTGGCAAAATTTAATTGTTTTAAAATGTTACTGCAGCACACTATTCAATATACTTTATTGACTAAAGATTCTTGTATTTCGTGGCATTGGAAGTATTATAAACTAAATTAATTTTACATTCATAATTAATTTTACATTCATAAATTAATTTTACATCAGATTTTTTGTCATTCTATAGAGTTTAAAAAAAAACTGAATGAATATTTCAGGTGCTTGCTGTTTTCAGCAGATGACATTTGGTTACCAGCTTTTCAACTAAGCTTTTCCATTTTTAAAAAGTAAAGCTGATAAGGATTTTAGTGTCACAAACCCATTCATTATATCTGTTTATAGCTACAAATCACTTGTTTTGAATATAGGAAATTATTGCAATTTGAAAAGAAGAATAGCAAAAAATATGCAGAATAAAATTATGTTTTATGTTTCTGTTGTCTTCATCTGTAAACAGAATGCTGGATTTGGTAGAAAGAAGCCCTGGTCCCACCTTAGCCATTTGCAGGCAATATGACCCTGATCCAGCTACTCAGCCTCTTTACTAATCTATAGTGTCTCTTTCTTTCCACATCTGTAATATAAGGTATTTGGGCTTGATGACTTCTACTAAGGTTCTTTCCAAAACTGAATTCTGTGATCTGGGCTATGTAGTTATTTGTTTTTAAAACATCTAGTACAAAAGGGATTTACTAGATAAATGAAATGTTAGGATTAAACTAATACGTATTTTTTGTAGTAAAGAGATGTGCAGCAAATTGCAACATAAAAATAGAATTAATTGACAGTTAACCAAAATCCAAATGTCTATTGTATATGTGTCTGCTTTTAAAGTATAATTATTCTTTGTTTAGCAGGTGAAATTTAAAAACATTTCAATATTTGTATTTTTAGAAGTCTTACGTTTATTATGTTCAAATCTTTTTGTATGTGTATACATACATACACATATGGGTATTTTCTTGGGGGGCCCTGAAGAGTAAGTTTTGAAATGCTTAAAATTTAAATGTGACTTTCTTTTTTTTCGAACTTTTTATTTTATTTTTTTTGCATTTTATTTTTTCCTCTGTTACATGTAAAAACAAAATTTTAACATCTGTTTTAAAATTTTTTAGTTCCAAATTATCTCCCTCTGTACCTTCCCTCCTGTATCCTGGAGGAGAAAGGCAATTTGATACAGTTTATACATGTACAGTCATAAACATATTTCCATATTAGTCATATAGTAAAAAGAAACATGGACCAAAAAAAACCAACTCAAGAAAAATTTTAAAAAGTATGCTTTGATTTATCTGTGTTTAGACTGCCATCAGTTCTTTCTCTAGAGATGGATAGCATTTTTCATTATAAGTCCTTCAGAATTGCCTCGGATCATTCTATTGCTAAGAATAGCCAAGTCATTCACAGTTGATCGTCGTGTAGTATTGTTATTATGTACAGTTTTCTCCTGGTTCTGGTAATTTCACTTTGCATCCATTCATGTAAGTCTTTTTTTTTTTTTTCAGTTTTCAAATAGTTATTTAGTATTCTATTTTTCCCCAGTTACATGTAAAAACAATTTTTAACATTTGTTTTTAAAACTTTGAATTTCAGATTCTTTCCCTTCCTCCCTCCGTACTCCCTTGAGAATACAAGTGACTCATTATAGGTTATACATGTGTAGTCATGCAAAACATTTCCGTAATTGTCATGTTGAAAAAGAAAACATAGACAAAAAAAACTCAAGAAAAATAAAGTAAAAAGAGGGGCTTCAATCTCTATCCAGACACAATTCTCTGCAGATGGATGCATTTTTCAGGTGACCATCTTTCAATATTGCTGTTACTTTGTACGTAGTACATTTCACTTTGCATAAGCTCCTATAGGTCTTTCCAGGTTTTTCTAAGAGCATACTGCTCATCATTTCTTGTAATAACAATATTCCATCATAATCACATAGCACAACTTGTTCAGCCATTCCCCAATTGATAGGTATCCTCTTAATGTCTAATTCTTTGCCCCCAGAAAAGAGCTGCTACAAATATTTTTGTACATATTTTGTCCTTTTCCTTTTTGATTTTTATCTCTTCTGGGATACAAACTTAGAAGTGGTATTACTAGGTCAAAGGGTATTATGGTTTTATAGCCCTTTGGGCATAGTTCCAAATTGCTGTACAGAATGGTTGAATCAATTCATAACTCCACCTACAGTGCATTAATGTCTCATTTTCCCTACCTCCCCTCCAGCATTTGTCATTTACCTTTTCTGTCCTTTTAGCCAGTCTAATAAGTATGAGGTCATATTGTTTTAATTTGCATTTCTCCAATCAGTAGGGTTAGAGTATTTTTTCATATGGCTATAGATAGCTTTGATAATTTTTTTTTTATCATTTATCACTGGGGAATGACTCATTTTTATAAATTTGACTTAGTTCTCTATACGTTTGAGAAATGAGGACTTTATCAGAGAAATTTGCTTAAAAATTTTTTCCATAGTTAGTATTGCTAACTGTATTTCCCTCCATCCTATTTTCCCTCCCCAATGCTTCCCTGGTTATTCTAATCTTTCCTTTTACCCTGTCCTTCCTCAAGTGTTTGCTTCTGACTACCCCCTCCCCCAGTCTGCCCTTCCTTCTATCACACTCCACCTTCTCCTATCCCCTCCCCTTCCTACTTTTCTGTAGGGTAAAATAGATTTCTATACCCATGTGTGTGCTGTTCCCAATTTCAGTTAATTCTCATGAGAGTAAGGTTTACTACTCCCCCTAAAGCCCCCCCGCCTTTCCCCAGCACTTTAAAAACTTTTTCTTGTCTCTCTTATGTGAGATAATTTACCCCATTCTACTTCTCCCATTCTCTTTTTCCCTGTACATTCCTCTCTCACTCCTTAATTTTGTTTTCAGATATTATCCTTTTATATTCAACTCACACCTGTGTCTCTGTCTATATATAACTCCTTCTAACTGCCCTATTAATGAGAAGTCTTATGAGTTACAAATATCATCTTCCCATGTAGGAATGTAAGTCCCTTATGATTTCCATTTCCTGTTTACCTTTTTATGCTTCTCTTGAGTCTTGTATTTGGGAGTCAGATTTTCTATTCAGCTCCAGTCTTTTCATCAAGAATGCTTGAAAGTTCTCTATCAAATTGAATATCTATTTTTTCCCCTCATGGATTACACTCTGTTTTGCTGGGTAGGTGATTCTTGATTGTAGTACCAGTTCTTTGCCCTCCGGAGTATCATATTCCAAACCTGAACCTTTAATGTAGAAGATGCTAAATCTTTTGTTATCCTAACTGTGGTTCCATGATGGTTGAATTGTTTCTTTCTGGCTGCTTGCAATAGTTTCTTGAACTCTGGAATTTGGCTATAACATTCCTGACAGTTTTCATTTTGGTATCTCATTGAAGAGATGATCAGTGGATACTTTCAATTTGTATTTTGCTTCCTGGTTCTAGAACATCCGGGAAGTTTTCCTTGACAGTTTCTTGAAAGATGATATCGAGAACCTTTTTTTTGATCATGGCTTTCCAGTAGTTCAGTAATTTAAAAATTAGCTTTCTTGGACCTATTTTCCAAGTCACTTGTTTTTCCAGTGAGATATTTCACATTGTCTTCTATTTTTCTTTCTTTTGGTTTTTATTGTTTTTGATTTCTTGTAAAGTCAATAGCTTCCACTTGCTCAATTCAAATTTTTAAGGAATTACTTTCTTCAGTGAGCTTTTGGATCTCCTTTTCCATTTGACCGATTCTTCTTTTCAAGGCATTCTTCTCATTCATTGGCTTTTTGTACTTTTTTACCATTTTGCCTAGTCTGCTTTTTTAAGGTGTTATTTTCTTCAGTATTATTTTCTGTCTTCTTTATCAGTCTGTTGACTTGTTTTTCTTGATTTTCTTTTATCACTGTGATTTTTCTTCCCCATTTTTCTTCTATCTCTCTTAACTCGAATTTTTCAACTCCTTTTTTCCTTCACATTTCTTTTAAAAAACTTTTTTTCTTCCAGAACACAAATACAGAATAGAGAAAAGAAACAAAGCACTTCATAAACTTAAATATTAGAACTTAAATATAAAATTAGAAAAAAAGCATCATGCATCGTAGAACATAAGAGAGGATTCAAAATATGTAACAATAGATTTTCATTTCAAGAAAGCTTATATGGTAAATAATATTCTGGGAGAACTGTCCATCTTTGTTTCCTAGTGAGTTTTCTTTCGTTCTCTGCTGTGCACTTTTTTACTTTGTTCTTTTTTCTCCTCTCCCCAACCTCCCCCAGAAGGCCACAATAAAGTTTAGATATGTTTCTCCATAACTATAGATATATACACTGAAGTGGACGACCGAGTAAAACAGGACAGTAATGCCAATTATAATTTGATAGGAGTGTTTATTAGCTGGTGACTGCCTCCCAGGGAGGGAAGACAGCCTTGAGCCTTCTGCAGGGCAAATTTTTATAGAACAAAGCTGTTGCTAACAACAAAGTGTGATTCCAAGGGGGTATGATGCCGGTTCTAGTGAAGCCTTGATTACCTAGCAAAGCCCTGGTTACAAACAAAGCTTTGGGCCGTTTCTAGCAACACAGGTGGAAAGTCCCCTAACTACTGTGGCCTAACAGGTGATTTCCAGGGACTCTGGTAGGGGCCCCCTTTTTGCAGGTACTGGGAGGGGGCTGAGGTGTATAATTTCGCTTCAACACATGTACATACATATACTTTTCCAAACCCCTTCTACTCCTGACCTTTGTTTTTTATGTATCTCTTTTTTCCTGTCCCTTCGGCCTTCTCTGCTTTACTTCCACCCACCCTCCTATGACTTGCCTGCCTCCTTCCAAAGATCCCCCCGTCCTCTCATTCTCCTAAATCTGAACACCCTTCTATACCCCTACTTACCTATTCTCACCCTATCCTCTAATGATTCCTCCCTTGTCCTTTCCCCCATCCATTTTGAGCTCTTTCATGACCTGGGGCCAATTCATGTTTTTTTGGGGGTGTTGGACATGGGAGCTTTGATTTTGTTGTCTTCTTCTTCGTGTATGTTTTGATCTTCCTTATTACCGTAGTAACTTTCTGTAGTCAGAATTTTTCCTGTTTGCTCATTTTCTCTGTTATTTGACTTTTAACTCTTTCTTAAGGTAGGACTCTGCTTCCAGGGTGAAGGGTGCATTGTCCCACACTTTGGAGGTTTTTTTGCAGCTGTTTTCAGAGATACTTCTAGCGTACCTGTATATTTTCAGTTCTATCAAGGTGATATGATCTAAGGAGAAATGTTTATTCCTCTCCTCATCTGTGCTCTGGTCTGTGAGAGACCACACTCACTCTTATCTGCCCTGGAACTGTGAGGAGGGTTCCCCCGTCCACTGTGGCCACAAGCTCTGCTGTGCTAATGCTCCGCCTCACCTTGAGACTGCCCCCTGGATCTGAATATGGACAAAATAACAGAGTCCTACCTCAGTGCTAGCAAAAGGCCTCTGTAATTTCCTTCTGACCAGTTAAAGTTTGACGCCCCCTTTCACTCCTCCCCCCATTACTGTCTGTGGGCTTAGAACTCTGGAAGCAGCCACTGTCACTTCCGATTCAGTCACTTCCAGGCCCTGCTCCTGGTTTGCTGTGGCCCAGGCTGTGCCGGTGTGGCCTGCATTGGACTGCTACACTCTCACCCAGATGGCAACAGACCATTCCTGCTGACCTTCTAAACTGATTTTGGTGTCTTTGAATGGAGAGATCTTGAAACCATCACTGCTGCCAGTGACTCAGTCACTCTGAGGCTTGCTCTGGGTTTGCTGGGGCCTGGTTTGTGCCGGTGCAGCCTGCACAGGACTGCATTCCTCTCTTACCCTGGTGCAATGGACCTTTCCTGTTGACCTTTCAAGCGGTCTTGGGCTGGAAATTTCTTTCACTCCATCTTTTTGTGCTGCTTTAGGATTTTTTTGAAGGTAGTTTGAGGGGGTTGGGGAAAAGCTTAGTTGAGTCTCTGCTTTTATTCTGCTGTCTTGGCTCTGCGTCATATATAAGTCTTTACAGGTTTTTCTGAGAGCATCCTATTTGTTATTTCTTATAGCGTAAAAAATAGTGTTCCATCACAATCAGATGCCACAGCTTGTTTAGCCATTCCCCAGTTGATTTTTCCCCCTGAATTTCCATTTCTTTGCCACCACAAAAAAGCTGTTATAAATATTTTTGTATACATAGGTCCTTTTCCTTTTTTTGGATCTCTTTTGGGATATGGACCTTGTAGTGGTATTGCTGATCAAAGGTTATGCATGGTTTTATAGCCCTTTGGGAATAGTTCCAAATTGTTCTCTGCAATGTTTGGACTAGTTCACTACTCTACCAACAATGCATTAGTGTCCCAGTTTTCCTACATCCCCTCCAACATTTATCAATTTCCTTTTCTGTCATGTTAGCCAGTCTGATAGGTGTGAGGTGGTATGTCAGACTTGTTTTAATTTCCACTTCTCTAATCAGTAGTGTTTGAGAGCATCTTTTCATATGGCTGTAAATAGCTTTGATTATTTTATCTGAAAACTACCTACTCATGTCTTTGATCATTTACCAATTGGGGAATAGCTCTTTAAATGACTTTTTTTTTTTGGTTAACCCATTACACTTTTTCTTATTATAATGTGACTTTCTAATGTATTGGTTACCATAACTGAACTTTTCTGAAGATTCAGTCCTTGGTCCTTTGCTCTTATGCTTTTTGTGAGTGGATGGGACCTATCCCATAGGTCCATCTCTGTTGATGCCTGTGAAATGTAGATTCTCATCCCTATCTCTTCATCTAAGATATCTTCCCTAAATCACCTAAAGGATATTTTTACTTAGAGACCACGCCATTACCTCAGATTCGATACTTCATAACAGAATTTGTCATTCTCCTCCAAGTCATGTCTTCTCATTTTCCATGTTTGTTAATGGTATCATTTTCAGGCATCTAAGCCTGAAACTTTAGAGAGGTTGTTGACTCTGCTTTTGTCTGCTTGAAATGACTTTTGTGTCCTTATTTTCCAGTTTCAATTCCCAAGTAGTGAATTTTGGATTTGGTAGGACAAATTGCGACATTTTCCCTGGATGATTGTAATATTCTGGGCATTCTTTTTGTTTTCCCTCTTCATTCTATAGAAAGTTGTCATCTAGCCATTATTTGAAAAAATTTCCTGTGATAGGGCATTAAATATCTTATCAAGTATTCACTTTTTGGTTCTAGACATTTAATTATTGATGTGAGAGTACTCTTAGAAATAACTATTTATGGGGCGGCCAGGTAGCACAGCAAGTAAGAGCACCGGCTCCAGTGTTGAGAAGACCTGGAGATCGAATCCCGGGCTCAGACACTTAGCAACCACCCAGAAACACCTGGCCGTGTAACCTTGAGCAAGTTACTTAACCCCAATTGCTTAGGGGCGGCCAGGTGGCTCAGCGAGTAAGAGCACTGACTCCAGTGTCAGGATGACCTGGATCAAATCCGGGCTCAGATACTCAGCACCACTCCCAGTAATAACTGGCCGTGTAACCTTGAGCAAGTTACTTAACCCTGATTGCTTTAAAAAAAAAAAAAAGAAATAACTATTTATCTCTAGTCAAGACCACTGTATTTGTTAAAGCAAAGATATAGACCAACCAAAACATAGAAAAGAGACTAATGATGCATTACAGGGAGTTAAAATAACTTCTGTCTGAACTATAAAAAACTCACTGATATTGGAAAAATAAATGGAAAAAAGGCAAGAATATTGACGTTTATTATAATTTTCTATGAAATTAAACCATAAAAATTAAAATTAAACCATGTCAAGCAATCATGATATATTGTTAGGACAATAAAAGCTCAGAAATCATCTTAAACAGTAAAGTTATCTTTAGATTCTCCTCTTCTGACTAGATCAAGCTCGTTAGCATAATAGGGGCTCCTCAGTCAGATCCCTAGTGACTAGAAAGGAATTAGTTTAACAATTTATTTTAAAAAATGAATAAAAATGCTTATCTGTAGACTTTGACATGTTGTTGGAAGGCTAGTCCATTGTGTTAATACATGAGTACTGTATTGTATATATGCTCGAGACAAGTAGTTATAACCCAATGCAACATTTACAGTGCCCACGATCACCATAAAGACCATGCCTACAAATATCACATGATGCTCGATTGCAAAATATACCAGACTCCATATAGAGAACCGAACTGAAACATTAACCAGAAAATCTGATCCCAGAACCAGTAAGCTGATTCCACCATAGTACACGAAATATTAAGAAGCTGTAATAACGCTGAGAGCCACAGCAGCCTTCAGCCTTTCCACAAACCAATACAAGATCAGTATTTACTCCCAAACCTCTCTCTCCCACCATCTCTCTGGCCCTGGCCTCTGCTTCCCTTCAGCAAACTCCCTCCACCATAGGCTCCATGTGATTACATTCAGCCTCTTAGGGGGCAGAGTTTACTTTCACAGCAGGGGAGGTCTTCAGATTCCCACCTCGGTCTGTTAAGGGGCAGGGAAGGTCTTCAAATTCCCATTTCCATTACAGTAGCACAGATGAATAGAGTTGAACCCTGAACTCAAGGAAAATAATGGGGTAGGTTGGATTGAATTGGGAAATTGTAGTGCCTGTAACTATTTCAGCAATATCCTCTGCAGAGAATTGAAGTTGTAAGTGATCACATGTCACTGGAGAACCATGTCAGCCAAGTAGCAGGCTGTGGTATATTCCAGTCATGACGTGCGCACAAGAAGTAACAGAACTATAAAAATGAGGTTGGTTACAATAATCAAGCTACTCTCTCCCACTTAAACTAGGTGAGAAGTTGCTTAACCAATCACTTTCAGTGGTAGACTGGACTAAGTGCTAAAAAGTATTTGGAACTGGAATGACATTGAAGAAGCATTCTTACAGTGCTAGGAAACGTGGTCATACCTAGTGCTAAATTATCAAGGTAGTTTAGAGCCGGAGTCCTTGTAGAAGATAGGATGGTCTTGGTTTTCATTTAAATCCCCAAGGAGGAAGTGTTTCTAAGGAGAAGCATGGCTGCTAATTCCCATGTTCTGAGGGAGGAGGCCAGAGGAGGAAATACTTTTCCTTTTTGACTTCACTTTCTACTTTCAGCAGACAGGTACAAATATTATAGAAGTCTTCCACCACTGCTTCTATGCTCCATGGTTCAATTCAGAAATACCATATAGAGCTACTATTTCCTGATTTGTTACAAGATTGTTAATTTTTCTGGCTAGGAGGGTAAGGTCATGATAAATAATAGAAAGCACTGAAAATAGTTATAATTTATCTCATTCTTCTGGTCTATAACTAGGTTCATTTATCTTTTCTTCATTTGGTTATGTCATTTCCCCTTCAGGGAACAGAAATTTCCCACATTTTTTTGAAGCTAGTTAGTAATTATGATCGAATTATTCTAGAGAACTGGAAGCAGCTTTGAGAAATCTTTATTTTTTTTGGTTCCATTTAGAATGCCTGAGCAATTAATATAGGATGCTCATGTTTGTATTTTGTGTTATAAAACCATAAACAAATCTTATATTATTTTACTTTATTGAATTATTAGTAGTTTTTTAACATTAAAGTTCATACCTTCCACTAATTTATTTCTTGAGCTACCCCATTCATTTCTATTTCGTCCAGGATACGTAATCATCAACAATAAGTAATCATATGTTATTTATTACACTAGAACCATTACATTTGGACTATAACATCTCAGTCTTCAGTATGATAAGTGAAGTAAAAAAAAAAGCACTAGAGGACTAAAATGGGAAAACCAACTGATGCAGACGAAGACCACATAGAAGAAGTCCATATAGGAGGCAGCACTCTTTTTAATTAAAAAAATTTTTTTAATTTACTTTTAGTTTTCATCACTCACTTCTATAAGATTTGGAATTCTAAATTTTTTTCTCTTCCATCCTCTCTTCCCTCACCAAGATGGTGTTGTCTTACATAAGTTTTTGGTTTTTTTTTTGCCTTTTGGAGGGCAGATGGGATTAAGTAACTTGCCCAAGGTTATGCGGCTAGTTTTTTTGTGTGGGTGTTAAGTGTCTGAGGCCGGAACCGAACTTGGGTCCTCCTGACTCCAGGGCTGACGCTCTACTCACTGCGCCACCTAGCTGCCCCATATAGGTTCTAAATATACGTGAGAGCAAATAGTATGCTTCAATCTGCATTCAGACTCCATAGTTCTTTTTTCTGGATGTCACTAGCATTTTCCATCATTAACTTTAGATCCTTGCATTGGTGAGAAGAGCTAAATCTCTCAAAGTTAGCTATTGCACAGTGCTGCTGTTACTGTGTACAACGTTCTCCTGGTTCTGCACATTTCACTCAATATCAGTTAATGTAAGTCTTTCCAGGTTTTTCTGATGTCCGCCTGCACATTATTTCTTATGGAACAATAGTATTCCATTCCATTTCATTTACCACAACTTGTTCAGCCATTTCCCAATTGATGGGTATCCCCTCAACTTCCAATTCTTTTTTTTTGGGGGGGGGGAGGAACAGCATTTTATTTTATTTTTAATTAATTTATTTACTTTTAGTTTACCACATTCAGTTCCACAAGATTTTGAGTTCCAAATTTTCTCCCCTTTCCTCTCCTCCCTGCCCCCTATGGCAGCATGCAATATAATATAGGTTCTACAAATTCCTTCACATTAAACATTAGCCAAGTTGTAAAGAAGAATTATAACCATTGGAATAAACAATGAGAAAGAAGGAACAAAACAAATCAAAAAAAAGAGAGAACAAGTGGTTTGCTTCAGTCTGCAGACTCCGTAAATCTTTCTCTGACAGTTGTCTTATAACCTTGCATTGCTGAGATGAGCCCCGTCTATCAAAGTCAGTCATCACAGCTCCTCTCAGTATCAGCTTATATGTCTCTCCAAGTTATTATCAAGTCTTTCTGCTTCTAATTTCTTATAGCACAATAATCTTCCATTACATTCATATGCCAAAACTTGTTTAGCCATCCCCTAATTCATGAGTGTTCCCTCGATTTCTAATTCTTGGCTGCCATGAAAAGAGCTGCTGTAAATACTTTTGTAAAGGTGGGTCCTTTCCCCATTTTTCTGATCTCTTTGGAATACAGACCTAGAAGTGGTATTGCTGGCTAATGGAGCAAGCACAGCTTTGTAGCCCTTTGGGCATCGTTCCAAATTTCTCTCCCTCATGGTTGGATCAGTTCACAACACCACCAACAATGCATTAGTCTTCCAGTGTTGCCGTATCTTCTTCAGCAGTTATCATTTTCCTGGTTTGTCATGTTAGCCCGTCTGATAGGTGTGATGTGGTACCTCAGAGTCATTTTGATTTGCTTACCTGTTGTATCCCAATTAGAATGTACTGTGAGAGGGTGAGGACTGACTTTGATAAAAAAAGTTTTATTTTGGTCTTTGTATCCACAGTGACTACAATGTTGCTTCACTTGTAGGAAGCAGTTTATAAAGACTAGATTTAATTGGGATTGGACATTGTCTTTAAAAATGTTGCCATTCTCAAGTCAAGTATAATATTTAATGCCATGTGAATCCTATCTAAATATAGAAGCTATATGCTTTGAAAATGATAATTCCTAAAATTTGAAAAAATATGCTTTTATTTTTAAGAGCAAGAATTCTTCTATTTTTTTCATTTACATGTAAAATTTTCTTACATTTATTTTTTTAAATTTTGATTTCCAAATTTTCTTCTCCCTCCCTCACATCCCCCAGAAAAGAAGAGTAATTTGATATATATTATACACTTGTAGTCATACAAAGCATAAGCCCTGTTGCAAAAGAAATCAGATCAAAAAAAGAAAATATCAAGAAAAATAAAGTAGGAAAACAGTGTGCTTTGATCTGTGCTTAGACTCCTGTCAGTTTTTTCTCTGGAGGCGGGATAGCATTTTCCATCTTTAGTCCTTCAGAATTGTTTTGCTGAAAACAGCCAAGTCATTTACATTTGATCCTTGTACAGAAAGGCTTTCACTCTGCACTGTTCACCTGGATGTGCTCATTGTACTTTGCATCGGATCCTTTCAGTCTCCCCAGGTTTTTTTGAAAGTGTTCTGCTTGTTGTTTATTTTATTACAGCATAACAGTATTCCATCACTCATAGGCAGCAACTTGTGCAGCCATTCCCCAGATACTGAGCAGCCTCCCAACTTTCAGTTCTTTGTTGCTGCAAAAAGAGTTGCTATAAAATAGACGTTTTTGTCCACATGTGTCCTTTTCCTTTTTGTAAAACTGTTTTTGGGATACAGACCTAGTAGTGTCATTGCTGCGTCAACAGATATGCAGTTTTAAACTTCTTTGGGTATAGCTGCCACTCGTTCTCTAGAATGGTTGCATTAGTTCACTACTGCACCAACAGTGCATTAGCATCTCAGTTTTTCCATAGCCCCTCAAACATTTGTTGTTTCTATTTTTTGTCATATCAGCCAGTCTGTTAGTGTGAAGGGGCATCTCAGAGTTCTTTTAATTTACCTTTCTCTAATCAATAGTTACTTAAAACATTGACGTTTAGAGGCAGTTGGTGTTAAGTGACTTGCTCAGGGTCACTCAGCTGGATTTGAACTCATATCCTCGACTCCAGGTCCTGTGCTCTATCCACTGTGGCACCTAGCTGCCCCACCCATTTCTTCATATTACTCTAGATAGTTTTGATTTTTTTCTCCTGAAAACTACCTGTTTGTGTCCTGTGACCATTTATCAGTTGGGGAATGATTCATAATCTCATAGATTTGACTCAGTTCTCTATATATTTGAAAAATGAGCTTGATATAAAATTTTCCTCCCAGTGTTCTGCTTTCCTTCTAATCTTCTCACCATTGGTTTTGTTTGTACAAAACTTTTTAAATTTAGTGTTATCAAAATTATCCACTTTAAATCCCATAATTCTTAATCTGAGGTGTTGCTCTATACCTAGTTTCTGCCAAACTACTTTACAATTTACCGCGGTATTTTTGTCAAATAGTGAGTTCTTGCCCCCAAATCCTGTTGATTTTGGAACTGTGACCAGGTCCCTTGCTCTCCTGCAGCCATAAGCACTAGTGCTTCTTTCTGCCATAGTAGTAAGTAAGACCAGGGCCCCTACTCCCCTTCAGCTACAAGAACTGGTGCACTTCTTTGCGCTGAGCCTGTGACTCAGAACTGCATATGGGTCATTTAACAGGGTCCTGAACTCAGGGCCAGCAAAGGGTCCCCCCAACCTCTTCTGACTAGTTATCCAGCCTGCTGTGGGCTGAGAGATCTGAAGTTGCTGATGCCACTGATGCAGCTGCATCCAAGTCCTGCTGTTGGCATTACCTCTGCCAACTTTCAGGGCAGACCTTTCCCAATGACCTCCTTTGTTATTTTGAGCTAGAAAATTTTTTTTTCAAATGCTTTATTAACTTCTGATTTACATCATTCATTTCCGCCAGATTTTGAGTTACAAATTTTTTCCCCATTTTTCCCCTACCCACTGCCCCCAAATAGCAGTCCCACAGGATATCCCCTCCTCCAATCTGCTCTCTCCCATATTTTCTCCCATACCCCTTTCAACTTTTCCAGTGGCTCTCTATGCCCCAATGCCTGTATATCTTATTTCCCAATTACATGTAAAATAGTATTAATAATATTATGTATATATATATATATATATATGTATTTGAGTATTTAATTTTAAAACTTTGAATTCCAGATTCATTCCCTTCCTCCCTTGTCTCTCACCCTTATCGGGAAGATAAGCAGTTCAGAATAGGTTGTACATGTGTGGCTAATGCAAAACAGTAACATAGTAGATATATTGTAAAAGACTGACTATATTTCCCTCCCTCCTATCCTACCTCCCACTTGTTCTATTCTCTACTTTGATCCCATCCCTTTTCAAAAGTGGGTGCTCCCAACTTCCCTCCCTTCCATCATCCATCCCCCCACTCTCCTGGAGGGTGAGATACCCTATTTAGTGTGTATTTCAATCCCTCCTCAAGCCAAATTCAATGGGAATAAGGTTGACCCATTCCCTTTTGCCTTCCTATTCTTCCCCTCCACTGTAACCATTTTCCCTTGCCTCTTCTATGTAAGATAGTTGACCCCATTCTGTCTCTCTCCATCTCCTCTCATTATATTCCTCTCTCACCTCTTAATTTCACCTTTTGTGTCATGCCTTCCTGTCAAATTGGTCCTGTGCCCTCTATCTATGTATACCTGTAAACATATATACACACATTCACATATGTATTCATATGCCCATATTCCCTCATATATAGACATATACATATATATTTCTATTCACTTCAACTACTGAGAAAAGTTTCATAAGTTACAATTATTGTTTTTCCATGTAGGAATATTAATAGTTCAACTTTGATAAGCTCTTTATGATTTCTTTTCCCTGTTTACCTTCTCATGCTTCTCTTGCTTCTTGTATCTGAATGTCAAATTTTCTATTCAACTCTGGTTTTTTTCAGCAAGAATGCTTGAAAGTCCTCTATTCCACTGAATGACCATATTTTCCCCTGAAAGATGATACTTTTTTTTTTTTTGTTTTGCTGGGTAGGTGATTCTTGGTTTTAATCCCAGCTCCTTTGCCCTCCAGAATATCATATTCCAAGCCCTTCAATCCCTCAGTGTAGAAGCTGCCAGATCCTGGGTTATCCTGATTGTGTTTCCACAATATTCGAATTGTTTCTTCCTGGCTGCTTGTAACATTCTCTTTTTGATCTGGGAATTCCAGAACCTGTCTGTAATATTCCTAGGAGTTTTCTTTCTGGGATCTTTTTCAGGGGGTGATTGGTAGATTCTTTCAACCTCTATTTTGCCCTCTGGTTCTAAAACATCAGGGCAGTTTTCTTTGAGAACTTCCTGGAGGATGATTTCTAGGTTCTTTCTTTGATCATGGCTTTCAGGGAGTCCAATAATTTTTAAATTATCTCTCCTGGATCTATTTTCCAGGTCAGTGGTTTTTCCAATGAGATGTTTCACATTGCCTTCTATTCTTTCATTTGTTTAGATCTGTTTAACAGCATCTTGATTTCTCATAAAGTCATTAGCTTCCATTTGCTCCAATCTAATTCTGAAGCAATGATTCTCCTCTGTGAGCTTTTGAGATTCTTTTTCCATCTGGCAAATTCAGCTTTTTAAGGCATTCTTCTCCTCATTGCCTTTTTGAGCCTCCTTTGCCATTTGAGTCAGTCTGTTTTTTTGAGGTATTATTTTCCTCAGTAAGGCTGTTGACTCTCATTTTGTAATTTTCTTGCATTGTTCTCATTTCTCTCCCCAATTTTTCCTCCACTTCTCTTATCTACTTCTTAAGGTCCTCTATGGCCTGTAACCAGCTTGTATTTTCCTTTGAATATTTTGGTGTAGGAGTTCTGACTTCACTGTTTTCCTCCTGTTTCATGCTTTGCTCCTTTTTGTCCCCCAAATAGGAGTGTAATGTTGGAATCTTCTGTCTGCTTTGTTTCCTTTGCCTGGTCATGTTGCCCCTCAGTCACTTGACCCCTGGGCTTTTTGCCACAGTAGGACTCTGACACCAGACAGGGGAGCTTTCGTCCCAAACGCTGGGGTTTTCTCAGTTGCTGGAGGTATTAGATGGGTGCCCTCTCTGAGGTCTCCATACACTCTGGCAAACTGGACACACACCCCAGGACCTCCACCCTAGACTGCAATCCAGATCCAAGCAGGTTAAAGCAAGAGTGATTACCCCTCAGACTGGTGCTTGGTTCCCCTAAAGTCTGCAGGCCAGGAGCTGAAGCTGGCACATGGTGCTGGCTGGCTGTGCCAGCGTCTCTGTGGCTTCTCGCCCTGGGGGCAAAAGACACGCACTCCCACTTACTTGGTCTCAAAGTAAGTGAACTGACCTCTCACTCTGTCCTTAGCATCTATGTGTTGATAAATCTGGAAATGGCCACAGCTGCTGCTGATCTGGGGTCCCTCCAGCTGCGGCTGTTGAGGCCCGCCCTGGGGCTAAAGCCTCTGTGTGGGTCTCGGCTCAGCTCCCAGAGCACTGTGCTGGCCAATTCCTGTCCGCCTCCCGGGCTGTCGTCAGTGGGAGGTTAGCTTCTCTGTGTCATTTTGTGGGTTCTGTAGCTCCAAAGTTTGTTCAGAGTCACCTTTTACATGGATTGGGGAAGGTGGAAGCTTGGGTGAGGGGAGGTCCTGGTTCTACTCCGCCATCTTGGCTCCCTTTGAGCTGGAAGTTTCACCTGGACCTTTTATTACTTCTTCTGCTCCAGGATTGCATTTGAGGTGTTACTTTAAAGTTGTTTGAAGGGGAATTTGGTAATTTAGGTGAGTCCCTGTCTCTTCTCTGCCATCTTGGCTTCCAAAAAGATATACTTTAAAAAATTTTTGTTAGTCACAAAACAGTTCTCCTGCTTGTAGTGTTTAGTAACATACATTTCTACTTTTGTCAGTTTATTCTCCGTAGTATCATGTTTTCTTTACAAATGCTTTTTTAAAAAAGCTCTATTTCTGATTGAGTTGACATTCTCAACACTATTTAGTTTCTCTAAGCCAAGCTCTTTTTTATTCTATCTTAAACTCATGAAAGGAAAAAATGAAAGCATCAACTTTAAGAAAGATAATAGAGGGCTCCCTTTTTTCCTTCATGTTATTCATTTCCTTTGTATAATACAAAGCTTCTAAATTACCATTTTTCTTCCCATTTTTCTTCCACTTGATGTCTTATCCTAGAACAATTCTGCATAATGTTAACTTTAAAGTATTTTCCCATTGATCTATTTGTACTGCTACGTTCTGAAATGCCAATTTGACTTTGTCCGTTTATAATTTGACATAATTTCCCATCTCCTTCCCTCCTGTGTGGCACGCCCCCTTCCTTCCCCCCCCCCCCCCCCCCCCCCCCCAGTACATAGTACATTTCTTTTCCCTTTCCTTTCTTTGTTTAGGATAATAAAAGTTTACCTTTCTAGGCCTTGTGTCTTATTTGATTTCCTTTATGACCCTTGAGAATTCAGAGGGAACTTACATTATTCCTCTCCATTTCTCCACCCCCTATTCAAATGTGAACTCTTCCTCCCTTTTCATTCTCTAATGTTAAAGATATTTATCTTTTTGTTTCTCTTGACTTTTGTGTGCATATTCAGAATTTCTACTCAGTTGTGCTTTTTTCATCAGGAATGCTTGGAAATCCTTTTATTTCATAGTCACTTTCCCCTCGTACTATACTCAGTTTGGTTTGGTAGGTTATTCTTAGTTGTAAGAATATTTATGGGACAGCTAGGTCGCTCAGTGGATAGAGTGCTGGACCTGGGAGCCAGGAAGACTCATCTTTCTGAGTTCAGATATAGCTTCAGCTGTGTGACCCTGAGCAAATTACTTGACCCTGGGCAAGTTCCTTAATCCTGTTTGCCTCAGTTTTCTCATTTTGAGGAGAAGGAAATGTTAAACTATTCCAGTATCTTTGCCAAGAAAACTCCAAATGGGTTCATAGGAAAACCCACTGAACACCAACAAGCATATGTGTCTTGTCTTTTGGAATATTCCTTTGTAGTGATACTTATTGAATATTGTGTTGTGTGTGTGGGGGCAGGTAATGTGGTTTCTCAGAGACTTTCTGCTAAAGTATGTGAAGCCTTAGGCCTCAGATGACCTTGGGGGAAAAACAAAACTCTGGAAATCCCCTTGTCACCCCACCTGCCAAATAAGGGAATGTTAACAGAACAGCCAATCAATTTAAAAGATTACGCGGTTTTTGCACAGTTTTCGGCTATATAATGCACCTTTGGTTTCTGTATGGAGGCCTCCTCTCCCTGGATTTATTTTCCAGTGACTAGACCACCCACTTCTTGCGAGATTCTTATAAAACTTTCTACCTTCACTTTGAGAGGTCTCCAAGTAGTCAATTTGGGTTAGGGTCTCTACATAGTCTCTACATGTACCCCACATAGTGTGATCATGACTTGACCATGTTTCATTGATACTTGGAGGATTTCTTTCTGGCTATTTTCAGTATATTTACTTTTTGCCCTGGAAACTCTGGTTTTTGATTGTAATATTCTTTTTTTTTTTTTTAAAGCAATCGGAGTTAAGTAACTTGCTCAAGGTTACACGGCCAGGTGTTTCTGGGTGGGTGCTAAGTGTCTGATCCTGGGATTCGATCTCCAGGTCAGTCTGACACTGGAGCCGGTGCTCTTACTCGCTGTGCTACCTGGCCGCCCCTGATTGTAATATTCTTGTGAGCCTTCCTTTCCTCCTTCCTTCCTTCCTTCCTTCCTTCCTTCCTTCCTTCCTTCCTTCC
>NW_027186324.1:11662355-11673630 GCF_028583685.1 Petaurus breviceps papuanus
TCCTTCCTTCCTTCCTTCCTTCCTTCCTTCCTTCCTTCCTTCCTTCCTTCCTCCCTTCCTCCCTTCCTCCCTTCCTCCCTTCCTCCCTTCCTTCCTCCCTCCCTCCCTCCGTCCCTCACTCCCTCCCTTCCTCCATCCCTCCCTTTCTTCCTCCATCCCTCCCTTGCTCCTTTCTCCAATGAATTCTATTTCTTTTTCCAAATGCTTTATTAACTTCTCATTTACATCATTCATTTCCCCCAGATTTTGAGTTAAAAATTTTCTCCCCATTTTTCCCCTACCCACCGCCCCAAAGTAGTGTTCCCACAGGATATCCCCTCCTCCAGTTTGCTCTCTCCCATATGTTCTCCCTTTTGACTTTTCCAGTAGGGCATGATGGATCTCTATGCCCCAATGCCTGTATTATCTTATTTCCCAATTATATGTAAAATAGTAATAGTAATAGTGTGTGTGTGAGTGTGTGTGTGTATGTGTGTGTGTGTATGTGTATAAACATTTGATTTTAAAATTTTGAATTCCAGATTCAGTCCCTTCCTCCCTTGTCACCCACCCTTACTGGGAAGATAAGCAGTTCAGTATAGGTTGTACATGTGTGGCTAATGCAAAACAATAACATAGTAGATGTATTGTAAAAGACTGACTATATTTCTCTCCCTCCTATCCCACCTCCCACTTGTTGTATTCTCTACTTTGATCCTGTCCCTTTTCAAAAGTGGGTGCTTCCAACTTCCCTCCCCCCCAGCCTGCTCTCCCTTTCAACATCACCCCTTTCATCCTCTTCCCCCCTACTCTCTTGTAGGGTGAGATACTCTATTTAGGGTGTATCTCATTCCCTCTCTGAGCCAAATTCAAAGAGAATGATATTGACCCATTCCCTTTTGCCTTCCTGTTCTTCCCCTCCATTGTAACCATTTTATCTTGCCTCTTCTATGAGATAGTTTACCCCATTCTTTCTCTCCCCATCTCCTCTCATTATATTCTTCTCTCACCTCTTAATTTCACCTTTTTAAGTATCATCCCTCCCTATTAAATTGGTCCTGTGCCCTCTATCTATGTATACCTATAAACATATATACACACATTCACATATGTATTCATACGCCCATATAACCTCCTATGTAGACATATATTTATATCTATATATGTATATATATATATATATTTTATTCCGTTCAACTATTTTCATACTGAGAAAAATTTCATCAGTTACAATGATCATTTTTCCATGTAGGAATGTTAATAGTTCAACTTTCATAAGTTCCTTATGATTTCTTTTCCCTGTTTACCTTCTCATGTTTCTCTTGCTTCTTGTATCTGAATGTCAAATTTTCTATTCAACTCTGTTTTTTTCAGCAAGAATGTTTGAAAGTCCTCTATTCCACTGAATGACCATATTTCCCCCTGAAAGATGATACTCAGTTTTTCTGGGTAGGTGATTCTTGATTTTAATCCCAGCTCCTTTGACCTCCAGAATATCATATTCCAAGCCCTTCGATCCCTCGGTGTAGAAGCTGCCAGATCCTGGGTTATCCTGATTGTGTTTCCACAATATTCAAATTGTTTCTTCCTGGCTGCTTGTAATATTCTCTCCTTAATGTGGGAATTCCAGAACCTGGCTATAATATTCCTAGGAGTTTTCTTTTGGGGATCTTTTTCAGGAGGTGATCAGTGGATTCTTTCAACATCTATTTTGCCTTCTGGTTCTAGAACATCAGGGCAATTTTCCTTGAGAATTTCTTGGAGGATGATTTCTAGGTTCTTACTTTGATCATGGCTTTCAGGTAGTCCAGTAACTTTTAAATTATATCTCCTCGATCTATTTTCCAGGTCAGTGGTTTTTCCAATGAGATATTGCACATTGTGTTCTGTTCTTTCATTTGTTTGGATCTCTTTTAACAGCATCTTGATTTCTCATGAAGTCATTAACTTCCATTTGCTCCAATCTAATTCTGAAGCAATGATTCTCCTCTGTGAGCTTTTGAGATTCTTTTTCCATCTGGCAAATTCATCTTTTTAGGCATTCTTCTCCTCATTGCCTTTTTGAGCCTCTTTTGCCATTTGAGTTAGTCTGTTTTTTAAGGTGTGATTATCCTCAGTCATTCTGTTGTCTCTCATTTCATAATTTTCTTGCACTGTTCTCATTTTTCTTCCCCATTTTTCCTCTGCTTCTCTTATTTGCTTCTTAAGGTCCTCTATGGCCTGTAACCAGCTCGTATTTTTCTTTGAAGCTTTTGGTGCAGGGGTTCTAACTTCACTGTCTTCCTCCTGTTCCATGCTTTGCTCCTTTTTGTCCCCAAAATAGGAGTGTAAAGTTGGGTTGCTCTGTTTTTATGCTTCCTTTGCCTGCTCATGTCGCCACTCAGTCGTTTAACCCCTCTGCTTTTTGCCACAGTAGGACTCAGCCACCAGACAGTCGAGCTACGTCTCAAAAGCTGGGTTTCCTCAGCTGCCAAAGGTATTAGTTGGGTGCCCTCTCTGAAGCCTTCACGCGCTCTGGCAAGCTGGTCACACACCCCAGGTCCTCCACCCTAGACCACAATCGAGATCCAAGCAGGTTAGAGCAAGAGTGATCACCCCTCAGACTGGTAGCTTGGTCCGCCTACACTCTGCAGGCCAGGAGCTGAAGCTGCCACATAGGGAAGTCTGCATGGTGGTGGCGCCTCCGTGGCTTCTAGCCCTGGGGGCAAAGGCCAACTGCACTCCCAACTACTGGATCCCAAAGTCCACACTCAACTGCACTCTCACTTTGTCCTTGGCGTCTGTGTGTTGATAAGTCTGGAAACTGTCACAGCTGCTGGTGATCTGAAGTCCCTCCACCCTGTGGCTGGTTAGGCTGGCCCTGGGCCTAAAACCTTGGGCTGGGCTTGGCTCCCGGAGTGCTGAGCTGGCCGATTTCTCCTGGCCTTCTGGGCTGTCCTCAGTGGGAGGTTAGCTTCTCTGTGTCATTTTGTGGGTTCTATAGCTCTAAAGTTTGTTCAGACTCTCCTTTTACATGCATTGGGGGAGATGGAAGCTGGAGCCCCATCGAAGTCCAGTTTCTACTCTGCCTTCTTGACTGTGCCCCCAGTGAATTCTATTTTTACTTTGCCTTCTGTAAGAGATCTCAGTTTTCTTACATGATTTCTTGAAATATGAGATGCAAGATCCTTTTTTTGTTCGGCTTTCAGACAGTCCAGTGATTATTTTATTTTTTTTTCCCTTGATGTATTTTCTAGAAATAACTATAAGGTATTTCTTATCTGGAACAAGTTTAGTTATATAGTTTCCTCTTTTTTTTTTATCAGTATTTTTACTTTGTTTAAAATTTCTTGTTGAATCATGGACTAATTAACTTATGTTTGACCCAATCTTTTTTTCAAATTTTCAAGGATAACTGTGGCTTGGGTAAAGTTTTATACTTTTTATGCTCTGTTAATTCTCTTTAAGATAATACAGAGCTGTAGTGCTGACCCCATTGTTGTGCCTGTGAAACCTGGACAGTCTGCCAGCACCTGCCAGGAAACTGAATTGCTTCCATTTGAATTGTCTTAGTAAGATTCTGAAGATCACCTGGCAGGATAAGGCACCAGACACTGAGGTCCTTATTAGAACTAAACTGCCAGGCATTCAAACTCTGCTTTAGAGGCAAAACATACACTTGTCAAAAAGACTTATTTTATGGAGAACTCACACAGGGAAGTATTCACATGGCCATCAGAAGAAGCCATACAGGGACACTCTCAAGGTCTCTCTTAAGAATGTTGGAATTGATTGTGTGGCATGGGACCGCTCAGCATGTTGTGCCCACACCAGAGAAGGTGCTGTGCTCTATGAGCAAAGAAGGATTGAGACCACTCAAAGGAAACACGGATGAACACATGGAGTATGCAGCCTCATTGTTTTCATGGCCTGTTTGTGCCTGGTCTGTGGTAGAACATTCCGAGCTCTCTTGGTCTGATCAGCCGCACAGTGAAACTTGATTCTTTTATAGTGATGCCATTGTGGTCCTCTTCAAGAATGAAGGACAGCCACCCGAGAGACTTAAATGTTTTTCTCCATAGCTTTTATATCTTTTCCAGTGTCTTCCTCTATGTTCCCATTTCATTTATTAAAAAAAAATTTTAAACTCTTTTTTAGTTTAGAAGCCCTTGATTTATTTCTTCCTGGAATTCTAGTTGAACTTGGGTTCTTCTTTGAGACTTAGGTGTTTTGGATTCATTGTTTCCTTCTGTGTTTATGTCTTAGGCATCCTTGTCTCCATTATAGTTTCTTATGGTGAGATTTTTTTAATTTGTTAATTTCTCCAGCTTTTTCAAATTCAGCCTTTTTGTTAGGGTCAGGCACAGTATCCTCCTGGAGGGTATGTATGTTGGTGCCATGATTGGTCCTGTTTTGTATTCTCTTGGGTTGTATGTCTGTTCCCTGGCTTTTGAGTACTGTATTCTTCAAGAATCTCAGGGGCTTCTCAAGCTTTCAGTGTACTCACTATGATCCAAATGAAGTCTGACCTTTGTGGTATGAGCTTTGCAAACTCCTGCCCTAGATTTGGGTCTGGGCAAGACATACCATGTTTTTGTCTCAGGTTGGACTTCTCTGACTGCTGTTGGACCCAACCACTGTCAGCTCTCTGGAAGGCCCTAGAGGTTCAGAGGTTCAGGGGTACAGGACTGCAGGCTCGGCTTTAGTCTGGACTCCCTGCCTTAGCCATTCTCCTTCTCATGGGGTCAGGATGGGGTGGGGAAGAGACAGCAGCTAGACCTGTGAAACCATTCTACTCCTCGGATAAGAGCTTACATCATTGCTGCTGGCTGCTGTCACTGCTTCTTGCCCAGTTCTTAGTCCTGAATCTTTTCCTTTTCTAGTCTGCTATCCTGACGTGCAGGTCGCCTCTTTACTCCACATTGGATCTGTGACCCTCCTATGGAATATGAGTGACAGAGCTTCCAGTTGGCCCCCATTCCTTCTTTTTGCATGGAATTAGGTTCTTCATGCTATATCCTGGACCTTTCCTTACCCAGCCTACAGTTCAGTCCCCTCTTTGTGTCCCATTTCCACTGTTCAAAGAATTCTCTCTCTCTGCTGTTGTTCTGAGGGGGAGTTTGATTGTCCTCTTCCAGCTCTGCTGTTCTGGTTAATCTTGATATCAGACAAACAATCTCTGAATTTTTGGCATGCTTTTTAGGGTTCAGATAATTGATGTCTGTTAATTGTAAGGGCTATACAGAAATTTCCTTATATTTAGAAATAACTCATCAATTTGACAGCTTTCTGTGGCAAATACTTATTAATATATGTGAGACAGATACATTGTCACAGTTTCTAGGTACACTTTTTTTAGACTATAAACTTCTAGACTTCCATTTATTCCTGAGAAAGCACTTAATATTTGTTTGTTTGGGTATAAAAGGTGAGAATAGAAGGGAATATAACAGAAGCTATGTTAAGTTTCAAACAGAAGCTTACTATTTTCTCAAAGTTGAAAGATATCATTACTTTTGGTGTGGCAATTGAAAAACTTAAGAAATTGGTGTTGGAGAATGAATTAGTGTTTTCTGTATACAGCAGCAAGCACCCTAGCATACCCGGGATGACTGCTAGCACAGGTTCTTTGATCTGCTTTTTTAAAGGAAAGCAACTCAAAAAGGGTCGACAATCTTTAATCAATCAAACATATATGATTTACCTAGTTCAGGGGAAAAAATCAGCACCCTGAACTTCAGAGAATACAAACAGAAGTTACAAACAGACGAAAATAACATAGTTCAGCAGAAAGGGCTTCTAGCTGTCTGACCATTGCATCCATACCTAGTCAGTCACCAGAGAGAGAAGCACCAGCATCTGGGTTTTCAAAGCTGGGGGCTCAACGGCTGCCCAGAGTCTCTTCTGGCCAAATCACACAACTCTTCCCAAAGTGAGCCCCAAAGCAAAACCTCAGCTCAGTGGTATATACAGCCGTCTTCAGGGTCAGAGAACATCACAACCCTCCTGATCCACTTGACTACAAAGTCACAAAAGTTGTGCTTTCCTGAGCACATGCAGCCTATTAGGGGGCAGAGTATATTTTCAAATCAGGAAAGGTCCTTAAATTCACTTTGGCCTATTAAGGGGAAGGGAAGTTCTTCAAATTCTCATTACCATTACACTCTACCATGGCTTAAAGTATAGGATTTATTGGGTACTTGGCCAGGGATGAGTGTGGTCTGGTAAGAACATATTTGTAGACTAAATTGTTGAAAAGGAAAGGTAGATGAATTTTAAAAACATTAGAAATGTAATAAATAGTAGAATTTATTCTTCTCTCAGAACTAGACAGATCTAACTGGAAGACAGACAAGAAGGAAGAATAGTGGCTACATGAAATATTGGAAAAACTAGGTTCGACTGAGACTTCTTAGTAGGACTAATAAAAAATTTGTCATACGGTTGTTTTTAGTCATGTCTGATTCTTCATGATGTCATTTGGTGTTTTCATGGCAAAGATACTAGAGTAATTTGACATTTCCTTCTCCAGCTCATTTTACAGATGAGGAAACTGAGGCAAGCAGGAGTCACACACCTAGAAATAATAAACAATAATAAATAAAGGTAAATACAAAGAATGCACATTTTTAATATTCCATATGTTCTATGTATACATACCTTCATGTGTTGTGATTTAGAGATATTTTAAAACAAATGTTAAAGGATAAATATAATTATCACAGACCTTGTAAATACATTTTTTGTACAATAAAAAATTAGAATTGAATAAAGGAAATAAGAGCCAAAGATACATACCTAAATATAAATTAAATAATAATTTCCTGAATAATGATTGATTCAAAGAACAACTCATAAATTCAATTATGCTAAAAGACAATGATAATGAAACAATATACTCAAATTTGTAGGATATGACTTAAGCAGTTGTCAGAAAAGCTTCTGTCTCTTATAACTATTTTTTTAACTAAGTAAGAAATGAAAAGAAATACTAGCCTAGCAATCTTGAAACAAATATAAAAGAAGGTATCTTCAAAATTAGAGGAAAAAATACAGTCTTAAGAAGCCATACAACAAGAAGAGCTTTTTTTTTTAAGTTAAAAGAAATTATAAATAATTGCCTGATATAAGCAAAAACCTGATCAGGAATGTTAATTTTTAAAATTTAAAAAAAAAAAAAAAAAAAAAACAAAAAAAATAAAAAACCTAACAAGAAAAGGAAAAAAAAAAAAACTAAAAAACAAAAAAAAAAAAAAAAAGTGAACAAGCTGAATTTATAACTGAAGAAAGTTAAAAAAAATTAGTAGAAACTAATATGCAAAATAATATGCCACGAGAATTTAGAGGAAGTTGATTCTCTATAAAAATATAAAATATTCACTGTTTAGAAAACAAAAGAAATCTTAACCCATTCTCTGAGAAAAGCTGTCAGTGAAATTCAGAGAGAAAAATCCTGGGACTAGATGTATTCTGAGTGAATTCTATTTTTTTTAAAAATTATTTGTATCTTAGATTTTTACTTTATTTTCTTTTCCAAATTATGTCTAATTTATACTTTATGTAGCTTGTTTATACATAGTTGTTTGTATATTGTATTCCCCACTAGACTGTGAGCTCTGTGAAGGCAAGAAACCATCTTTTATCTTTCTTTGTATGCCTAGTGCTGAGTGTAATAACTGTTGTGTTGTAGGCACTTAATACATATTTAGTCAATGAGTGACAGAATGGTTACATCAGTTCACAGCATTACCAAAGTATCTTTTAGTGTATCTTTATAGCTTCTCCAGCGTCGACTGTTTCCAACATTTATCTTTTGGATTCACTAGCTATAAGGTAACAGTTCTGAATTGTTTTGATTTGCACTTCTTTTATTAATTCTTTGGAGCAATCTTTACTAGTATGCAGTTATTCTTTTGAGAACCGATTGTTCGTGTCATTTGGCAGCTTATCCTTTGGGCTATGTTTTTCAGGGCTTTGGAGATGCTTTCCCAATTCCCATTTCCATATCAGGTTTGTCTCCCAGATCTTAGCTGTAATATCCCTTCAGGATATTGGGGTAACCATGAGGGGCTGGGGTTTCTATGTGAAGGTGTCCTAATGTTATAGCTCATGAGCCCTCACTAGAGTGTTTCCCAAATAGCAGTTGATAACAATCATTCAGCCAAGCTCCATTAGCTTTTAGAAAGGGGTAGTTATATTGGTGGTATAATAAGAACAGTTGGTATAAAACATTCTCCTCAAAAACGTGTGACATAGTTTATCACCAGTATATATATAAAATGCAAGGGAGAGTGAGTAGTCTTAAGCTGAGAAAGCACATGTGGCAAAGGGACAGCTCGCAGCTGTATGTATGATTCTTAGTGAAGTCCTCACGGTGATTGCCGTAGGGTGGCGCAGCTTTTCTGGTGAGAATTTTATAGAACCGTGAATGCCTTTCCTCCTTGATGTCAGCCTCTTCTCTAAACCTTAGTCAGTTGCTGTCTGAGTGCATCCTCTAGCCAAATTGGCAGGGGTAGGAGCCTCTGAGAAAGCTGAGGTGAGGGATTTGTTCTGTGAAGTTTATAGTCAGACAAAGGGCTGTACTTGGGCATCTTGAGGGCCACATGTGGCTTCAAGGCCATAGGTTGCCCACCCCTGATAGGCCTTATTCATACTCAGCTCAATCAAACTATGCCCTTGATAGACAAAGTAGTTACTTCTGAATGGAGTGGAGATCGTCTGTGATTGACTGTCTTCTCCTTCCCTAACAGTTGGCACATGTAATTACTAATTTTGCGATGTTTGATTAAGAATTCTCCCATTTGTCCCAGTTGTGAAAGGCACCTGATCTTGATCTCTTCAGATTTGTTCATGACTTGATATTTAATATTCAGGTTGTGTTCCTATTTCAAGCTCATCGCGGTATATTTGTAGTATAAGATACTGGCATAATTCTGCTTTGTGCAGTACTTTTCAGCTGTTTTAGCAGTTCTTGTCAAATGGGTTTTCTTTCCCAAATAAATTCTTTGTTTTGTCAAAAAAAAAAAAAGTTCAAAAGGCTCAAAAGTGCTATATATTGTTGTTATTGGAATATACTACAGGTTACCAGCACAGAAAGAAGAAATAGATTAGGAATTTGGGAAATAGATTACAAGCCTACAGTGATATTAATCATGATGGAGGATTTCAGTTATTCACACATCTTGGGAGTTTTTTTTCTACTCAGAAGCAGAAAAATTGATAATTTCTTTACTTGGCTTAATGATATTTTAACCTTCAAAAGGTGAGGAAACAATGAAGGGAGCTGCTGTTATGGATCTTATCTTCCTTATGTGCCAAAATAAAATGAGAACCTTGGGATGGAGAGAGGAGATGAACTATTCTTACTTAGAGTTTCTTATAAAATGAAAGAATAAATCTACAAGTTTGATATGTATCCTACTTTTTGGGGGGAGATTTTTGGAGAGCATAATTCAGAGGTTTCAAAGAAATGATTGATATCATCCTATAACTTAAAATTCTATAGTGAAGGTCAGCCCAGGAGGGATGGGAAATTCTCAAGAATCTTGAAGAAACAAAGAAAAACAATTCTGAGGAAGAGGAAGTTTCCATGGCATTTTCTAAAGAGTCTGTATGGATGTTCAGGGAACTCAGCAACCAGCTTAGATCTGAAGAAGACTTTGAGAAGATGGAAGCAAGGGCAAGGTGACTGAGGATAATAACAGATCAGATTTGTATAGTGCTTTATTTATAAAGCACTTTATGTACATTATGAGCACAGAATTCATAATGGTCCTCAAGAGTAGTGTCAGGAATGATAAAGCTCAGAATAAGCTGAGGAAAAACCTAAGGAAATCAAAACAGTTCCTTCCTCTTTTTTAAAGTTATTTTGGGGAAAGATGAATAGTGAAGAAAAAAAATTGGTTCCTGAGGGTAGGTGGGAAAATGAAACTGTCCAATGGCAATAAAGGCAGAAGAACTCAACTTTTACTTCGCTTCTGTTTTCTCTGCCAAGGAGAAAGATCTTTGGGATGGAAAGGACAGAACAAGTGGCCAGTAAAGTGTTGAAGCACAAGAGAAGCAGGGCGATAGTGAGAGAACATCTAGCAGGTCTTACTGAGTTCAAGTCACCAGGACCAGAGGAACGCGACATATCAGAATGCTGAAAGAACTGGCAGATGTGTCTGTCCCACCACAGTTAGTGGCCTGAAAGATGATGGACAGTGAAAGAGGTGCCACAGACGTGGAGAAGGGAGTATGTTTTCACAGTCCTCAATAAAAGGAAAAGAATGGCTTCTGGAAGCAGTAGGATGGTGAGTTTGACTTCTATTCCTGGCAAGACTCTTGAGGTTTTATTTCTAAATGAATGGTGAGTAAAGACCTAGCAGAGGATACAGTGGAACAGGTCATGCATGCCCTATTAGCCTCATTTCCTTTAAGGTTATTGGTGCTTTGTCTTTTCATATCTCAGTCATTGACTGATATTCAACTTAGATTCTCCCTTCTAGCAAGTGAGACTTGCCTCTTACATTGAGATACATTTGACCCAAAACTAACTGACATCTATGTCTGACCATCTCCATAGTCCTCTGAACTTCTTCAGCTAAATGGACATTTCTGGCATTTCTTAGAGTTTAAAGAGATTGGCCATTATTCTTTTTTTTTTTTTATTTATTTTTAAATTTATAATTTTTTCTTTTTTTAAATGCTTTATTAACTTCTGATTTACATCATTCATTTCCACCAGATTTTGAGTTACAAATTTTCTCCCCTTTTTCCCCCACCCATCCCCCCAAAACAGCAGTCCCACAGGATATCCCCACCTCCAATCTGCTCTCTCCCATATTTTCTCCCATACCCGTTTTGACTTTTCCAGTGGATCTCTATGCCTCAGTGCCTGTATATCTTATCTCTTAATTACATGTAAGATGGTATTAATAATAGTATACACACACACACACACACACACACACATATATATATATATTTGAATATTTGATTTTAAAAATTTCAATTCCAGATTCATTCCCTTCCCCCCCTGCCACCCACCCGCACCGGGGAGACAAGCAGTTCAGTATACATGTGCGGCTAATGCAAAACAATAACATAGTAGATATATTGTAAACGACTGACTATATTTCCCTCCCTCCTATCCCAACTCCCACTTGTTCTATTCTCTACTTTGATCCTGTCCCTTTTCAAAAGTGGGTGTTTCCAACTTCCCTCCCCCCCAGCCTGCCCTCCCTTCCATCATTCCCCCTCTCATCACCTTCTCCTCCTATTCTCCTGGAGGGTGAGATCCCCTATTTAGTGTGTATTTCCCTCCCTCCTCAAGCCA
>NW_027186324.1:11678630-11698768 GCF_028583685.1 Petaurus breviceps papuanus
CCAAGGATCCATATTTATATGAGTTTGTTACTACTGTTCTAGATTAAATACTTTCATGGGATTGCTAAACATCTAGACCAGGGTGTACCATCAAACTTCAAACTCATATGATTCAAACTGAACCAACTTCTTCCAACACAAAACCCCCTCCTTTGAGTGACATTGAGATCATCTTTCCAGTTATCCGTACTTGAAACTTTTAGAGGCTGCTTTGACTCCTCCCTTTCCTTCATCCTGTAATAGTTACTGAAATAAGTACATAGTTAAGTTTGTGTTATAGGATGAGCAGTCTAGGAGTTTAGAGAAGGGGGAAATGAACGAGAGCTAGAGTAGGTGTAGGGTCGTGGGATCATAAATTTAGAGCTGGAAAGGAATTTTGAAAGACTTTTGAAGTGAATGTTCTTATTTTAGAGATGAAGGAACTAAGACTCAGAGACAGTAAATGCTTTGTCTAGGATTATGTTACTGGTAAGTATGAGATTAGAGAAACCAAGGTTTATTATAAATCTAGCACCTTCTCCACTCTGTCCCAGTGATTCTCTGGGAAGATTTTATGAAAAATAAGGGATTTAAGGTTGGTTTTAAACAGATTTAGGCAACAAGAGAGAAGGCTTTTAAGGGGATAATGTGCATGGGGAAGAAAGATGACTAGGGAGAGTTTGTGTGATGATGTAGGGACTGACATGATTGGTATAGAGGGTTTATAATAAGTTGTGATTTAATATAGTGGGCAGTAAGGAACCATTGTATATTTTTAGAGTACAGGAATGATATCATAGAACTGAGGAGGATTGTAAAGTTTCATTTCTTTCCTTTATATAAGAAATATAGATAAAGGTTCTAATATTTTCTCCCTGCACTCCACTCTTGCACACTGTACTTTGGAGACCACTGGTGTAGTAGAAAGAACACTGAATTAGAAATTAATATCTGGTCAAAAGTTAGGTAAATTATTTGATCTTGAGTTTTTGCTTAAGTGAAATTGTGATAACCTGTCTACCTAACTCACAAAATTATTGTGAAATCAAATGAGATATTCAGTTTTATTTAGCTAATATGTATTATATATGAATATAATATGAAGCCTGAATATATATGAAGCTTTGGTGTTCTAATAGCACAAGAAAAATAGTGACATTAGGGCTTTGTTTTAGGGAGATGCTTGGTATCATTAAAACAATTTTATATTTTCCCAAAAATAATCCACCCTGTTTTTCTCTTCCTGTTCTATTCCCAACATAATTGTCCATTTGTGCCTAGAACACACCCTGGTGTGTGTATACACGTATGTGTGTTTGTGTGTGTGTGTAAGTATACACACATACACACATACATATTTGCTCTGCAGGTTTTCCATCCAACTGTATATCATGGTTTGGATGATAGAAAATGGAGAAGTTCAAGATAACCATGAGTGGGTTTCAGTACCCAGTAGGGAGACCTGAGTAAATAATGTCATCAAAGAAAGAAAGGATGGGGGCTAATTATGTGATGAAAGCAAGGGACAGCTGGTGGACAACCTGAGCACTCCATTGGTATTGTTTTGAAGTCATATCACATGGATCTTCCGGTGGCAAATTTTAGCCCGTACATGGACAAGAGTCCAGATAATGGCCAGCCATTTGTTGTTCAGTTATTCAGCTGTGTCTGATTTTTTGTGACCCAGTGACCCATGTCATGCCAGTTCTGTCCATGGGGCTTTCTTGGCAAAGACCCTGGAGTGGTTTGCCATTTCTTTATGCAGTGGATTAAGGCAAACAAAGGTGAAGTGACTTAGCCGTGGTCACCTGACTAGTAAGAGTCTGAGACTGGCTTGAACTCAGGTCTTCCTGACTCCTGGCCAGCACCCTATCTAGCTGCCTTCTAATAGCCTCCTTGTTGTTATAGTTCACTTATTTTAATCGTGTCTGACTCTTTGTGACCCCATTTAGGGTTTTCTTGGCAAAGTTGTTGGAATGGTTTGCCATTTCCTCTTTCAGTTCATTTTTCCCAGATGAGGAAACTGAGGAAAACAGGTTAAGTGACTTGCCTGGTAGCAGCAGCATATTTGGACTGCTATTCTCAGGGAAAAGATGTGAAAAAGCTTTCTGGAAATTTCCCAAGATAATAGTGTCGTTGTGGTGTCCATGGTGTTTAGCCTGAGTTTTTAGCTGCTTCTTGTCACTGCAGTGTGCAGAGCTGTACACACCTGCCTGTTGTGAGGTCAGGTTCATCACCTATGCTACTTTATATGTACCAGAACTGAAATTAGTGATGATGAAAGCCCTAGTCGTATCTGAACCGTACCAAAACTACACCCAGATTTTACAATCCACGGACTATTGGCTGTGAGAGAGCTGGGCCCCAGGACTGTCAAATTTCAGAAATATGTAGAAGGTAGCCAGATAGAAATTCTTTGTGTGGGCTAAAAATCTGCAGAAAGCCATTCTCTGCAGGTTGATTATTGGAAAGAGGAATCCTGTCATTGAGATGGAAGGGAAGGTTTTTTCCTGCTGCTTTTTTGTCCTCGTCTTTCATTTGGAAGACAAAAATGGATCTTCCTAAACACAGCATTAGCAGTGCTGACATTTTGGCCTTTGAGTCCACGGCTCCCTTTTGTTTAATAGATATTTCAACAACAGAAGAGAAGCTGAGACGCATCAGAGCACTTCATCATGGTAAGGCATTCTTGACATGAAGGAAGTTATGCTGATCATTTGTCAGAGGTCACTGAAGCAGATTTTCATGAACAGCTGAATCACAGAGAGAAGGCGAAGAGTTAATTGGCTGAACAATAGAGAAAAGAAGGAGGAAGTAGATTAGTGAGAACATGAAGATGTCTGGCTTCTAGAGATGCAGCATCACATCAATCCCCTGTCATTCCACATGACTTAAGACTAATAACACGACTGTGTTTATATTTGGGGAATTTTGACATCATCTATGCAGCCATTTAAAGATTGAGAATCAGAGAATGGGGTCCACCTTGTACTAAGGGTGTGGAGCAGGTCAGATTTTCTCATTATGGGACTTACAATCAAAACATATTGACATTGTCCCAATGCAGTACCAAAATGAAAGCTTTCAAGCAGTTGTTCAGTGGTATTAGTGGAAGGAGAGTTATGTTAAAAGATTATCTGATACAATGTATCCTATGTCTCTTGCCTTCTTTCCTCTCCCATTTTCTTTTCTCTCTCTCTCTCTCTCTCTTTTTTTTTTGCTTTTTGGAGGGGGGAAGGTAGGGCAATTGGGGTTAGGTCACATGGCTAGTTTTTGTGTTACGTGTCTGAGGCCGGATTTGAACTCAGGTCTTCCTGACTCCAGGGCCGGTACTCTATTCACTGCACGGTGCACCTAGCCGCTCCTCCCTCCCATGTTCTAGTAACTATAGTAATGCCAAGAAAAATACTGGAGCTTATGAGCTCCAGAGCCAGAACTAGAGCAGGGTGATTGATGTATTGTCTCAAGGCACCAATTTTAAAGGATTCTGAAAGTACTTTGTGTTCCTTGGCAGCTAGAAACAACACAATTTATTATGTATGTATGCATGTATGTATGTATTTATTTTTCTTTTTGGAGGGCAGTTGGGGTTAAGCGACTTGCCCAAGGTCACATGGCTAATTTTTGTGTTAAGTGTCTGAAGCCAGATTTGAACTCACGTCCTCCTGACTCCCGGGCCGGTACTCTATTCACTGTGCCACCTAGCTGCCCCACAGTTTAGTATTTAGTACAACTAGTACCTAGTTAAGAATAATTACGTACCTTTCTGTTCTCGACGTCATTGGAAAAGGATCGCCGAAGCGTTTGCTGCCGCTCTCGCCATGTCGAAGTCAGAGTCCCCCAAAGAGCCCGAGCAGCTTCGGAAGCTCTTTATCGGCGGCCTCAGCTTTGAGACGACGGATGAGAGCCTAAGGAGCCATTTTGAGCAAAGGGGCACGCTCACAGACTGCGTGGTGATGAGGGATCCAAATACCAAGCGTTCCAGGGGCTTTGGTTTTGTTACCTATGCCACAGTGGAAGAGGTAGATGCGGCCATGAACGCCAGACCTCACAAAGTGTATGGCAGAGTTGTTGAACCAAAGAGAGCTGTTTCCAGAGAGGACTCTCAAAGGCCAGGCGCCCACCTAACTGTGAAAAAGATCTTTGTGGGTGGCATTAGGGAGGACACTGAGGAGCATCACCTGAGAGACTATTTTGAACAATATGGGAAAATTGAAGTGATTGAAATCATGACTGACCGAGGCAGTGGCAAAAAGAGAGGCTTTGCTTTTGTTACCTTTGATGACCATGATTCTGTGGATAAGATTGTCATTCAAAAATACCGTACTGTGAATGGCCACAACTGTGAAGTAAGGAAAGCTTTGTCTAAGCAAGAAATGGCCAGCGCTTCATCTAGTCAAAGAGGTCGAAGTGGTTCTGGAAACTTTGGTGGTGGCCATGGAGGTGGCTTCGGTGGAAATGATAACTTTGGCCGTGGTGGGAACTTCAGTGGTTGTGGTGGTTTTGGTGGCAGTCGTGGTGGTGGAGGATACGGTGGAAGTGGAGATGGCTACAATGGATTTGGAAATGATGGAAGTCAGTCTTCAAACAATCAGTCTTCAAACTTTGGTCCCATGAAGGGGGGAAACTTTGGAGGCAGGAGCTCAGGCCCTTATGGTGGAGGCCAATATTTTGCCAAACCACGTAACCAAGGTGGCTATGGTGGTTCCAGTAGTAGCAGTAGTTACTGCAGTGGCAGAAGATTTTAATTACTATTAGGAAACAAAGCTTAGAAGGAGAGGAGAGCCAGAGAAGTGACAGGGAAGCTACAGGTTACAACAGATTTGTGAACTCAGCCAAGCACAGTGGTGGCAGGGCCTAGCTGCTACAAGAAGGCATGTTTTAGACAATACTTTTTGTGTATGGGCAAAAAAACCACCAGGACTGTATTTGTGACTAATTGTATAACAGGTTATTTTAGTTTCTGTTCTGTGGAAAGTGTAAAAGCATTCCAACAAAGGGTTTTAATGTAGATTTTTTTTTTGCACCCATGCTGTTGATTGCTAAATGTAATAGTCAGATTATGACGCTGAATAAATGTGTCTTTTTTAAAAAAAAAAAGAAGAATTACGTAAAGCACAGAATTACTACATATCTTTCTCCTAACCCAGACCCTTCTGAATCCCCCCCAATCAACTGAGGGCAGGCATCTATCCCAAATGGGGTTTGTAGTAATCTCACTAGATACAAAATTTTTATGGTTCTGTCTAAATATGTTTTATAGCAGGAATAATGAAATACATTTTGGGCATCATTTTGTTTTTCAATAATGGAAACATGTTGAAGTCTCAAAGAACTGTGAAGTGAACAAGTTTGAGAACCATTCAACGTGATTACTAAAGGATGCACTGCCTTAGTTTTAATGAAATTTGCTACTTTAAGATTGGAGCAATTGGTTCCTTGCAAGAAGATGTGAGAGGAGATAACTTTCGTAAAGAAAGAGAGCAGTGCACTGTGTGATTATTCCTGATGTCAAGCTGTTGCTTCATCCCAACCGCTGCCCTTCTGTCTCAGAAAGCTAGAGCACCTAGCAAGAGACTTATCTGAGGCCAGATTTGACTCAGGAAGATGAGTTTTCCTAACTCCAGGCCCACTGGAGGCCCTATTTGGGTTATAACCCGATCACAGGATTTAAGTATATGTAAGGCAACATTCTAGGTGGGGGAATTCAAAGACAAAAACCAGAAAGTCCCTCTCCGAGCTTTCTTTACCTACCTCCTCCAAAGAACTTCTGTTTCACGGAGGAGATATGGTATGTACAAAGATAATATGTATATACGATGGTTTGAGGAAATTCGGAAGCAGTGACATCCAGAAGGCTTCGGAAAGATTCCAAAACTGAGTCTTAAAGGAAGCTCGGAATTCTAGAGTGTCTAAGTGAGGAGGAAGAAGGACATTTTAGCTGTAGGGAATGTAGCTGTGCAAAGTCAGAGAGACAGGAAATTTAGGGAATCATGCAGTAGGCCAGTGTGACTGCCAGATAGAGTTAAAGGAAATTCTATGAATTAGGATGGGGACCAGACCTGTTGTTTCATTGGTATAGGAGAGTCCTGGGTGACGAAATTCTCTCTGTCAATCCGGGGCAACACCTTTCTGCAACTTATTGTCTTAGAGAGTTGCTGTCTAGAGGATTGAGAAGTTATATTTTTCCAAGGATGTGTCAGAGGTAGAACTTGAACTCAGGTCTTTCTGTCTTCAAGGCCAGTCCCCTATCCACTATATCATCTACTCATTAAGAATGGAAATGAAAGTAATTCTAAGTAATTGTAAATTCCAAAGTAATTGTAAAATGCCATGCAAATATTTGATGACATTGTAATAGCAATTATATGAATATATTTTATGAAAACAGACACCATTCTTCCATGTTTTTTATCTTTTTTCCATGATAATTTTGAACTTTAACATACTTTTAATTTAAATAATTTTTAATAGATTTTATGTGCTTTTTGAGAATCAGATATAGAAGAATCCTCAAATGCTCCTCTACGCAGCATTTCTTGTTTATAAATTTTTATTTTTTGGAGGGGGGAAGGTAGGGCAGTTGGGGTTAAGCAACTTGCCCAAGGTCACACAGCTAATGTGTGTGTGTGTGTGTGTGTGTGTGTGTGTGTGTGTGTGTGTATGTGTGTGTTGTGTCTGAGGCTGGATTTGAATTCAGGTCATCCTGACTCCAGGGCCTGTGCTCTGTTCAGCGTGTCCTCTAGCCACCCTGTTTATAAATATTTAAGTCGCTCCAAGTACTAGATCCAAAGTTTGCAATATATTCATTACAAACAAACAACATAGCTAGAATTTGGTAGATTTTAAATAAAATTATTGTCACTTACCTTTTTCTGGAGAGAATGCTATATATGATTACAGTGGTGTTTCAGGTAGGAATTTTTGTTATCCCAGAGAGCATCTTGTATGAAACATTTACTAAATGCTTATCATATGCCAGGAAGTTTTATAACCCTAATGACACAAATATATGAAATGAAACAGTCCCTGCTGTCAAGGAGCTTAACATCCTGAAAGGGGATGAAGAGAGTGGTGGCCAGGGAAGCAAAGGCAAGCCTGCAGCAGGCAGCTGGCTAACGTGGCCTAGACCGATGACTGTGTGCTTTTGTAGGTTACAGAGAACAGTTAATTTAATAAATTTTAGCTTTTGCTTACATGGCATATTTATTAAAGGCATAGTTTGAATCCCTATTAATCAGACTAGTTAGACATTTCTCCTTGATGAAAAAAGAAGTACATGTCTCTTCAAAATATTCTTAAATCTCTTTTCATTTTGGTCCCTTACAACTTGTCTTTTTTCATTTCCTAAAAGAGAAAGAAAATCTTTCAGAATGTTCTTTTTGTTTTAGTACAATATTTATTTAAATATAAGAAACTTGTTTCCTTGGAATTAGTTGGTAAATAATAGTTGACCCTTCAAAAGCCTTTTTACAGACTCCAGCTTTCTCCATTCCTTGACATTATTTGAAATCATCCATATAGCCTCAAGTTAACCTTTGGTTTTCTTCTTCTCGAATCTGTATTTCATCCTTTTAGAAAGATACCTCATTTTTGTAGTACATAATTTAGTTGAAAATTTTTCCATTTATAATCTCCTAAAAAGACTTTGTATCTTATCATCTTTGATTCCATTTTCTTCCATTCTGCTGTGTATATCCAAAATAATACAGTATCCCATGCTGACTTGCTGCTGCTTCAGATAAAATATTTTAGATAGATCCTGCTATTCTAACAGATCTCTTTGATCTCTTCCTTCTCTCTTTATGGTTTTAAACTTTTAACTTTGTGGAATGGGAGACATGGCACTTTCCCAGATTTATGAGAAGATACCTGCTTCAACTGCTGTTTCCTTTAAATCTCACCCCAAATCCCACCTTCTCCAGGAAGCCTTCCCCAATTGCTCTTCATTTCAGTGTCTTCCATTAAATTTTTCCCCTGTTTATCCTGTCTGTAGCTTACTTTGCATATATTTGATTGCATGCTGTCTCCCCCATTAGAATGTAAGCTCCTTGAGGGCAGTGACTGTTTTCTGCCTCTTTTTCTATCCCCATTGCTTAGTACAGTGCTTGGCACATAATAGGTACTTAATAAATGTTGATTGATTTGTATGATATCATACTATTAATACCACTGTTCTTATGGGATACACATACACAGAGGTCCACTTATTGTCAGGGACCATATTGGAGTTGAGATTTTTACCAGCTAGAAGGATACTGGGAAACTAGAACTATGGAGGAAGGGACAGATGGAGAATTTTTGAGATCTTTGTGTCTGCCCTCCACCAAGATTGTCAAAGAAAACTGTCTTGTCTTTGTCACTCAGTTGTTTAAGAAGCGTCAGTAACTCCCTGTTACCTCTCAGATAAAATACAAAGTACCCTGTTGGCATGTAAAGCGCTTCCTAATATATTACAGTCATGCCCTAGCTATACTGCTCTATTTTCTGTTCTATAAAAATGGCATTCCATTTGCCACTCACTATCTTGGTTGAGAACATGTATGAGGGAGGCATTCCCAATCAGACTCAGATATGGTGGCAGAGTTCTCCAGGGTCTTAGGTGATGGATACTAATCTTAAGTGATGCTTGGGTAAGGGGAGTTTCTTTAACAAGACCACAAACTGGTGGAAGTATTTGAAGTTAACTAAGGCAGCAGAAGGAAAATGATTCCTAGTCCCCTTTAGCAGGTCGAGAGTTCATCTAATCAAAAAAACTGTAAGCCTTATCTATCTGGCATAGAGTAAAAGCTGAAACTGTTTTGTTTTACTGATGCTTCTATAGGCATTAGGACCACTTAGGCTAAGTGATTCCATATTGGAGCATCATCATTATAATGTGACTTCAAACTAAAATCAAACAATAACACCAAACAGTATGAAGTTTATAAGTATCGCAAAATCAGTTTTGTTTCTTTGTATCCCTTTGTATGCCTGGTATGCCATGACAGCTTAATAAATCCTTCTTGCCTTCAAAACAACTGTTAAATCTTTGTACTTTTTAAAATTCAGTATTTTTTGAGCATTTGCTATTTGTGGTGAATAATTTAGAGTTACCTCTTTGTATTCTAGCTCTCAACTTTACCTACCCTTTTGCCTGTGAGCAAGTAACTTAGCTTCCCTGAACCTCAGCTTCTTAATTATCAATAAAAACAGAGGAAATAATGACCTTATTGGACTTTTGTGAATGAAAATCCTATAGAAATATAGGTAGTTATTATCAATAATAATTGACATACAGTGTTTTAAAGTTAACAAAGCATTTTTCACACATTTTGTCATTTGACTCAACAGGAAACCTGTGAAAGAGGTGGTTAATGTTATCCTGATTTTGTGGATGAGGAGATGGAGGCTCAGAGAGATCTAATGATCTGCTCAGGATCGTGATACACAGTGAGGGTCTGAAGCAGGATTCAGACATAGGCATTCTCCAACCTCAGCTTCCTGTTCTGTGCTCTATATAACGCTTCCTCTTAGAATATTGTTGTTTAATTAACCTGATACTTTGGACTTACAATGTCATTGTGGAGTTCTCTCCATCTTGTACTTTGTTCTTCCATAGGATATCTACTCAGGAAGCTAGAGGCTTTTATTTGTGTTATCAAATATTCTCTAGTGTCTAGTCTCATTCTTAGACTGTCTTGTTATTTTTTCCTTCTTGTTATATGACAGGCTTATCACTTTTTCCAGTAATGTCTTAGACCTAGATAATGGTTTATTTTTTTATCTTTTTGGAGGGGGGAAGGCAGGGCAATTGGGGTTAAGTGACTTGCCCAGGGTTACACAGCTAGTAAATGTTAAAAGTGTCTTGAGACTGGATTTGAACTCAGGTCCTCCCGACTCCAAGGCTGGTGCTCTGTTCACTGTGCCACCTAGCTGCCCTGATCACGTCTCTTAAATCACTTTTAACTTATAAATCATTGCTAGGAATATCTTTCTGTTTTCTAATGCCTTACATCTTTCTGTTGCATAATCAGCCATTTTGATTCTTAGAATCATTGGATCATAGGTTTCTGGAAGAAATCTCCAGGGTCATCTAGTCCAGGCTCCCCCCCCCCCCTTTTTTTTTGAAGAAACTGAGGTCAGAAACATTATTTAACCAAGATCGCATAGGTATCAGGATTCAGGCCCATGTTTCTTTCACTCCAAATTCAATGCTTTTTCTGTTGTACTTGGTACAATTTGTAGTCATATATTATCATCACCGGCAAAATCTTTCTATTGAAAATTAACACCTGGGGAGGGGCGGAGTCAAGATGGTAGAGTAGAAACAGGACTTCCATGAGGCTCTGGCTTCCACTTCCTCCAATCCATGTAAAAGGTGACTCAACAAACTTTGGAGCTACAGAACCCACAGAATGACACAGAGAAACTAACCTCCCACTGAGGACAGCCAGGCAGGCTGGCAGAGAGCAGCCCATGCAGCGCTCTGGGAGCCGAGCCCAGCCCTGGGCCACAGCCTTCTCTGGCTGGAGGGACTTGAGATCACCAGCAGCTGTGGCAGTTTCCAGAATTATCAACCCATAGATGCTAAGGACAAAGTGAGAAGTCAGTGAAGTGTGGAATTTGTGAATCGGGAGTTCAGGAGTGTGGTCAGGCCTTTACCCCCCTGGAGGGAGAGGTGACTAAGGTGCTGCGGCCATGCAGCCATCACCTCGTGGATGCTTCAGAGTTCCTGGTCTGCACATTGTAGGGAGACCAAGCACCAGTCTGAGGAGTAATTGCTCTTGCTTTAACCTACTTGGATCTGGATTGCGGTCTAGGGTGGAGGTCCTGGGGTGCGTGACCAGTGTGCCAGAGCGTGTGGAGACCTCAGAGAGGGCCCCCAACTAATAGCTCCAGCATCTGAGAAAACCCCAGCGATTTGGGACAAAGCTCCCCCCTCTGGTAGCAGAGTCCTACTGTGGCAAAAAGCTCAAAAGTCAAGTAATTGAGTGATAACACAACAAGCAACAAGGGAAGCAAGGCAAGCACAGTGGTCTGACTCTGGATTCCTTTTTTGGGGACAAAAAGGATCAAGGCATGGAGCAGGAGGAAGACAGCATAGTCAGAACTCCTGCATCAGAAGCTTCCAAGAAAAGAATAAGCTGCTTACAGGCCATAGAACAGCTTAAGAAGGATTTTGAAAAGCAAATAAGAGAAGTGGAGGAAAAATTGGGAAGAGAAATGAGAATGATGCAAGAAAATTATAAAATGAAAGTAAAAAAACCTGACTGAAGAAAATAATACCTTAAAAAATAGACTAACTCAATGGCAAAAGAGTCTCAAAAAGGCAATGAGGAGAGGAATGCCTTAAAAAGTCAAATTTGCCAGATGGAAAAAGAATCTCAAAAACTCACTGAAGAGAATCATTCCTTCAGAATTAGATTGGAGCAAATGGAAGCTAATGACTTTATGAGAAATCAAGATTCTGTTAAACAGATCCAAACAAATGAAAAAATAGAAGACAATGTGAAATATCTCCTGGGAAAAACCATTGACCTGGAAAATAGATCCAGGAGAGATAATTTAAAAATTAATGGACTACCTGAAAGCCATGATCAGAAAAAGAACCTAGAAATCATCCTTCGAGAAATTCTCAAGGAAAACTGCCCTGATGTTTTAGAACTAGAGGGCAAAATAGAGGTTGAAAGAATCCATTGATCACCTTTGATGGCAGCATGGACTTACTGTCATGGAAAGCCATTGAAAATTTTCAAACTAGGGAATGGCAGAATCAGAATAATGTTATAGGAAGATTTTAATTTGTTTTAACTCAAGTAATGGGCTGTGGGATTTCCCTCCTTTGTTTGAATTTTGACAGGGTTCTTTTAGATATAGAAAGGAACTTGGGATATTCATTTCAAAACTCTCACTTTACAGATAAAGAAACTGAGGCCCAGAGAGGTCAAATGACGGGTAGAATCATAAGTGGAATTTGAATTGAGGTTTTCTAAATTCAGTATACCATGCTGCAAGTTATAATTATTACATTATTTTTAAACAGGGGTAGCATATATGATTGTTTCTTGTTCTGAATTAAATATTAACAGTGAAAAGATAGTTCCTAAAAAACCAGGTACTTTTGCACATAATAATCTTATAAACCACAGAAATTCAGCAGTCATTCAAGTTAGGACTCACACCATTCAATGGAAGTTGTATTTGAAGCTTTTAAAGAATTAACAACAGAGTTACTATGCTCTGATGAACATCCTGCAATGGAAAATTACTTTGTCAGTATAGTATATATAATTTGCCTGTAATAATTTAGCATATGAACAGACAGATGGGTTTTCTTTGAACTCAACATTCTTATGTTCAGAGCTTTTTTGGTATATGAAATGAAGGAAAATAAAGAAAATCTCCAAACAACCAAGCTACTGAAGATATAGCAAGCTGATTTTTTATTTCATTTATAAATGAAAAGCTTTTGCCTTACACAATTTATATGCTATATACTACAAAATTGATGCAATTTAGGAGCTGTCAAGAAATCTAACGGAAGGCCTCTAGGTGGTTGGTTAGACCCCTTGTGGTAAATTTTTTTGGAAGATGTGGACAATAGTCAGGATGAAAGGCATGGGTGGGTTGTGATTTGTACTCCCTTACAGAGTCCCCACATCAACCAGAGCACAGATTTTCTAAAATATTGAGGTATGAATTAGCTACATTATTATATATAGCTTTTAACCATGGCGAAAGAAAATGGGGTAAATGATTTCTTTTTAAGATAATTTGTAATTACTTCTTTAGTCAACTATGTAGTTCAACTTTTTGAACCTTTTCATTTTGATAATTTCTTGAAAGATGGTGTTTGGGCTCTTTCTTTGATCATGACTTTCAGGTAGTCTAATAATTTTAAAATTATCTCTCCTGGATCTCTTCTCCAGGTCAGTGGTTTTTCCAATGAGGTATTTCACGTTGCCTTCTATTCTTTCATTTGTTTGGATCTGTTTTATAGTATCTTGAATTCTCATAAAGTCATTAGCTTCCAATTGCTCCATTCTAATTTTGAAGGGCTTTTTTTCTTCAGCGAGTTTTTGAAATTCCTTTTCCACCTGGCAAATTCAGCTTTTTAAGGCATTCTTCTCCTCATTGGCTTTTTGGGCCTCTTTTGCCATTTGAGTAAGTCTATCTTTTTAAGGTGTTGTTTTCTTCAGTATTTCTTTGGTTCTCCTTTAGCAGGCTGTTGACTTGCTTTTCATGATTTTCTTGCATCGTTGTCATTTCTCTTCTCAATTTTCCTCCACTTCTCTTACTTGATTTTCAGAATCCTTCTTGAGCTCCTCCATGGACTGTAACCAGTTCATCATATTTTCCTTGGAGGCTTTTGGTGAAGGAGTTCTGACTTCGTTGTCTTCCTTCTGTTCCGTGCTTTGATCTTTATGTCCCCAAAAAGGCTTCTATGGTCTGTTTGTGCTTCCTCTGTTTGCTCATCTTGCCAGGCAATTACTTGACTTTTGAGCTCTTTGCCATGGTAGAACTCTGCTTCCAGAATGGAGACAGCTATGTCCCAAATCTCTGGGTTTTATTGCAGCTGCTGGAGCTATTAGGAGGGCGGCCTCTCTACAGTCCTCACAAACTCTGGGTCACTGGCCACTCACCCCAGGACCACCACTCAAGACCTTGATCTAGAACCAAGCAGGTTAAAGCAAGAGGAATTGCCCTGTTGTTTGGTCCCCCTACAATCTGCAGGCCAGGACCTCTAGAAGCAGCCATGCAGAGGTGGCTGCATGGCTGCTGCGCCTCTGGCTGCTTTTCGCCTTGGGGGCAGGGGCACACCACACTCTTCAGTCCCCCCCATCCCAACAGCTCATGCTGGGCTGCGCTTGGCTCCCAGGTCGGCGATAGACCCTTCCTGTCTGCTTGCTGAGCTTCCTTCAGTGGGAGATTTGTTTTTCTCTGTCACTTTGTGGTTCTGTAGCTCTAAATTTTGTTTAGAGTCATTTTTTTTACATGTATTGGAAGTGATTGGAGCGGGAGCCCAGGCCATGTTTGTGTCTCTACTCTGACATCTTGGCTCTGCCCTGAACCTTTTCATTTTGGAAAATTTGCCACACTGTCTATGGAAGAATAGAAATAAGAATTGCATCCGTTAGTCATTGGCGTAGTGAACACCAAAATGAAGACATTCCCCTTAACAGTGCAGGTGGGGCAAGTTCTAAAATATTGGTAATTGTGGAGAGTTGCCTGGTGCACGGTTAAGTGACTTTTCCAAAGAAAGTCCTTAGTCAGAGGTTGAAATAACTCCAGTTTTTTAGGCCTGGAGGCTGACTCTTTGTCCACTATACCACTATACTATGCTGTCTTGAATCAATAGAAACTAATCAAAAAGTTTAAAACATATAAATAATTATAATACCATCTCAGCTTTTGAAAATTATTATCACATAAATAGAATATAACGAATTGGTATGCTGGTTGAAGAAGAAAAGTCTTAGGAATATAGCACATGAGAAATGATAAAGTTGCAATGAATTCATTCAGTAATGGCAAAGGAATTATTCACTTTATTTGCAAGAAGGTAAAAATATTTTTGATTGTTACATGTCATATAGTCACTACCAGGGGTTTTCTTCTCTAAAAGTGAGAAATATGAAGTAAACTCAGTTGGATATAGTTAAGATAGAATCGCCCAGATGCATTAGGCTTTAGCTTTCATGATCTTTGATCATGAATTCTGGTGCATTCTGCTGTGTGTGGGTTCTGGATCAGCAGAAGTCACAATCTTAGATCAACACAGTTACCTGTGATCAAACCTACCAGTCACATTATTGATATACTCAAGAAAGAGACCCAGGGCTATCATGGATGACCAGTTAATTCCATAACTGTTCAGTCTCAACCAGGCTTTTTCACAGTCACTCTTCTCTCTCTCTTGCCATCAAGTAAATATTGATTGATTTGATTTAAATTAGATAAAATCTCGGAAATTTCCTTATCTGGCTCTTGTGAATAACCAGCCACCACTCTCTTTAGCATTTCACTGCAGCCCCAGGCCAATAGGAGCATCTCAGGAGAATCTGGAGATTGCACAGTGCTTGATGCTGCCTAAATGAATCCAGTCTTCCTCCTTTTCTGTGTTATGCCACTCTTCCCATCTTCTGACTTTGCTCATAGTTGCCCAGTAACTAAGATCTATATAGAGAGCATAAAAGATGGCAAATATGAAGACTACTAAAAAAATTCTAGAAGACATTTTTCTAAAGCTATTCCAAATGGAAAAAGATAACAAAAAAGACATATCTGCTGACTTGCGGTATGTAAAGGAAGATAGCACCAAACAACAAAACTAGTGGTAGGTCCTGTTCACAATGGCTATTGCTACAAGCAGCAGAGTATGCTTCTCAGTGACCTGCTATGTGCCAGGTCCTATACTGGGTCCCAAGGATACAAAGACAAAAACGAAACAGTCCCTGTCTTTAGGAAGTTTTGTGTACTGTAGGGTACAACACAGATCCATAAAAATATAGACAAAATAAATAGGTAATTTGTCATGAAGTACAGGCCGTAGCCTCGGCATGGTTCAAGAAAGGCCTCATGAACATCGTGTGGTCCCCATCTTTGATAGATTGAGCTCTTCCCAACAATACAAGGATCTAAGACGACTCCGAAAGACTCATGGTATAAAATGCCATCCACATCCAGAGAAAGAACTGTGGAGTCTAAATGCAGGTCAAAGTATGCTATTTTTGTTAGTTTGTTTGTTTTTCTTTCTCATAGTTTTCCCTTTGGTTCTAATTCTTTACAACATGACTGATGTGGAAATATGTTTAATGTGATTGTACATGTAGAGCCTATATCAAATTGCTTACTATCTTGGGGGGGGCGACAGAGGGAGAGTGAGAAAACTTAGAACTCAGAATCTTATGGAAGTGAATGTCAAAAACTAAAAAACAAACAAAAAAATTTTTTTTAAAGATCTCATTTAGGGCAGCTAGGTGGCGCAGTGAACAAAGCACCGGCCCTGAAGTCAGGAGGACCTGAGTTCAAATTCAGCCTCAGACACTTAACACAAAAACTAGCCGTGTGACCTTGGGTAAGTCACTTAACCCCAGTTGCCCTCCAAAAAGGAAAAACATAAAAGGTCTCGTGTAAGAGGTGGTATATTCCCAGTCCCTTTAGTGTCTTCCCTCTGGGATTATCTCCAGTTTAACTTCTGTACATCTTGCTTGTGCGTGCCTAGTTATTTGCATGAAGTGCTCCCCAATTGTACGGTGAGCTCCTCGAAAGCAGGGATATCTTTTTCCTTTCTTCGTGTCCCGTGCACGTAGTAGGCAGGCATTGTGCACGTGCTTGTTGCTGTGTGAATCTTAGGGAGATGAGAAGGGGCTGTATTTCAAGTATGAGAGGAAACCTGGGCCCAGTTCCAGAAATAGAGATAGAAAAGTATCAGGTAGGACAGTTTATTTGGAAAGTTGAATTTTTGGAGAGGAGTAAAGCATAATATGACTGGAAAGGTAAATTGGAGCAAAATTGAGAAAGCCTTTAAATGCTAGCTATAGGAGCTTGAACTTATCCCAGAGATGGTTAGGTATATTGGGCACATTTATTAAGCTCTTGCTATGTGCCAAGCAGGCATCTAGGTGACACAGTGGGTAGAGTGCCCAGCCTAGAGTCAGGAACACTCAGCTCCCTGAGTTCAAATCTGTCCTCAGACACTTATTAGCTGTGTGACCCTGGGCAGGTCACGTAGCTGTGTGCCTCAGTTTCCCCATCTGTAAAATGAACTGGAGAATGAAGTGGCAAGCCACTCTAGTATCTCTGCCAAGGAAACCTCAAATGGGGTCATAAAGAGTCAGGCATGACTAAACCTACTCAGCCGCAGAATGTGTCGGGCACTGTGCTAAGCTGGGAGTACAAAGGAAGGCAAACCCATTGAGCTGAAGCCACACAAACTAAGTGATGGAATTAAGGGAGCAGAGAATTCTGGGCATGAAGGACAGCGGGACAGTGGTACGAAGAGAGTTGCTGCAGCTTCATTGTTGAGGCAAGTCTAGCTGGGAAGCAGGATGCATGGGTCGAAGTCAGGTATAAGAATGCAGGAAAGATAGGAAGAGACCAACTTATGATGAGTGTAACAGTGTGAAAGGGAGGACTTTGTACTTGATCTTAGAGGTAACTGGGAGCCCCTGAGGTTCATTGAGCAGGAGAGTGACTTAGATTTACCCTTTAGAAAAATCACCCTGGCAACTAGTGCTAAGATTGGTGTGATCGGAGACTTAGGCAGGGAGACCAGGTAGAAGCCTGATAGAGTAGTCTGGGCAGTGAGGGTCTCAAGCTATGCTTGTGGCTGCGTGAATGGAGAGAATGGGACATCGTCGTTACCATCACTATTATGATCATAGTAAGCAGTACCAGTAATAGTAGGAGGAGAAATAACAGTGAGTTTTCCAAGTGTTACCATTTCCTTATCCCAAGGTATCACTTTGCTCACAGTAGCACTGTGGGGTGGGTGCAGACGTTATCCTCCTTTTACAGATGAGGACACTGAGGCTGAGAGAGGTGACTTGCCCCGGATCCCTCAGTGACTGTGTCTGAGACTGAATTTGAGCCATTTCTAGGGCTATATCCGCTACTCCACTTAGTTCCTATATAGACGATGTTGGGAAAATACATATGGAGAGATATGTACGGTGAGTGTGAGGAGATGAGATTGACACTGAGGTTGTGGGCCTAGGGGTCTGGGAGAATATGGTCGCCCTTAGTAGTAACAGGGAAGTTTGAGAGGGTGAGCTTTTAAAGGAGAAGAGGAGTTTGTGATTGCTCTAGTACGTTCTTTTTGAGATGTTCAAGAAGCAGATGCAGATTTGTGACTGTAACTCAGCCGAGAGACAAGGGCCAGATATAGAGATCCGGAAGTCTTTTGCATAGAGATGTTAATCGAACCTCTGGGGAGCTAATGATATCATCAAATAAGAGAGGATGAGGACAAAACTTTGGATGAAGAATCAATATAGTCTGGGGCGGCCAGGTAGCACAGCGAGTAAGAGCACCGGCTCCAGTGTCAGGATGACCTGGATCAAATCCGGGCTCAGATACTCAGCACCACACCCAGAAATAACTGGCCGTGTAACCTTGAGCAAGTTACTTAACCTCGATTGCTTTAAAAAAAAATCAATATAGTCGTCAGACAGGTAAGAGTAGAACCTGGAGAGAGCAGTGTCATGAAAACCTAGCTAGGAGACAGCATCTAGGAGTACGTGGTCAGAAAGTCAGTGGTTGCAGGAAATCAAGAAGAATCAAGATTGAAAAAAAATCTATTCGACTTAACAATTCAGAGATCATTGGCAGCTTTGGAGACAGCAGGTTAAGTTGGGTGACGAATTTGTAAACCAAACTAAGGAAGGTTTAGAAGGGTGAGAGCAGAGGAATGGTGGTACCTGTTGTAAATGACTTTCTCAAGGAGTTTAGCTATGATGGAGAAGATAGATATAGGACAGTAGCTAGTGGGGATGGTCAGAGCAAAGGAAACTTTTTAAAGGTTGGGGGAGACATAGACATGTCTGTAGAATGCAGGGAAGTCAGACATTCAGAAAGCATTTTTTTTTTTTTTTGCTTTTTGGAGGGCAATTGGGGTTAAGTGACCTGCCCAGGGTCACACGGCTAGTGTGTGTGTGTGTGTGTGTTAAGTGTCTGAGGCTGGATTTGAACTCAGGTCCTCCTGACTCCAGGGCTGGTGCTGTATTCACTGTGCCACCTAGCTGCCCCAGAAGGCATTTATTAAATACCTAAAATGTGCCAGCCATTGTAGAACGCTCTGGGCATATGGAAATAGGCAAGACAGTGTCTGCCTTGGAGAAGTTCACAGTCTAACGGGGAGATAGCCTGCTGTATACTGAGCAGAGTGAGTGAGTTAAGGAACAAGTAATCGAAATAGTTAACTATTTCAAAGAAAATAATAAATATAATATTTTTGGATTTAGATAAAGCAATTCTCAGGGAAATTTATATATTTTAAAACTTAGTAAGAGTAGAAAAAGAAAACAACTCAATATATAATTAAAAAATGACAGTCAAAAAGTCAAAAGAAGAAATCTTCAAAATATTACAGGAGAGATCAAATTCAAAGCAAAAATCCTATAGAAATGATCAAACCAAAACTTGATTAAAAAAGATTTATCAAAATCAGGAAACGACTGATTTCATTTAAAAAGAAGCTAAAAATCAAATGACCAAAAATGTAAATTTAACTAGGCATATTAAAATATGAATAATGTAGAAACAATTACCAGAGAAATTATTGATAATTATATTTCATCAAAATTGAGAACTTAAAAATAGATTTTATGTATAAAAATGCGAAATGTCCAAATGAACAAAATAAGCAATAAAACTCAACCCAATCTAAGAGCAAGAACGAGCCATCAATAAACTTCCAGTGTGGGGGAAACACTACGGCCCAGGTGGGACCTTCAAAGAGCCGTTAATAAGGATTTTACAGGGGTTATTTTCAATAATTGAGAAGGAAACTTTTCTATCACATCTTTTTATGACAGAATTGTGGTTATGAGAACCAAACCAGAGAGGCTTAAAGCAGAGAGAGAATATACCCGATATTGCTAATTAATATTAATGAAGTAGTTTTTAAAATTCAGCAAAGAGACTAACAAATAAATTCAGAATATTCACTGTGACCACATTGGATTTATGTCAGTTTCAAGGATGACTCAACAGTAAAGAGATAGCATGTTAAGTCATACAAATAAAAAAAGATCAGCTGTATTATCATATCAATTGGTACACAAAAAGCCTTGGATAAAATACTATACTGATTTCTGTAAAAAAAACCCAAAAAGCACAAATAGGTAATATTAAATGTATAGCTAAAAAAAAAGAGCTAGTGCACCTTAACCTCCCTAAAATGGGGAACTTTCCCATCAAATGTGGAGGTAAAGCGAGGTTGTTCTTTCTCCACAGTGCTGTTGGATAGTAATAGGTGGCATAATGGTAGACTGAGGAAACTTCAGAAAATAATTGAGACATAGTTTCAGTAGAATAGCACAGTATAATACAAATCCACAAAATGGATCTTTCTCTTTCTTTCTTTCTTTCTTTCTTTCTTTCTTTCTTTCTTTCTTTCTTTCTTTCTTTCTTTCTTTCTTTCTTTCTTTCTTTCTTTCTTTCTTTCTTTTTCT
>NW_027186324.1:11698868-11704529 GCF_028583685.1 Petaurus breviceps papuanus
TCCTTCCTTCCTTCCTTCCTTCCTTCCTTCCTTCCTTCTTTTTCTTTCGCCTTTTGGAGGGCACTTGGGGTTAAGTAACTTGCCCAAGGTTACACAGCTAGTTTTTTTTGTGTGGGTGTTAAGTGTCTGAGTCTGGAACCAAACTTTGGTCCTCCTGACTCCGGGGCCGATGCTTTACTCACTGTGCCACCTAGCTGCCCCTGGATCATTATTTCTACTGCAACAAAAACTAAGAAGAAACAGTAGAAAGAGAAATTCCATTAAAAATAAATACAAAATATATGGCAATTAACCTAACCTAGACATATATGCTTCAGCATCATATAAATATGACTTCAAATTCTCTTTATAAAGTAAGACTTATATAATGGGAGATTCATTGTGTTAGGTTGAACTCCCCAATAAAATAAAAAATGACTATACCACCTGCATGAATCTACAGATTTAATGATATTATTAAATAAGCAAATTGACATAAATAAGATTGAAAGTTCATTCCCTAATAAATAAATCATTCAAGGATATGAACAATTTTCAAAAGAATAACCACAAACCATGAATTAAATATTAAAAATTGCTCTAAAACATGAATTCTAAGACTTGCAAATTACAACAAATGAGAAGTCAGTTCTCATCACCACAGTAATTGCTGACATTCATATAATCCTTTAAAAGTTGAAAAGCACTTTAAAAAAATGTTAGGTCATTTGAGCCTCATAATAGCCCTATTATGTTTTTAATGTCCACATTTTACCTATTAGGAAACTGAGGCTCAAAAAGATGAAGTACCCTGCCTAGCCTAGAGTCATATAGGCAGTAAGTCAGTCTAATGAGAAATTGAACCAGGTATTCTTTTTTTAAAGAACTGGGGTTTAGTAACTTGCTCAAGGTTACACGGTCAGTTTTTTGGTGTGGGTGTTAAGTACCTGGGGCCAGAACCGATCCCACATCTCCCGACTCTAGGGCTGGCGCTCTTACTGTACCACCTGGCCGCCCCTAGAACCAGGTACTCTTAACTCCAATTCAGGTGCTTCATCTAGTGTTCATCCACCCCCCCCCCCCCAATCCCTTCAGAGTGGCAGTGATGATTAAGAAATAGAAATTGTCACTACTGCAGGGACTGGCCAGTGGGGCATACTGATGTACTATTGGTCAGTCAGTGGGATAAGGTTTGAGGAGAACTGATTTTGGATTAAAAACAAAAGGCGACAATACAAATTAAAATAATTGGGTTTGATTTGTTGACTGAGGATTGTTTGGGGAAACAACCCTGGGTCACTTTCTTGCTATGATCAGACCTTTCCTTTTTTTAGAAGAAAAGCACACATTTACCATTGAGATGAAATGCGGAAGTGGTGGAGACAGTTGTTTATCTTTCACTGGAAATTACCCGATTACTACAAAACCTGTTGCACTAGGATTAGCCCTATCCACCATCCAAGAGAGCACACAGACCCCCTTTTTGGATAAGAGTCAGTGTCAGCACGTTAATTTTGAGTGTACTTTTACTGCATGCTTTTAAGCTGTGTCTGTGTGTCTTCACCCTACTTGGTGTATTTCAGCAGAACCTTTTGTTCTGACTGCCTTCTTGATCAATACCAGAACTATTACACACGTAATAGTAGAAATATGGTCTTTCTCTTACCCACCCCTTCACTTAAGGATACGCAGATGTCCTGATGCCAGGTTGTAACTGGGAGGCTGTGGAAAAGGGGACCCTGTGACCAGACAAACTGGGGACCAAAGGTATAGATGCAGTCTTCTAAGGCAGTGGTGTCCAACTCCCATAGAAACATCCCTCCAAGCAGCATTTTTGACTTGGAAAACCACAAATTAACATTGTTGTATTTTTATTTCTTTTGTTACATTTCTCAGTTACATTTTAATCTGATTCTGACCTCACTTGGCAGCTTTGATCACAGGGACTTTGACACCTATGTTTTAAGGGACAGTAGAGATGATCTTGTTCAGCTTCCTCATTTTTCAGATGAGAAAATGATGCCCATTTCAGCAGCTTACTGAAGGTGACCTACATTGAAAATGATGGAACTCATTTTAAACCTAGGTCCTTTGACTCCAAATCCCTTAGAGAGAATGTAAGATGATTTAAACTGAAGGAATTCTTATATGGATATATGGAGTCAAGAATATGGATAACTTCATTTGTGTACTGCCACTGTTGTGGGCCACAAGTACTAGAATTGTATGCAATTAATTAATCCCTCTGAGTGTAGCTAGTAATTAGGTGGAAAAGAATTCTCAATATGTTATTGGACTATCTATATAGGAAAGCTTCAGTATTATTTACTCCCGAATTAAACAGCTACTAAAAAAAGATCATAAAATTTCAATTCTGGAAGGGATCTGAGCAGATCATTTCGTCCAACAACCTTATATTACAGATAACCTTAGTGGGCCTCAGTTTCCTTAATTGACTTTCCCATGGTCATACAGCTAGCAGTGCCAGGACATTAACCTGAATTTCTTGTCCAGTGCTTTTTCCGTTGTTGGTAATAATATGTATACCTAGCAAGTGCTTAGATTTTAGTTGATCAACTCATGGTGTATCAGATACCTATGAGTTATGTATGCCCTTCATCCTACCCATATTGAGAGGGAGAAGGGATCCTAGTGTCAGTACCAAAAGAGAAAAAGGTTGGAATTAATTGTCATTTTGCAAATAAGAATCTTGTGTTTATATAGAAATGTTTTTGTTGCTTGGTTTTTACAGATAGAGTCTGGTTATACTCTCTTTTGTTAGTCGTTTGGCACATTTTGAGAGGTATGGAAGGTATGGAACAAGGAAATGCTTGTATTGACCAGTCATATTACAACTCCGTTCCCTCCTACCATAGTGCCATCCATCCCATGGGCATTTAACAAATGCCAACTTGTTGAATAAAACAAAAACACAGCTTGTTAAGGTTGACTTTCTTTTTTCACGTGTAAATCACCCTGAATGAAATGAATGTTTTTAGAAGGGACCTTCTATCTAGCTGAACTCCCTGTCGGTTGCTATCTTTATGAACCTCAGAAAAGTTAGTGCTGGGCAGACCTTAGTAAAGTTTCCAATGTCCCTAGAAACTAGGGAAACTTTACTAATTGTCAGTCCTCAAGGAACTTAGAGAAGATTGATACTTCATAATGAAAATTCCATCTTACGTCCAAGAAACCCAATTCTCTAAGGAGAGAGGCACATGCAGAAATAATAGTAGATGTTTTATTATCCGATCAGAATCTTCTATTATCATTCCCTTTGCCTTATGACCCCTAACCTCCACCCCTCTGTTCTTTCTTAGGTCATCACCCCTGTATTTACTTCACTTTTCTCCCTTTCCTAAGCCTCAGCTCCACATACTGCCCTTTGTTCTTGAATTCCTTGCTCCCATTTCCTACTTCCTAAATCCCAACTCTGGATTACTCTGATCATATATTTCCTTCTCTCCTATTCAGATGTTGATCAGAATTGATCTGGTGGAAATCACAAAACCACGCGGGTTAGGTCTGCTACACGTTCACTGATCTCAGTCTGCTCCTTCGTGGTTTCCTTTGCTGATTCTTCATTCTAAGAATTGGTGTCCCCTAGTGATGTTCCACAGTAAAGACTGGTGAACCCCAGGGCTCCTGCGGGCGGGGGAGCCTTGTGTTCTGGGCCTTTTTCTCCTTTCCCTACATGTCCATCTTTCTTGGTGATTGCATCAGGTCCCCACCTAGACGTGACCATTATAAGGTTTTCTTCTTGTAGTGTAAAGGACAATTACATCCCTCTGAAGGAAATAGAACACTGCACAGAGTATTAGGAGATGTGAATTAGGTGCTGACTTGACCAATCTTAGCTGTGTGACCTTAGGAAAGACAATTATTCTCTCTCTGCTTTAATATCCTCATCTTTAAAATAAAACTGTTGTCTGTGTAGCCTATATCACAGCCTATGTCAGAATAAAATGAGATAATTTTTCAAAGCACTTGCTTATCTATTATAAATTACTTTTAAAAAAAGATGCCACTAGGCAAATGACAATGAGAACCCACTTAAAGGAATTCAAGTAGCTGCTAGGAATTTCAAGTAATGGCAGGATTTGACCTACGTTAATAGCAGTCACCAAGGCTCATAACCTAGAATTGTGTGTTATCAGTCAGAAATTTTGCCATTGAAAAAGTTCATTAATGGCATGGAAAAAAAAATCTAGATTATTTTTTAAACTATAGGATAAACATTGCCATATGAATTCCAGAAGTGCCCCCAAAATCTTATTTGCAACCTTAAATTCAAGTATTAATGAATTTCTGCTCCCCTTCCCCCCCCCCCAATTTCCAATTAAAAAGAAAAGCATCTTGTTCTGAAAAAGGAATGGTATAGAAAGGGAAGAGGCGGGCTTTTGGGGACAATACTGGAAGACCAGAGTTCAAATCCAGCCCCTACAATCTGCAGGCCAGGAGCTCCGGTGGCTGCACAGCCACAGCACCTGTCTGCTTCTCTCGGGGTGGGGGACAGGGGCCAGACTGTGCACTTCCCTCCCCAGAGTTCCTCACTGACCTTTTACTTTGTCTTTGGTGTTTATTGGTTGAGAAGTCTGGAAACCACCACAGCTGGTGATTGATTCCCTCTCCTGAAGTCTGCTCTGGCCAGTGCTGGCTGGGGCCGCCCCAGGGCCATTACTGGGGGGCTCATACTGGACTGTGCTGGGCTTCCTGCTGCATCCGGCCCTTCCTGTCGGCCTGCTGGGCTGCCTTCAGTGAGCGATTTGTTTCTCTGTCTGTGGGTTCTGCAGCTCTAAAGCTTGTTTAGAGTCTTTTTTTTTTTTTTACATGTTTTGGAAGTGATTGGAGCAGGAGCTCACACCGGGTTTGTGCTTCCGCTCTGCCATCTTGGCTGCACCCCCTTTGTGTCCACTTATATCTTTGTTTGATGTGATGTATGTCAGATGGGTGTGTTCATGGTCATTGAATGTGAATGTGTGGAGGAGGTGTCTCGTTCTTCAGTGAATTGGCTTCTTATGGTTATAAAATTAATTGAATTTGAAGGTCTGTAGAATTGTTAGACTATTACTGTTAATTTAAACCTTCACTAAAATACTTGAAGCTATGATGAATCTTGATTTGAATAGTAACTTAAATTTTTGTATAAGCATATGCTAAAATAGTGTTCAGTGTTCTTTTGCAGTAACAGCTAGATGATGTAGTGGCTAGGCTGCTGAACTTTGAGTCAGGAAGACCTGAGTTCAGATTCTGTTCCAGTTACTACCTTTGTGACCTTGGGCAAGTCACCTCCTCAAATTTTTTAAAACATTTGTAAAATGGAAACAATAATGTTTCCTGCCCCCCCGATTTGTTGGAAGGATCAAATGAGAAAACATATGTAAGGCACTTGGAAAACCTTCAAAAACTTTTAGCTATAATTATTAATGCATTTTAGCTAATTCCTTCCATAAATCCAATAATCAACATGCTTTGAATAAATACTACATGTGAGGTACTTTTGGGTAAAAACAGAAGTGTAATGTGGGATTTTAAAAAGTTAATGTGATCCTAAACTACATTAATATCACAACTAATAGCATTGATAGTATCAAAAACCATAGAGGTGATAGTCCTAACTGTATTTTGCACTCAGAGTCAGCAGAGTATGGTGTTCAGTTCTTTCTTTTTTTTTTTTTTTTT
>NW_027186324.1:11704629-11794284 GCF_028583685.1 Petaurus breviceps papuanus
TGTAAAAGAGGAGAGTGGCTAATATGAATAAACTTGAAACTGTCATAAGGTTCAGTCAAAGAAATTGGAAATGTTTAACTTGTAAAAATCAAATATAAGAGCAGTGCTGTCTCCATGACACCTTTCCTGTCTTTGCCTCAAAATGCAAGTGTTCCCTCTACCCCCAGTTTACCTCATATTTATTTATGTGCATGAAATAACATGTGCTTTCTAAACTTAAGTCACTGCATAAATGTAGTTGTTTTTCATCTCAGAGGTGGAACCTCAGAGTTACTTTAATTTTCATTCTCTAATTAATAGTGATGTGGAGCATTTTTCATATTGGCAATTGATAGAGATATCTAGGTAATTGTGCATTGAGCTTTGGGCCTGGAGGCGAGAACATCCGATTTCAAAATAAATCCGGAACATTTATTAGTTTTGTGATCAAAAGCAGTCACTGCTATTTGTTTCAGTTTTAAAGTGGGGATGATACCTTCCAGAGTGTTGTGAGAATCAAATGAGATTATCTTCGTAGAGTGTGTAACATAGTGCTTGGCACATAGTAGATATTTCATAAAAGCTTGTTCCTTCTTCTCTACCCCCTACCCCTCCATTTGATTTTTGTCTTTTGCACTTAATAGATGCTTATTAATTGTTTAATGATTGACAGTAAGTTTGTTGTGCAGTCATGTTTAGTTATGTCTTACTCTTTGTGACCCCATTTGGGGTTTTCTTGGCAAAGATATTGGAGTGGTTTGCCATTTGCTACTACAGCTCATTTTACAGATGAGGAAACTGAGGCAAATAGGGTTAAGTGACTTGCCCAGGGTCCCACAGCTAGTAAGTGTCTGAGGTCGGTTTTGAACTCGGTAAGATGAGTCTCCAGACTCCAGGCTGGCACTCTCTCCACTGTGTCACCTCTCTGCCCCACTGACAATAATAGTTATCTCCAGATACTTAGAGAGCTCCGTGAAGTGAAAGAGAACGTAGATTTCTTCTTCTTCTGGGGCACAACTGGGATCCATAGGACTGGCACTAATCCTGTTTGCACAGAGACTGCGACTTCTGGATTCGGACCCCACGGCTCCTTCATGTTGCTCCTCAGTTTATGCTTCATGTGCCCAGGTGGTTAGTAAACTCCTTCAGAAATGGTGTCCTGGCTTCTCTTGCTTTATGTTTTCTAGAACACCGAGCAAAATGCTCTCAATTTCCCGCTGAGCAAGTAGGTGTTTGAAATGAAAAGTTTCTTTATAAATTGACTGACTGTGAGAAAAATGTGTTCTGATATGAAATGGTTATGAGCTTTCCCACATAGTCTGGAGAGAAAAGTCTGTTTTTGACAGTAGGTGCAGTAGTAACCTAGTAAGAGTATGCCTGAACCCTTTGGATCCCTGAGGAAGACTGTGAGGAGTGGGGGTAGGGATGGAGAGCTTGGCTTCTCCAAAGGTGAGCTGTTCATCTGGGGGGCAGGGAGGGAGTGGGAGCGCTGTCCAGCAGCACTGTGCTGCTTCGTGGGGAGTTCCAGTAGCTTCAGCACATCCACCAGGAGAGGACTTAGTGCTGAAGTGGGGAGGCAGCAGTCCTATGTGTGCGTACCTTGCATACACATGTTTAAAACCTGTTCATAGAATTGATTAGTTGATTTGATTTGATAAAGGAGAAAGCAAAAGAGGCTGGAGCACATGACAAAAATCCATTTCTATTATCAAGATGGATTAAGAAGAGAATATAGTAAATTCTTCTGGTAATAATAATAGGTCATGTATTCTTATCTTTTATCAGAAGGATTTTGAGAAGGAATGACTTGAGGTAGTAGAAATTTCAATTGCATTTATTCATAGATATTGCCTAGAATGGGAAATGAAATATGGCAAAGGTAAGCAATATATTTCACACACAAAAGCATGTTTTTGTTTATTGATTTGGAACTACTTTAACTTTCCCCCATCTATTATTTCATCTGTTTTTCTTTTTGTGTTATACAAGATTACTATTTTTATGTATAAACTACAAAACACCAGTCAATGTTTTATTGGTCAAATAATAATTTTATTCATACATTATTTCCATTTCTGTAATAGTTCTCATTACTTATGAACATAAAATTATTTTTTTTCAAATGCTTTATTAACTTCTGATTTACATAGTTCATTTCTGCCAGATTTTGAGTTAAAAATTTTCTCCCCGTTTTTCCCCTACCCACCGCCCCAAAATAGCAGTCCCACAGGATGTCCCCTCCTCCAATCTGCTCTCTCCCATATTTTCTCCCATACCCCTTTTGACTTTTCCAGGGGATCTCTATGCCCCAGTGCCTGTATATCTTATTTCCCAATTACATGTAAAGTAGTATTAATAATAGTATATTTATATTTGGATATTTGATTTTAAAACTTTGAATTCCAGATTCATTCCCTTCCTCCCTTGTCACCCACCCTTACTGGGAAGATAAGCAGTTCAGTATAGGTTGTACATGTATGGCTAATGCAAAACAGTAACATAATAGATATATTGTAAAAGACTGACTATATTTCCCTCCCTCCTATCCCACCTCCCACTTGTTCTCTGCTTTGATTCCATCCCTTTTCAAAAGTGGGTGCTTCCAACTTGAAATGTGTATTTCATTCTCTTCCAAAGCCAAATTCAATGGGAATAAGGTCGACCCATTTCCTTTTGCCTTCCTATTCTTCCCTTCCATTGTAACCATTTTCCCTTGCCTCTTCTATATGAGAAAGTTGACCCCATTCTGTCTCTCCCCATCTCCTCTCATTATATTCCTCTCTCACCTCTTAATTTCACCTTTTAAGTATCATCCCTTCCTATTAAATTGGTCCTGTGCCCTCTGTCTATGTATACCTGTAAACATATATACACACATTCACATATGTATTCATATGCCCATATACACTCGTATATAGACATATATATATATATATATATATATATATATTTCTATTCCCTTCAACTACTGAGAAAAGTTTCATCAGTTACAATTATTGTGTTTTCCATGTAGGAATGTTAATAGTTCAACTTTGATAAGTTCCTTATGATTCCTTTTCCCTGTTTACCTTCTCATGCTTCTCTCGCTTCTTGTATCTGAATGTAAAATTTTCTATTCAACTCTGGTTTTTTCATCAAGAATGCTTCAGTCAGGCTGTTGACTCTCATTTCATAATTTTCTTGCATCATTCTCATTTCTCTTCCCAGTTTTTCCTCCACTTCTCTTTTCTGCTTCTTAAGGTCCTCTATGGCCTGTAACCAGCTCGTATTTTCCTTTGAAGCTTTTGGTGCAGGAGTTCTGACTTTACTGTCTTCCTCCTGTTCCATGCTTTGCTCCTTTTTGTCCCCAAAATAGAAGAGTAATGTTGGAATATTCTGTCTGCTTTGTTTCCTTTGCCTGGTCATGTCTCCCCTCAGTCACTTGACCCCTGGGCTTTTTGCCACAGTAGGACTCTGCCACCAGACAGGGGAGCTTTCGTCCCAAACGCAGGGGTTTTCTCAGCTGCCAGAGGTATTAGATGGGTGTCTTCTCTGAGGTCTCCACACGCTCTGGCAAGCTGGACATACCCCCCCGGACCTCCACCCTAGACCGCAATCCAAATCCAAGCAGGTTAAAGCAAGAGCGATCACCCCTCAGGCTGGTGCTTGGTTCCCCTACACCCTGCAGGCCAGGAGCTGAAGCTGCCATGTGTCACTGGCTGCCTGTGCCGGCGTCTCAGCGGTTTCTCACCCCGGGGGTAAAAGCCACGCACTGCCACTTACTGGGTCGCAAAGTCCAGACTGCCCTGACCTCTCACTTTGTCCTTCACATGTATGTGTTGATAAATCTGGAAACGGCCACAGCTGCTGCTGATCTCGAGTCCCTCTGGCGGGCTGTCCTAGGGGCGTGGGGGGGGTTAGCTTTTCTGTGTCATTTTGTGGATTCTGCAGCTCCAAAGTTTGTTTAGCATCCCCTTTTTACATGGATTGGGGAAGGTGGAAGCCAGAGCTTCGGGAAGGTCGTGCTTCTACTCAGCCAACTTGACTCCTGAAATTATTTATAAACGTCAAAAATAAGCTGGATACAAAAGAAAGAAAAAAATGAAGATTGAAGGTTTTAAGTTAGTGGAAGAGCAAAGATATCTAGAGAGGATTGGAATTTGAGTCATGAAAGATACTCACAATCCATGGCAGAATGTTAAAGAATAATACTTGATGAAAGAATCCATTCTGTAAGTCTTAGCTTTCACCAGTTGTCACAGTTGCTTTCCTTTATGCCACAGTACAGAGGCAATTGTCAGCCAGGGTATTTGGAGAAAAATTTGCAGGTGTTAGCTTAATATAGAATCAGTCTTTAAAATGTTACTTAACCATATTGACTTGAAAACAGACTGCACATTCTCCCTTTCCTTGAATCTAGTTGATACAAAGCCTGAGCCTGTAGTCATGCTTTTAGTATCCCTGAGAGGAGCAGAGGTGACATTGGACAGTGGGGAGGAATACTACGAAAGTGACAAGGAAGGGAACATGTTAATTAAAATGCATAGAACGACCAGATAAATAGATAGCACACTCATTATGTGTGTACTGTGCTGTCCCAAGGATTGGAGGTCCAAATAGGAGGAAGCACAACAGCAGAAAACCTGTATTGTAATGGGGAGATGGAAAGGGAAGGAGGTGTCCCGAACCAGGAGACCAAGGGCTGAGTCCTAGGTTGTAGGGAAGAAAGGAGAATTCAGTTGTTTTTTTTTTTCATTGCAATATAGTTATTCTGTACATTGTTCTACTGATTCTGCTCCCTTTGCTCTGTATCAGTTTATCTGAGGTTTCTCTGAAGCCATCTCTTTCACCAGTTCTTATAGCATAACAGTATTCTGTTACATTTATTTACCATAATTTGTTTAGCTGTTTCTCAGCTGATGAGCATTCCTTTAGTTTCCAGTTCTTTACCACTAAAGAGCTGCTATGCTTTTTTTGGTACATCTGGGGCCATTGTCTTTTTTAAAAATCTCTTTGGCTGAGTTAGTAGTTTTGCTAGGTCAGAAAGTTTGCAGATTAGTGATTTTCAGGGAACAGTTCTGAATTCCTTTCCAAGATGTTTAAACCAATGTGCAAGTCCACCAAGAGTGTATTAATGTGCCTGTTTCTCCAAAGCTCCTCCGAAGTTTGTTTTTTTCTTTCTTTGTCAGTTTGATGAGTGTGAATTGCTTTACTTTGAATTTCTTTATTTGTGATTTGAAGTTTTTTTCATATGCTTGTTGATAGTTTGGATGTCTTCTTTTGATTCCTGCCTGTTCATAAATTTCACATGACCATTTCCTGCAGCAGATCTTTATATTTTATATCCCTAAGGCCCTCCACTATCTGGGTTGCCTTCCTCTAGCATCTCTAGCTTATGAATGTGATGCCAAGAACTGAATGCAGTACTCTAGGTGGGGCCAGCAGGGGCTGAGTGTAGAGGAACTGTCTTCTACCTCGTTCTGAAACCCTTTTTTTCTCTCTTCTTTTACTGGCCATGGAAGTGTGGGCACATCACTTAAGTCCTTTGTAACCTCTTTGTAAACTGGAGATAACAGTACCTCCATTTCCTATTTTAAAAATCTGTGAGATTCAAATGGCCATTATGCCTCAAAAGGCTAACGATGGCAATTATTATTTTAATTCAGCCTAAGATTTCATTGGTTTTTCTGTTATATGTTGAACTTAAAATTAATCCTAATATTTTTAAAAATTAAAATAAAATTCACTATTCTGTTGGCAGAACTATTTCTCAAATATATTTGAACAACCGAGAGCGGGTCTAGTGGAGGTTGACTAGAATATTCAGAGAACTGGAAACCCTGCCATAGTAGGATCTGTTGAATGAACTGGAGTTGGTTAGCCTTAAGAAGAGAAAACTTAGGAGTTGCTGATGGAGAAAATTTCCTAATATTGAGGACTATTTCAGCTCTTTTATAATGCCAGTCGCTCCTCCTCTTTCAAAATGTATTCCCTCAACTGTTAACTGCTGATGACCAGTATACTAGTTCCATTTAACCAGTGAACATCAGTTAGCCTTTTACAAAGGGATGTTTCAAAGTTTAGAGGATACAAATTGAAACATTTCCTCCCAACACTTGGATGCTGCCTTCGTCTTAAGAAAGAGTGGGTTCAGGCCACTGTACCTAGAGGTGGGGAACCTGCAGCCTTGAGGCCACATGTGGCCTACTAGGTCCTGGCCTGCGACCTTTTATGAAGGAGATTTGTTCTGTGAAGTTTGGATTAAACTTGAGGACCTAGAGGACCACAAGTGGCCTCCCACCCCTGTCCTAAGTTCATACCCTCCTTCATTTACACTGAAAGAACAAAAATTTAGGCTGAAGTGAGGTGTAAAACCTGAGGCCTGTCTTCTTGGAGCTTCTTTCATTGAATTCCACTAACCAGGAAGGAATCACACTAAGAGAATTAGAGCCTATAGGTACAACCTGTCAGAGATGCTCTGATTCACCTTGTTGTGAGCAGATCGTAATTAGTTGCAGAGTATCTACACATGCCTGAGAGTCCCTCCAAGGTCTTACATTGCACATCACCCCAGGGCTCTTAAAAGTATACTCTCTTCAGCCTCTTCCTTGTGGGGTGAGATTAATGAAAAGTCTTCTGGGTAATTAATAATCAGTTTATTAATTAGACTAGCAAATAAGTTGATAGTGATTTCTTTTCGTAACCAAAGACAAAAAACCATCGCTAACATTGAGTGCTTAGATACTTTTGGAAAAGTGGGTGCCCCTGACAGACCAAGTTAAATCCTGATTTGTGAAGATTCAGTGAGGGGGCAGATGTATTAATGAGGAGGTGGGCCAAAAGTCTTTAATTTAATAAAAGTCTTTATTCCTCCAGCTCCTTCTACTTACCTTGACTTGATCTTTAGACTCAGCAGCATTCCTGGACAAAAGAGTCCATCTCCACCCTGAAGACTTACCTGGAGCTGTTTTGGGGTTTATAAAGGCATGAGCCTATTTTTAAAAGTTAATTTATTTTTAATTTTTAACATTCACTTCCATAAGTTTTAAGTTTTCTCCCCTTCCCCAAGACAGTATGCAATCCAATATAGGCTCTACACATACACTGCCATTAAATATACTTTCACATTAGTCATATTGTATAGAAGAGCAAGAACGAATGGGAGGAACCATGAGAAAGGAAAAAAACAAACAACAAAAAATAAAACAGTCTGCTGCACTCTGCGTTCAGACTCCATGGTTCTTTCTCTGGATGTGGATGGCATTTTCCATCATGAGTCCTTTGGAATTGTTTTAGATCCTTGCTTTGCAGAGAAGGGCTAAGTCTATCAAAGTTAGTCGTCATACACTGTGGTTGTTACTATATGCAGTGTTCTCCTGGTCCTGCTCATTTCACTCAGCATCAGTTCATTTAAGTCTTTCCAGGTTTTTCTGAAATCCAAGTGTTCATCATTTCTTATAGCACAATGGTATTCCATTACATTCATATACCACAACTTGTTTAGCCATTCCCCAATGGATGGACATTCCCTCAATTTCCAGTTCTTAGCCACCACAAAAAGAGCTGCTATCAATATTTTTGTATCTGATGGTCCTTTTCCCATTTTTATGATCTCTTTGCGATACAGCCCTAGAAGTGATATTGCTGGGTCAAAGGGTATGCACATTTTTATAACCATTTGGGCATAGTTTGCTCTCCAGAATGGCTGGATCAGCTTACAAGTCCACCAAAATGAATTAGCGTTCCAGTTTTCCCATATCTTCTCCAGCATTTGTCATTTTCCTGTTTTGTCATGTTAGCTGATCAGATAGGTATGATGTACCTCAGAGTTGTTTTGATTTGCATCTCTCTAATCAATAGTGATTTAGAGCATTTATTCCTGTGACTATAGACAGTTTTGATTTCTTCCTCTGAAAACTGCCTGTTCATATCTTTTGACCATTTATCAATTGGGGAATGACTTGTATTCTTGGAAATTTGAACCAGTTCTCTATATGTTTTAGAAATGAGGCCTTTATCAGAGATACTAGTTGTGAAAATTATTCCCCAGTTTTCTGCTTCCCTACTAAGAGCCTAGTGCTTTTTAGGGTTGGAATTCAGCTAGATTAGGCTCTCTTTACACTTTAATCAGAAATGAGCCTTCCTACTTGGGTAGTGTCCTACCCAGGATTGAGAAGAATGTTCCAGGAAGATTAGGCCAATCTTGTCTATCAGCCTTGTCCTTCTGAAGGACTGGCAGTGTGGTCTATAAGGTCGATCTTTGAATGAGTAAGTAAAAAGAGAAAAAACCCTGGATCCTGATATAAATAATTGATTATTAATGATCATTTTTCTTAGGGAGAAGCACATTAATAGAGCAGGTTTGTAAAGACTAGATTTCTTGGCCAGGCCTTGGTCACAAAGGTGCTGCGTGAATGAATGAGGACTTACATCAAAGATAAAACATCTTCTCAGCTAGCCCCGACGCTTAGCATAGTCTTTTGCTGCATTCTTCTTATTACCTTTCTCCTTTCAGTTCCCCTGAATGGCTCAGAACATGCCAGCTAACACTAACAGTAGTTTTAGGATTTAGGAAAGCAGACATGCCACTCTAATCAAAGAACATACTAATCTAAAAGAAATTACTTTTCTTAGCTGGTATTTTGGATTATTTGGGCCATTGCTTTGCCTCCATTCATGCAGATAATAGAGTCTGGCTACAATCATTTCACCTCTTCCTTATCATTTTGAAATAGATTTGTGGTGACTTGGAGGCGGTTAGAACAAGTGTCACTTTGTGTTTGAAACATGGGAACCAACCTGTCTTTAAAGTACTCTTAAAGAGTGTTGGTCATCTGACTTTGGAAGTGGGAACACTGGCTCAAAGTTATGGAATGTCCAGTATGAAATTTGAAATGGTCTTTTGTCTGTGCCCTTTATGAGCTGTGGTGTTTGTTCTTTCTTTGAGAACAAAACCCGAGTGTGTATTTTTTCAGTGTTTGTTTGCCAAATGTAGACCTCTTTTCAAGTCCTTCCAGCGCCTGGTTTCCTCCCCATCTTTGATCTGCTTTCTCTTTTGTGTCAGACTCCTAATAAGTGAACTATTGACAGTAATATAACAATATACCTCAGTGATTTTGGTTGGGCAAAGCACAAAACCTTTTTAACCAGGTACTAAAAGCCAATGTAGCATCCTAAGGGGTTATCTTTAAATGTGTAGTATTTCATAGCTCTCCAAAGCATATCAGTTGTTTGGGTCATTTCTTATTAATCGCAGCATCTGTAAAATATTCTGGCAGAATTTTATGTCACATTTTTAAAAGGAGTGTGTAATGATGACACTATTGAATATATGCAACCAGGGACAAAATTGGATTAAAAATAGGTTTGGCCATTGAAAATACATTTGCTTGTCTGCCACAAGCTCTAATAAGCTATTTCAGGAGACGCTCAAGTGTTTGTGCCTTTCTTCATCTTGGTGATCTTCTTGGCTCCCATGGATTCAGTTGTTATCTCTGTTTGGATGACTCCCAGCCCATTTCCCATTAGCTGTAGTTCTATATACTCTCCTGCCTTGCTTAAGTTTTCTTTGCAATTCACTAAAACTTAACATGTTCAAAAAGGAATTAATTATTCTCACTTCCAAAATATTTCCTTCTTTTCACCTTCCCTATTTATATAGATCCATCCACAATCCAGTGAACATTTATGACATTGATGATGCCACCTTCCCAGATAGCCCAGGCTTGAAAACTTCATAATCAAAATTAGGGGCCATTCATGGTAAGAGTTGGCAGGAGGTTCCTCTCTGTGAGTTGAAGCAGTTTTAAAATGACGAATCTTAATCAGCTTCTCTTAACTCATTTCAGTTACTACATCTGGAAACAAACCCACTCTGAATGATAAGCCAGAGTTTGCCCTAGAGAGAGGAAAAGGAGAAATTCTGTACATAAGATTTACATGTCCAAAGAGATTTATTAGGATGTGCTATTTGCAACTGTCTGGAGACCAAAGTGGGGCGTGTTCTCTGGTCTTTTAAATCTGGGTTCAAATTGGAGCAGTGAATGAAAGAAAAAGTCGGCATCACATGCAAAATACTGGTAATTCTTACATTAGTAATTAGCTTTTTAGAATTTCAAGTTCTGTGAGAGAGAAGGGGAAAACAGAACCCAGAGAGGGGTTCAGCTACAGGACATTTGAATAGCTTTGAACCTGGTGGTTCAAAGGCTAAAGCAGGTCAAGGCAGATAGTTGCTTGCCAGAATTTTTTGGAGTGTGGTGTGACAAGGAACATGGAAGTACCCGAATGGCTAGAGGGTCCAGGGGTTTGGATGGCAGCTAATCCAGTTTCATTGACATTTTAATTAATAAAAACACTGATTTCTAATGTTGAATGTTGTCAGTGCCAAGGATTTTAGTGTCACGAACTTTCTTTTGTGGGTGTCCAGTAGCTAAGGCTGCTGGTGCTATAGCCCCAACTTACCCAGAGGCTACAGCCCCAGCAGCCAAGGCGTGTCCCGAGTGGGGATGCTGCTGTGGCCATTGGGCGTGGATGGGATTGGCTAGTGGCCTTTAAGGTACTACAGCTTAACAAGTGTTTAGACTCAGGGCCCTGCGTGGCTTGCCTTTGCCAGCGCCTGAGGGCAATGGGTAGTAGTTGCGGTTTTGGTCACCTTCTGCCTCTAGGAAGCCCCTTTGTCTCCTCCAGGTGACTTGTTTCATGATGTAACATCATGGTGTGGCCCCTCCTCCAAAGCGGCCCACCAGTTTTCCATTCTGCATAGTTAAAGTTCCATTTCTGACTCGTTAGATGCATTCCATCCTTTTTAGGGGATCACAGTGGTGATTGGTACAGGGAGCAAGATGTCACTCCTTCTGTACTTTGAGTTCTCTGATTGAATTAATTAACGGAAAGGAATCAGAACAGGAGACCGGGATGCTTCCAGGTCATACAAAATGAGCTCCTAAGAGGACTTGTAGAAACTTAGCTCCAGCACCAAGTGCAGTGGGGCTATTTGGACCCACACGGTCACTTAGCTATGAAGTTATATTTAGGGTGATTGGGAGAGACCTTCTTTGATTGGTTTTAGAGGCAAAAGCCAAAGGAAGAAATAAGCATTTTAAAATTGCATCGCACACAGCATCAGTGGGGGAAGGGACCTTTCCAAGCAGCATTGCCTCTGCATTGGCCCGGCCAGGCCAGGGGAATGGCCTTGGATTCTTTGCTCTAGTGAGGACTAGAGGCTGCTTGGCCTTTACTTGGGGAATTCTAAATAGGAATGCTAACTCAGCTTCTTTAAGGGAGGGAAATAAATTTTAAATACACAAAGAAATCCATTGTGGGCGATGCATTGTGTACCATGTCTGCCCCTGGGAAAGCGGAGGCTCAGTGCTTGATAAGCGTTTGCACTGAGTTTGATATCCCTGTGATGAGTTTCTGGGATCACCAGGTTACCTAAGGAGGGCAGGTTGGAGCTCCTGTGCGCATTATGGTGGGACCAGGTTCGGCCGTAGTCCCCTTATTTCCAGCCTGGGTGAGAGGGAGAACTAGTCTTTAAAAGAAAATGCACAAAGGTCTTAGCAGGGCTAGAAAGGCCTTAATTATTAATACGGCTGTTTAAGGATGTGTGTCTGCATGCGTGTATCTTATAGCAAGCAAAATATCGATTCCCATTCCCCGGAGTGAGGGGGGATAGAACTTCAAGTTAAAACATTCTAAGAGGCAAACATGTCTTTATATGCATAGGAATACTCATTTAAATTATAAGCCAGACACTGAAATAAACTGCAGGAGGCATAGCACAAGGCTTTATTGATGATGTTTGCTTCTTAATCATGTTATTTTTATGATTTTCCCCTCTTCCATTAGATTGTAAACTCTTTGTGAATAGAGATTATTTTTTTTTTTTGTACTTGTAACTGCAGCTCCTTGCAGAGTACCTGGCATACAGTAGATGTTTAATGAATAATTGTTGATTGGTGGATTGAACTTTTCCTTGTATCATAGAAAATACAGTTAAGCAACATTCTGCATCCCTTGCTATAAGACCTCTCTTCTGGGAAGGGGGATGTGTTTTTCTTCCTCTGCCCTCCAGGACCAATTGTAATTGGTCACTATAATTAGGCAGAGTTCAGAGATCTTTTGGTGTTGTTTTGATTTACAGTTATTGTAGTTATTTTGCATGTTCTAGTTCTGCTGACTTTGTTTTGCCTCAGTACACGAAGGTCAGAGCCTGTGTTCCGGCTTCTCCCAAGAGACCTGTGTCATTTTGACTCCTCATAGACCCCTTCCTTCCCTCCTCCCATTCAGGCAGTTTGTTAGTGCTTTCAATTCTACCACTTCCACAGCATTCTAGATTCTGCCCTGCCCACCTCCCATGTTCAGGTCCCCACTCCCTCTTGTCTAGACTTTGGAGAGAACAGCTTGTTTTGTTTTTGACTTTGTGTTCTCACGACCAAGCACAGTGCTGGGCATGTAGTCGATCCTTACTAAGTGTTACTCTGAAAGTGATTGATTCTTTAAAGTCTGAACTACGACGACATTAAGTAAGTTCAGAACCAGGTATTATGGAGCTCTTATTAGAAGAGGGCATTTGCTGAAACTGAGAAGATAATGGATATTTCTAGAGGTTTATTCATTGTGATTTCTCTTTCTCCTCTAAATCAAACTCTGTATTTACTCCCGTGTTGCTTTAAATGGCCAAATGTGTATTAAAATATAGATCAGGCTTTACAAAGCATCTGTGCTATTATCTGGAGTTGTTTTATCTTTATTATAAATCTGCTGTTTCAGTTTCACAATTGAGACACAGATCATAGTAAGGCAATTTATAAATCTCTTGCTTTTTAACAAGTGTCATCAGCTCTCTGTCTCTCATTTTAGAGAGACAGTTTTAAATTAGAGCACTAATGTAAGATTACAACTGTTAATTATGTTATTTGTTCTTTTAGGGGGAATCAGTCTATACTTCAGAATTAGGACAAGCATGTGAGAATTCCCATCAGCCAGCCTGGATTTCTTTCTTCAAACTCTTCCAATACAACCAGCTACATAACTTTCTCAAATAGCCCTTCTTTGTGCCATGTTCTGTGGCTTGCATCAAAAGAGGAATTTGTCTTCATGAAGATTCCTAACATTGGTAATGTGATGAATAAATTTGAGATCCTTGGGGTTGTAGGTGAAGGTAAGTTAGATTTCCTGAATTAACTGAATTCTTGAGGAATGTTCAGATATGGCAATGCAGTAAAACCTCATTAATTCTGGCTCAGGTAATTTAAAATTTGTAATAATTCATTCACATTTCTCATTGAGTAAAATACTGAAATTTCTGTCTGTGAAATTTGAGGATGGCATAATCCAATCTACAAAAAGTAGATTTTTCTAATTTAAGAGTTTCTTTAATGCTTGTTTAGGTTCTGAGTCTTGTGGTTTTTTTTTCACCTAGGTATTTATTAGCACAGTTTTAGCATTTATGGTGTCAATTCATAAGGTGAATTGATCTTTACTAATACCCAGGTGTATTTCTGTAGAAGATGCTGTAATTGAATTTATAAATGAAAAAAACCTGTTCAATTAAGATTCTGCAATTCAAGTTTCATCAGATATTATTTTTATTTTTATTAATTTTTGCTTTTTGGAGGGCAATTGGGGTTAAGTAACTTGCTCAAGGTTACACAGCCAGTTATTTCTTGGTGTGGTGCTAAGTATCTGAGCCCGGATTAGATCCCCAGGTCATCCCGACTCTGGGGCCGGTTCTCTTACTCGCTGAGCCACCTGGCCGCCCCAAGGATCAGTAACTTTTAATTCCTTAAAATGTATATATTTAAAATTGGTAGATGCTACATAGCATAGTTTGCAACAGTATTTCTTAGTTTTTCTTATTTATCACCTCGGCTAAATAAATTACTGTCCTTTTGCATCAAGTTTACAAGTTCTTGCAAAGGAGAGGTGATTTTTTTTTCTCAAATAAGAATCCACTATGATGATTACCCCACAATTCGAATCATGAAGCTATAAAAAACGGGTGGCAGCTTTCATGTGCCACAGATATTTTCCCTTTTTGTATTAATTAGTGTTCCTCAAAATGAAAATAGTTTTGCTACTGTGCACTTATGTAAATAAATCAGATAATTATTTCATTTGCACAGGAAGCACTGTATTACCACCCTTCTTTCTGTCCCCTTCCTTGGTGAATCTCTCCATTTTCTCTGCACACGCAAGGAGTAGAGAGAAATGATCATTTTGGTTTGGATAAGAGCAGATAACAAGATTAATTTCCCAGGAGGTAGTGAAAAGTTTTTCTGTATATGCAAGTTGTTGTGTACTGAGGAAGTCCTTTTGCCATGTAAACGTGAAAAAGTTTCCTTGTCTTTTTCTCCTGAACTTCAGAGATTCTGTACTCATGCTGACTACAGGATAGGTTATGCCCCAGAACCCAGTGATGCTTACTGCTAGATAGAATTCCTGTTGTGCTAGATGGTGAATAAGAATCTTTTTTCTACTAGGATGACTGTTCAGACATTCTATGAAAGATTTAAACATTTTATAGACCAAGACATTTTGACAAACTTCATGTTTGGTCTTGCTTATAAGTGATTAGCGGACTTTTAAAATATGCATTTTCAAGTACCTCGTATTGTTTCAGTAAATTACCAATTATAGGGAATTAATAAATGAAATTCTGGTATTATGAAAGAGTTTTTTCCCCTAAATTGAGAACTTAATCATTTGCTTATAGGGTAATGTCAGTTATTAAGTACATGTAGTATTCCTTAATCTTGGCTCACCACTAAGAGTTTTCTTCAAGTAAAGGAGACCACTTGGGGATGGGGGCAGAAGAGGGACTTGAAATTATCTTTTGTTAAGGATTTTCATCCTTACCATATTTTTATATGGTTGTCTGACTTACCGCTAGAGAGTTTTATTTTATAAAGCATTGAGAGTTACTGATACTAGATTCATAAAATACATGGGGTGAGGTTTTAGCCCCTCTAAATATTCTAGCATGTGTACATTTGTTTATTTTTCTTTATTTTTATTACAGGAGCCTATGGTGTTGTACTAAAATGCAGGCACAAGGCAAGTAGAGATTTTTTTTTTAATGTGCATGTGTTTGTTTTGAAACTAATTTGGTGCCATGTACATATGGGCTCTTAATACTGTTTAGAATGATGTTGTCACTGATAACTGAAATTGAAATTACTGTATGAATGCAGAATAAGAATAGAAATATCATTGACTTCCATAGCTGGTACAGGCCTTTTCCTCTTCAGTTGAGATCTGTGATCATATTTAGCCTGTTTAAAGAAATAGTATAATGGTCAGCAGGTGCATCATGAGCTTGTTTTATTCTTGGTTCAGACAGGAGGATGAAGCAGAATGGAAACTGAAATACTTAGTTTTGTGTTAAAGTTATGCATAAATGTTTATGGTCAAGGAAGAGGTTTATTAAATATTATTCCTGTTGACCTGCAAATCCCTAAAGCCTCAGGAATTTAAGTTTAGATTTTAAGAGGGAGAATAGTGAATTGATACTAATATGGGATAATTCCCAGATGTAGTTTTAATCTCCCCTGAAATGAATCGTATTTGCAGAATGCTTGACTATACAACAAGTTGTTTAGAGAAATTATATGGAATTTTTGGAGCTGCTGCTTATCGGATAGTATGTAATGCATAAACAGTAGCTGTAGGGTGGCCAGTGTTGAAGCTGTTCAGCATGTTGTTTCTATAATGATAGTAATTATGATCCAGATTCCCAGTTGCGTTGTGCTTCATGTTTGCATGTTGTTAGAATCTGGTTTTTATCTTTTGACATAAAATGTTGGCAAATTAAGAATTCAGGTAGAGAATTTACTTCAAATTCTGATATAAGCTCATTTTGCAAGATTGTTATTTTTTTTCCTTTTGTAAAGATCTCTATAATGTGCTTAAATTGAAGGCCTTAACAGTTTAACTTAAAGAAATAGTTTTTCTCTTAAGATTAGTTTCATTTTTCAAGTAGCTTGTCCTCTAATTCATTATATATTATTACCTCAATTGCAAGTTCTTGGCTTATTTCACCTAGAGTATATATTTTATTCTAACATCTACTTGCCAGAATGTTTAGGGAAAAAAATGCTATTTTTTCAGAAATTGATTAAAGGTGTCTAGGAATTAAAAATAACAAATACAAATGAAAGGCAATGAAAATAAGCTCAGGACCTCAATACCTTTTAAAGAACATATTACTGTACAGTCATTTTGTAATTATTTTACTTATTCATCTTCAAGTATTAAAAATACCTAAGGCTTTTTTAAAGTAAATTCCTCAGAGACTTGTTCAGAGGAAATAGATTATTAATATCCAGTGTTAAATATATGATTATTCCTTGAAGAAAAGATATTTTTCTGATGCTTTAACAAGTGGAAGCGTTGTTCCTAAACTTGAGAATTCATGGTTATCTGTGGAATGTAAATCATCTAACAGTTATATATTGTTTATTAGATAAAGGGATTGGCCATATTGTTGGTTTAGGTTATTTCCCCACTGGGTGTTATAAACCTTTCTTTGTAACTAGATTGTTCATGATGATGGTGATAAAGATAGGGTTTCTGGTTCAAATCCTGTATAGGTCATTAATCTTTAATTGATTCCATAGCCATAGACTTAGTATTTATCTTGTGGTGAACAAGAAATTGTGGGTGGATTCAACACCTCAATTTCATTCATCGAGAATTCATTTAATACCTAAAACATGCAAGTCACTATACTAGTGCTGGGAATACAAAGACAGAAAATAAAAACAATCCTGTCTTCCAAGAGCTCTTGTTCTTTTGGGGGAAGCACACACCCAGAAAAGTAAATACAGAGTAATGCTATGGTTGGCAGCAAGGGAGAGTGCTAACGATTTGAAGATTCAGGCAAGGCACCTAAACTGAAACGTTGTGGAAGGAGGAAAGTGGGAAGGCTGTTACAGAGTCTCTGAAGGATCATGGAAGAGAAAAACTATTCAGAGCATGAGGATGAACGTTGTCAAGGTATGGATGTGGGAGATGGACTGCTGTCATTGGAGAATGGAACAGAGACCATTTTGGTTAACATGTGGAGTGAGTGATGGGGAATAATTTGCAAAATTTCTGGAAAGGAAGGCTATAGATTGATGGTAAAATGCTAAACAGAGGCATTTGTATTTTATTCAAGAGGCAAGAGGGGACTAGTGTAGGTTTTGTTGGGGAGGAAGAAAATTAGACCTTTGCTTTTGGAATATTAATGTGGGAGCCATTGGTCAGGTAGAGTCAGGAAGACAGACAAATTAGGCTATTGTAGTGCTCTGTTTAAGAGGTAATGAAAGTCTGAACTCTCAAGTGATGGCCGTGTGAGTGAAGAGAATGGGTCAGATGGGAGAGATATTGTGTAGATTGATTTCAGAAGTCATGGTTTGATATAGGGGATATAGGAGAATGAAGAGTCAAGAATGTCTCTGCTATTGCAGACCCAGAGTGACTTAGAATGATGATGGTGTCCTCCATAGAAGTAGAGAAGTTAGGAAGAAGGTCCAGTTTGGTGTGTTACCTTTTGAACATATTGGATTTGCCACATATGTAGAACTTCTAGATGGAGATGTCCACTAGGAACATCTCAGGAGAGAGACTACAGCTTACATGTGTGTGTGTGTGTATGTGTATATATGTATATATATCCTATGTTATCTACATAGGATAATTTTATTCTGAGAGCTGATGGGAACACTGAGAGAATGTATAGAAAAAGAAGGGAGCAGATCCCTGAGTTAGGATGTTGGCATGGATATTGAGCTCACAAAGGAGACTGAGAGGGTCTAGTCAGGTAAGAAGAGAATCCAATGAAAACAGAATCATCAGAACTGAGGGAGGAGCTTGGGAAGTGAAGTGATCAGTCCTATCAGATGCCATATTGAAGTAGAAAGCATGAGCATGGCTGTAGCAGTTAAGAGCTCATTCTGCCAAAGCCACGTTACTAGAGGTTGAGAAGTGAGTGGATGATGAGAAAGTGGAAACAGTTGAGTATAAATAACTTTTTACTAGGAGTTTGACTGTGAAAGGGAGAAATACAGAATGAGAATATTTGTTGCTGTTGATGAAAAAAACATTTCTAAGTGCATGCCGTGGGGATATTGTGACTCCATAGTTTCAACTTGGTGCAGGAAAAATATTACACTTATTTTGTTTTCTGAGTGGTCTTGTGTGTTTTAAGAAAAAGTCTAGGTCTTAAAGAAGGCAGAAAAAAGTGTCAAAACCCACTCTTGGGAAAGACTGAAATACTTAATATGAATTTTATTGTTTGACAGAATATTTTATAGTTATTAATGCATCACTGTAGACTGTCAGCCGAAAAGACTTAAGTTTAAAATGGAAAATAACTACACTCTTGTTTTGATTCCTCATTTTTTTCTGTACCACAGGAGTTCATTTGAATACCACTATACTAATGGGACACCCTATCTGTGGTTATTCTAGGTTGTCCTAAAGCTATTTCTTTTGTATTTAAAAGGGTTATGTTTAGGAACCTGCAAGCATAGAAGCCTGTGCTGCACATTCTGCTGGGCACGGGGGATATCAAGATTTGAAGCATTATTTTGGGCCTCCAGGTGCTTTTTCCAGTTTGGAAGGCAGGACTCCTATGTACACGTTTCGCTCAAGTAGCGCCTTCTACATGTAGCTTCTTTTGATCTTACCCCTTCTTCAGTTGGTTTTGACTCCCCGGCCTTATTTTTTTTAATTGTATTTATCTTTATTATTTGAATTGTATTTATTTTATGTATTTTATTAATGCATATGTTGTCTCCCTTGGATGAGTGCTGACTCTTAGAGGGAAGATTCGTTTTGTTTCTGTTTCATTTTTGTGTTTGTGAACTCAGGGTCTAGCACAGTGTCTAGCACATTACCAGGTACTTAACAAGCTTCTTTATTAATGACTGCCACTGTGCAAGGGCTGATGCAGTCTGGATGGTCACTGCATCTTCTCTTTGGTACTTATTACCCTTTTAGCAGAGGCTCGTACAAGACCAACTCCCTAAATGTCAGTTTCTTCTATTTTTCCTTTCAGTGTTCTTTCTGTTTTACAGCAGCCAAAAAGAATGGCTCTGGGTGGAAAATTTTAGGCACAAATTAATGCTTAACTTAGAGTAACTGAACTCATTTTAGAATCAGCAGCTGTTTAGTCAGTAGACTTTCTACAGGACGTCTTTTTTTCAACTAAAATAGACTTTCAAATCTAAAACCCAACATTTAAAAATAGAACCAGAATTTGTGATGCTCTTAGTGTGATTTGGGATCTAAGAACAAGTGAACAAATCAAGATATATAATTGTTGAGAATTAATGAGGAGATGAGAATTTTTTTGTTTTATTCACAATATTGTACAATTCACCATACATTCTGGATGACCTTTTTGAAATTTAATGAGAAGTGCTGACAGATTTCATATCCTGGAAATTTAAAGAATTTTAAAATGGGGCTAATTCTTTTTTGTATTGACTATGCTTATATTCTATGGTACTCTAATTTGAAACACATTATACTTTATCAGAATAAATACAAAACAATGTCATGGGTCTTATCCAGGAGTGGGGAACCTGCTGCCTTGAGGCCAGATGTGGCCCTCTAGGTCCTCAAGAGTAGCTCTTTGACTGAATCCAAACTTCACAGAACAAATCCCCCTTAGTAAAAGGATTTGTTCTATAAAACTTGGACTCAGTCAAAAGGCTACACCCAAGGACCTAGAAGGCTACACGTGGCCTCAAGGCAGCTAACCCCACCCCTGGTCTGATCTAATGCATGATATTGCCGAAGTTTGTTGACTTAGTTGTATCATCAAAAAACATTTCTCTTTTATGACTCTGAAATGTTAAATTATTCTTGGCTTACCCCAGGCAGAAGACATTTTCCTTCACTATTGAAATTCATGCTGGAATTGAAAATAACTGTACTTGTCATCTATCTAGCTCATTTTTATTCTATATGCATGTCGAGGCATACACGGAAATGCTAATAGCTGCAAATGTCAAAATTGGCTTCCAATCGGCTTCTAAATAAAACCCTATATGTTTTCACCCATGCTGAAAGCATTAATCACAGTTCTGAATGCTTTTAATTCTGTAGCTTTGCCTTTTGTGGCTATTCTGTCCGTTTGAGAGTTTGTCTTTATATTTTACTTCAGAGATGTATGAGTTTATCTCACTACATTACAGGTACCAAAACATATTATAATCTAAACCATAGAGAGAGCTGAGCTGAAGGCAGAATGAATAGAAGTGCCAGGAGCCTAAAGGTCAGATAAGCAACAGGATAGATGGATTGGAAGGTAGGAGGCACGGGTTTGCTGTTATTTTGCCTTGGGATAGAGATGCTGTAGCTGAAATAGATAATGGGAAATTAAGGGGTAAAAATTATTGTTTAAGAATCTCTTCTCCATTACAAAAGGAAAGGTAGCCAAGTGCCAGAATCAGAATCTTGAATTACGTATTTTGTGTCCTGTACTGAGATTTTTTTTAAAAGTAGGAGATAGATTTCCTCTCCTTATGTAACTAAAGGTCGTTTTGGGAAAGGATAATTATACCTATGCTGTCTACCCCCCCAAGATTATTGTGAATTTCAGTTATGATAATCCATGCAGCCCCAGATGGATAAAATAATAGCTGTTTATAGTTGGGATGGAAGCTAATATTTGGAACAACTCCAGGAACAGACAGGACAGCAGGGATGACGTACACAGCGTACTGCTCTCACGTGTTCTCCCCTGCGAGGTCTCTGTATTTTGAAGTCATTTATTCCACGAAGCCTTGGAGATTGAGTATTTTGGAAGGCCACATATCTTTAAGCCACCACGTTTTTATGGATCACTGTTATGTCTGGACAGTTGTGGGCAACAATTTTGTTTATGATATTAATATGGTTCCAGTATAGTTTATTGATTGAATTCTCCAGTATACTTTAATTTCTCTATTTATAGTTGGAAGATTTATCATTTGTTAATTCATGAATAATCCTGAACTTTTCATGTATAGTTCTAACAAGGGGTAAATTCTTAAAGTCTACATAGATAACTGTTGCACAGTTTCTTTGCTGTTTCCTTGTATAATTCCCATTGATCATTAAGTCTGAATTCCTTAAGGATAACCCTTCTGTAGTTTCTGGTGACAGTGACCTGGTCCTAAATTGTCATCATAAGCCCCATCTGTTTCTGAAAACCAGTCCACCAGATTTAGCCAAATTGTGCAACACTTCTTTATCCACATGTTATTATTGGCTTGATTCACGTGGATGTTGCCCATTGAGGGCCTTTTGATTCTACTGGTGGGTCTTAGCCTTTTTGTAAGCGCTGGCTGTCTAAAGATAAAACACTTTATTTTGTATTCAGCAGATCCAGTGATGTCTGCTTTATTTCTATAGTTTTTTTTTTCACCTTTTTATCTGGTCTTCTAAGAGTTTCTATCAGACCTATTCCTCTTTTCTGTTGCCTTTATACACCCTGCATTTTGTTTATATTGTATTGTTTTTGTGAGACTTCTCTGTCACAGTCCATTTTGCAGTTTTGAAAGTATATATTATAATTGGCATTGTATGTCAGTTGCTTTAAACTTATTTATTCTATTCTGTTTTGATTTCAGGATGCCAGAAGGTCTCTTAATGTATTCATCCACAGCCAGCTCCCTTGATATCTTTTTGTTTATTGATATCTTAATGTTATATGATATGTAATGTTTATATGTATAATGTTATGTGATATCTTAACGTTTATTGTTATTGGTCTTAATATTTTATTCTTATCTTTGTCAGTGAGGTTCAGATATAAATAGTCTTGTGATAAGTGCTACCTTACTATTTAGTCCTTTGTATTTTAGCACTCTGTAGTCCATTAGAAAGGTGAATAAAATAGCTGTTCTTCATAGTTGGATCAAAGAATTAAAATGTAAGCTTATTCTGTGTAGGCTCACTGAAAGCATCCTTGATGGAACGCTGGTGAGCAGACAGCGCAAATTGGGGTGATGTGCATCTGATCCTGTTTCCACATGATTTTAATTTTAACAATATCTGTACTTGGAAAACTCTTTGTTCCATATAGCTTGTAAATTTTCAATATGTGAAGTATTTTAATCAATCAGTGTTCAATCTGACTGATTGTAAACAACAGTTTGATCCACGATAATGGTCTGGTTCCATTTTGTACAATTCTCCAGGATGTTTCTGGTAGGGAGAATGTCTAAAATCTCTTTTTCTCCCTTTTGATGTGGAAATGTTCGTTTATCTACAGCTGCCTTGGGGTGATAGGCCGTATGTATTAATTATTGTTGTTGTTATAGAACAATACCAGAATAGACATGGTTAGATGAGTAGGTGGCACAAACTAGAAACACTCAGTACTTATCAGGTTGAAGAATGGAGAATGAAGCATTCAGATTTAGCAATGGGAAATGGTTTGCTAGGTCTTTGTTGACTAAATGGATTTGCGAAGTGGCATGGAATAAGTTGAAAGATGACTGAAAGTCAGTGGTACTACAGTAGTTAAGAAAATGGTGTTTCAGCTTCAGGCATTTTGAGCCTGAAGTGGCAATAGTATAACAGTCATTCAGATGTGCCATCTCTGTGCTGAGTGTGGGGGATACCAAGGAATGGGAAGACACAAAAAATATCTTTCCTGTAAGGAGTTTGCAAACTCATGGACATGGCCAAATGGTAGAAGTGTTTTGTTGACAGCTCTGTAGGCCTGGAATTGTAGATTCAGGAGTCATCAGCTAAGGTAAGGTATATGCTAAATTGGGTGAGCTTCTAAAGGGCGTGAGAATAAAGGAGGAAGAATGGCGGGCTGAAGAGGAGTGCTCAGATGAGCATAAACTCCACAGCTGGAAGAATACATTCTCATCAAAATACAAAGAGAGATGTTTCTAGCAAGCGGGGCCATCAGCGTATCTGACGCCCAGGAAAGGTCCAAGACTTAAAAGGGGAAGCCAACATTGGCTTTTATCACGTTTCCTTATTATTGGGCAGGTGTATCAGGCGGTAAAAGCTAATGCTGTGCTGAGATGCCCAGAAAGATGAGAATAAAGGGTGATCATAGGGAGGTTCCCAAGTAAGCTGGGAAACATGTGAAGCCATTCTTTCCCCAGAGTCTCTGAGTTTCCATTTCCTCTGCAGGTAGACAGACTTCCTCTTAGGCAGAAAAAAAGGAGAAGTCATACTGAAGACTCCATGTTTTCCTGCCATTTGGCAGGGAACATGGCAGGAGTTTACCACTTCCGGTATCTGTCCCATGCCTTTCTTTCCATGAGTCAGTGAATAGAATCAAGGAGTGAGTAACTAATAGGCAGGTGGGGTGCCATTCGATGTCTAAGCTATACACTACATTCCCTTCCGCTGACCAAATACTGATAGACCATGTAACAGTTCTCTGAACTAAAAAAAGAACAGAGGAATGGGAATTTCCCTTTTCTGTAGGCAAAAATTGGTATTTCAAAACGAATACCAAAAGATTTGGGAATTCTTAAAAATTGTTGTAATCCAGAATATTCGGAGTAGTTCAGTAATTCTCACAGGAAAAGAAGTCGCTGTTTCCCAACTCTCCCATGTGAATAAAGTATTATTTTTATAGTAGGAGATAGAAATCCTTCAGTCAAGCTCATATTTTTCCACTAGGGAAGCTGTATTGATGACTAAATAAACTGGAGTCAGAATTAGTTAGAACTAAGTCTTTTGCCCCCATCCCTCTACACATGACTTTTTTGGGGGATTGGTGGTAGTACAAGCTCCTACATAGAGCCCTTATTTTTTGTTTGCTTCTCTCCTTTGCCAAGTCTTCTATTTATTGAATACTTAATCTTTCCTGCTTTCACCTGGAAATGAGCAGGGGCCATTGTCTCCAAAAAGAACTGGCACTGGATTGACAGCAACCATTTGAGCCTCATGGTTCTTGCTACTTAAACTCAGGGGAAACCATCGTTGAAATCTAGTTCTTTGTACCACTGCTACTTGCATTGTGCAGTTTCCTTTGTTAATCTATTTGCATTTTGGATGATTGTTCCCTGTTCTCTTGGATTCTGCATCTCAGATTCTCGTGTAATTCAAACTGCTTATGGTTGTGCTGTTTCTCTAGAAATAAAAATAGAACTAATGGCATTCATGCTATTTTTCTAAATCCGCTAGAACGTCTTCATTCTTTTCGGGACCTGGGAGGTTGATAGCTTTTGCTTTTGCAAGCTGCTTGCTCTCCACCATAGCTCAGGTATTATCTTAAAGCGGCAGGATAAGGAATGTTCGTGTTACGATTTTTACATCTCAACATCTTGCTCTAAATTCTAGTGGGCAGAAGATGCTCAAAAAAACCACCCGGTACTTTTTTTTCACATATGGAATAATTGCTAATTTAGAATGAATTAGTAAATTAGAATAAATTAGTAAAAAACGAAGTAAGCATTCCTTCTACACTCGTTTTTTTAAGCTGTATTAGTCTCTTAGACATAGAATTCAGTAGCTTCTCAGATTTCTACCAAATCATAGCTGTGCCTTTTTCTGTTAAAACCTCAAAAAACATGTTTATGAAGTGGTTTTCCTAAAACTTTGAAATTTCTTAATTGTTGGTTCTGTAAAAGACAGATGATTGTTCAGTGGCCAGATAACATACAACTCTTCAGTAGTTAAGGATTTGTTCGAATATCATGGAATGATGACAAAAAAATAAATAATTTGAGTCTAAGATGACATATGTAAAATTGTACATAATTAGGACGTACAAACAATATCCCATGCCATCCTTAAACTTTAATATATCTTTAATTAAAGTTATAGTTAGTTTTGCACAAAAATAATTTTAATGAAAACAGACTTATTGCTATATGCAGAGCACTATAGAACATACATGTAACTTGAATGTGATCTCAGCTTTCAAGGAATTAACTAGTTGAGGCAGTAAAATGTAATAAGTTAAATAGCTAAGAGATTTGAACAATATTTCCAGAAAATAATACATCATACAGTATATGACTACTAAATTAATTGTACATATCAATTTTAATCCACTTTAAATTTTACTAAGTTATTGATTTCTATACCATCATAAATTTGCTTTTATTTTTTTTTCATTTAGTATACATGATTAGTTCTTTAAGAGAAACATAAAGGATCATACAATCATCAGATTCATAGGATCATAAATTTAGAGGTGGAAGGGACCTTCCGAGATTATGGAGTCCAACCGCCTTATTTTACAGTTACTATTTTTTTTTTTAAAAGCAGTCGGGGTTTAATAACTTGCTCAAGGTTACACGGCCAGTTATTTCTGGGTGTGGTGCTGAGTATCTGAGCCCGGATTTGATCCAGGTCATCCCGACACTGGAGCCGGTACTCTTACTTGCTGAGCCACCTGGCCGCCCCTTACAGTTACTATTTAAGTTTGAAGTATGAAGGAGTTGACTTATGTTTTGATATTATAGGTTCACTCAGACTTAAATTAACTTCCTTAAAAGATTCAAGGAATAAATTTATTTCTTCTGCTGGCCTTCTTATACAAAGACACTGTTGTAGACCCACGTGCGTAACCATTCTCTCCTAGTTTCCTTTTTGACTAATGGAACTTGTTTTTTTAGATAGCTAGCAGGTTGTCTGTGGAAGAAAGCCAAGTAACTCTCGATTTCATTTAGTGTTGAATGTAAGAACAATTATCTGTCTTATTTTATAGCTTTTGATTACTCTCCCTCTAAAAAATATCACCGTGGCATGAATATAAGGTCTAGCTATGAACCATAATTATAAAATTAATTATATAAAATTCAGTACATGATAATTCAATATAATTCATAGTGTTTGATAGCAACATCAACTATTCAAGTTTCTCTAACAGTATGATTTACTTTTGAACTCTCATTAGAATACTGGATGTTAAATGTAGCTAATCTACCTGAATCTTACATTTCTAATCTTTCAAATTGAAATATAATTGGATTTTATTTTTGTTGGTATCTTTAGCTCTCTTGTTGCAACCCACTTCCACCGTTTATTTTGCAAAAATATATAGAGAATAATATTAACTTAAATCCAACAGTTTTTTCATATTTTAAAACTGTTTTTATAGAAAAGTCATTCCATGAAGGCGGATTATTTTTGTCATGTTGTTCTTTGAGCGTCTCTCTATAGAACTGCAATATATTAAAATACTAAGTCTGTACACGATTCAATTCCTTAGTTTTGATTATGAGACATTAAAAGTTATTCTTCCATAATCATCTTCTTAATTAATACTTTTATTCAAAGAAGTAGCTAATATAGTGACCCTACTCCTTTATAATGGCTCTTGGAATGGGCCAAGACATTTGCTAAGATGTTATGGAGTAAAAATAGTAACTACTGGGGGCGGCTAGGTGGCACAGTTAATAGAGAACCGGCCCTGGAGTCAGAAGGACCTGAGTTCAAATGTGACCTCAGACACTTAACACAAAAGCCATGTGACCTTGGGCAAGTCACTTAACCCCAATTGCCCTTTCTTTCCCCCTCCAAAAAAAGCAAAAAAAAAAATCGTAACTACAAAAAAATCCCCCTCAGAAATCTAGTGTCCCACTAATAAACATAGTGCCTTTGGGAAGAGTGTATTCAAACTTAGAGTTCAATGATAGTGTGGCATGCACATAGGATGGACACACACACACACATACATTTCAATAGACCACGCTCTCACCTATACTTTTTATTATCAGGGTTAGCTGTTTCTTGAGTCCACAGCCAACTCTCTTTTCTTCTGCTAGAATTGTCCTAATCCTGGAAGCTGCCTTTTTCCTCTAGTGAATGCTTCTCTGAAATCTGTGTCTGTCTGGTAAATGCACGTCTCTGCTCCTTGACGGTGCCTCTGATTTTCCAGCTGCTTCATGGGGTGTCTCCTTCTGAGAGACATTGTCTCCATCGCCAGTCACCATGGTATTTTGTCATCCTAGTTACGATTTTAATTCAAATCTTATAAGTGCAAGTTGAAACTTATGATGCAGGAGATGACATAGTAAGATATTCACATCTAGCCTTTTCATATTATAAAGCTATGAGCCATTAAAGCAGCCTCTTCTTTTAAGGGATGTCTATTAATTGGATCATAATTTTTTCACCACAACTAGCATATTTACTGAGACATTTAAAATTATGGAAAGCTTGATGGAATAAAGTAGGATAAGTATTTTAATTAAAAAACCTGTTCAGATGTCTTTGTATCAATATATTATACAATCCACTCATTCTAATATTCATTCCATTCAGTTTTATTATATAGAAAAAGAAGAAATGAGACATTTGTCAGAAAATCAAATCACCAGAAAGATAACTTAGATACCTAATATGCGTTTTATACTTAGTATTTTTAAAGTGCTCACACAATTTAAGTAGAGTGCTTTCACTTAATGAAAATCATAGAGATTGAGAAGAAGTGACATAGAATGTTTCTTTCTCAGCTTCCATAAGCAGTCATTAAACCAAGTACTGTTGATTCTACCTCCATAATATCCCTTGAGTATGTCACTTAACTTCTATTTCTGCCACCTTGATATCAATTCTTATTAGTACTTCTGCACTATTGTAATAGGCTCCCAACTGGTCTTTCTCTTCTTTCTTTGGATATGCCTTTCACAAAGATACCAGATGAATCTTCCTTTTCTTTCTTTTTTTTTAATTTAAGGAAACATATTTTTTAACTTTCTCCATTCATTACTGAAATCACCAGCTATAGTTATAAACTATTGCTGTCACTCTTGGCCCAAAAGACACAGTTAAAGTACCTGTCTTTTTTTTTTTTTAAGCTGATCTTGATCTAAGGTTCTTTAATTTTATTTGTTTTTATTCTTTTTGCTTTTTGGAGGGCAATTGGGGTTAAGTGACTTGCCCAAGGTCACATGGCTAGGTTTTTGTGTGTGTGTGTGTTAAGTGTCTGAGGCCGGATTTGAACTCAGGTCCTCCTGACTCCAGGGCTGGTGCTCTATTCACTGAGCCACCTAGCTGCCCCTAAAGTACTTGTCTTAACCTAGCCAGCTTATCAATGTTCCAGCCATCCTACTTCAAGCCTAACAACTAGATTCAACAAGTAAATGAGGTAAGTACAGTTAATCAAATAAGCAACTTAGGATAAGCTAAGGAGAAATGTTTTCTTGCCAAGAAAGGGAAACTTGAGGATTACCTTTGCTTCTCTGCCATGGCGAATTACCATACACAATCAACTGGCTTATATTTTTGCTCAGCAAAAATATTATGATGTTTAGTGATATAGGGAACTCTCTGAATAAGCACCCTTTTGATGCTTTTTTTGTTTATTTATCAATATTTATCAAAATATTGATAAAAAATAAAATATTTATATTTGATGCCTTCTCAAAGCACATATGTTTGTAATAACAAAAAGTACAGCAATTTGGACTAATCAGAAATGAGATGCAACTGTCCCAGATGATCCAAGAGCCAGTCGTTAGATTTCAGGACCACTACGGTAACTACTGCTAGGCAGTAATAACCCTAATAAACTCCACTGGTTTCCCATGGCCCATAGTATCAAATACAAGCTCTTCCTTTTGGCTTTTAAAACTCGTCACAACCTGTCTTTTCATTTCTCCATACATTCCTCCACTTTGCTTCTCTTTCTTCCTCACATTCAGTGCTCCATCTCTGTCTTTTTGCCTTTGTACTGGCTGACCTCCAAGCTTGGAATGTCCTTCCTCCTCCCCTTCATGGTAGAGAACCCTCCCTTTCTTCAAGACACACTTCAAGTATGAGTTATTTGAGCCAAGTCCTTCCTCACTGGTATTTCTTTTCTCTCTACTTTTATATGTAGATGTTATCTTCCCTGATATTACCTAAGTATCAGGAATTGTTTCATTTTTTTCTCTTTGCATCTTCAGCACTTCACAGTGCCTGGCACATTGGAAGTGCTTAAGAAATTCTTGTGGTTTGGTTGATTAAAGTAAAAAGCAGCACCTGAGTGGTTTTCCTGTTTCTGGTATTTGTCTTGTGCCAGCTGGGTGATACAGTGGATAAAGCACTGGGCCTGGAGTCAGGAAGACCAGAGTTAAAATCCAGCCTCAGATACTTAGCAGCTTTGTGACCCTGGTCAAATCCCTTAACCCTGTTTGCCTCAGTTCCTCATCTGTAAAATGAGCTAGAGAAGGAAAGGGCAAACCACTCCAGTATCTTTGCCAGGAAAACCCCAAATATGGTCATGAAAAGGTGGACATAAAGTCCTGTCTTCAAGTATTTGCTTCTTGTGTTCCCTGTGCGGAGATGCCCTTTCCCACTTCCCATTTCCATCTCCAACTCAATGGATTCTTATACCCTTCATTTAAAAACTGTTGAAATGCCACCTCTTTCATTAAGTCTCAGGTCTTTAATAAATGTCTCGGGAATGAATTAGTATCCAGTTCATTCCCTTTCTCCCTAGTTAGATCCCCTTTTGGTCCTGCAGCTAACTTTCTGGACTTCAAAACCATGCCTCTGTTGCTTTCTTACCCAGGAATATCCTTCCACCAGACCCATTCCCTGATCCCCATTAGAAGCGACAAGGCAAAATATTGCTGCCTTCACTCCTCTGCCTCCCCTCCTTCTGACTTGGACTTCAGAACCGTTCTCCAGGGTCAGGAGAATGTCAAATCCACCTCTTTATCCTCTCCTCATGTTGTCTCTCCCTATTGGAGTGCAAACTTCTTGGAAACAGGGATTTTTGCTTGCATTTGTATCTCCAGAGCTTAGTACAGTCGTGCATAGTTAGCCATTAATAAATGCTTATTTCTTTCCTTTTTATTTAGATTGCCCTGAAAGTAATATACCTAATGCATCAACTCATAGCTTAAAAAACTCAATTTCATATATTTAAGCTGATGAGTCAGTTGTCATTCTATTTGGTGTAGATCCTTTTAATTTAGTTAGAGCCGTGCATTAAATCTGTCTGTGTTTGCACTGGCTTGAATCAGATTGATTTAGAGAAGCTCAGGGAAAATAGAAATTCTGTTTCGAGAAGCATTTTTGTTAGTTTTAAAACTAGGAATGACAAGATATTTTTAAAAATTTAAACTGAGCTTCCTTATCACTATCCATTAACTACAGAGATAGGTAGAAAATTGCCTTCAGATTCTTGAAATGGCTTTAATTTTAGCAATTGAAAATAAAATCAGTGGTGTGTGGTTCGTTAGTCTCAGAGAAGCAACTATAGATTTAGAGGGTTTTGGGGGCTGAGATGAGGAAGAAGGGTTAGTGGCAGAAATTAGATCACTTGTCCATGATCATACAGCCACTGTATCAGAAGCAGTATTGAACAAAGGGCTTCCTTATTCTGCCCATTCTCTCTCTCTTGATATATACTTATACCACAGGAAGATAATGGGCTCACCCTCCCAGCCTGATGCAGATATATGTATGGGGAAACCTCAGGTGAGTGGGAGATGAGTTAGAACACTCATCGGCAGCAATTTCATGCTTGTGTGTGAATAAAGAAAGCCACATTGTCTTTGCCTTAACCATCTTATGTAGAACACTTGCCAGTCTCATGGCTTCTGTTTTAGGATTGAATAAATTACTTTGTCTTTAGGTTAGATCCTTAGCACAAATTTTTAAGGTAGATTAGACCATATATCAAAAAGAATTTAAAAATGGAAATGGAGAGGGGTGGAGCCAAGATGACAGAGTAGAAGCATGACCTTCCCCAATCCATGTAAAAAGGGGACTCTAAACAAACTCTGGAGCTGCAGAACCCACAAAATGACACAGAGAAGCTAACCTCCCGCTGAGGATAGCCTGGCAGGCCAGCAAGAATCCAGCACAACACTCTGGGAGCCGAGCACAGCCCCACACTGAGGCTTTAGCCCCAGGGCGGGCCTGACCAGCCCGCCAGCCAGAGGGACTCCAGATCAGCAGCAGCTGTGGCCGTTTCCAGATTTGTCAACACATAGATGCGAAGGACAAAGTGAGAGGCCAGTGCAGTCTGGACTTTAGGACCAGTAAGTGGGAGTGTGTGGCTTTTACCCCCAGGGCGAGAAGCTGCTGAGACCCCGCCACAGCCAGCCAGTGCCACGTGGCAGCTTCAGCTCCTGGCCTGCAGAGTGTAGGGGGACCAAGCACCAGTCTGAAGGGGTAATCGCTCTTGCTTTAACCTGCTTGGATCTGAATTGCAGTCTAGGGTGGAGGTCCTGGGGTGTGTGTCCAGCTTGCCAGAGCATGTGGAGACCTCAGAGAGGGCACCCATCTAATACCTCCGGCAGCTGAGAAAACCCCTGCGTTTGGGAGGAAAGCTCCCCTGTCTGGTGGCAGAGTCCTACTGTGGCAAAAAGCCCAAAAGTAAAGTAATTGAGTGGCAAAATGAGCAGGCAAAGGAAACAAAGCAGACAGAAGATTCTAACATTACACTCCTATTTTGGGGATAAAAAATGGGAATGGAAAGAATCAATATTGATACTTAAGAACTGAATCCAAGCACAATAGCAGTTAATTTACCTTTTTAGGTAAGTATAATCAGCATGCTAACCATTTTCTTTACTGACCAACAGTCTGTAGGAAATGGCTTTGAGTTTCAAATCTGTGATATATCAAGGATAGTATTTTAAGGAGTTGGCAACTAATTAGATGTTTGAGATCAGGAATAGGAAAGAGTCAAATGCCTTTAATATTTTGAACCACAATGACTAAGAAAATAGTGATATCATTGGTAGAGATAGGAAAGTCAGGGTTTGGTTTAGGGGGGAAAATAGAGTTCTATTTTAGACATTGATCCTGATGTACTGGCAGGACTTACTTCTTATCTTTGTCTAGTACGTAGCTGGAAATAAGAATGTGGAGATCAGGAGAAAGGTGTCCGGTCTAAATTAGATTATAGAATTATTTTCATAGATATGATAGTTGATCTCCAGGGAAAATGATGGAATTAGTAGTAAGTGAATTGAAGAGGTATTTCTTTGAACTGTGACTGATTCTGTTGACTCTCAGCTTTCAAACACTATTTCAAACATCTTTCCAGTATGGCTTAGTGAAAACTACAAAAAAAGTTAACACATGACTTTGGGTTATATTCTAGGATATGCTCTCAAGCTTAAGGTCTTAGATCTTGTGGTCTTGGACAATCCACTTGACCTATGTGGACCTTATTTTCCTAATTTAGGTAATGAGAACGTTGACCTACATGCAAGAGTTGGGGAACCAGCAGCCTCGAGGCCATATATGGCCCGCTAGGTCTTCAAGTGCACCCCTTTGATTGAATCCAGGCTTCACAGAACAAATCCTTTTATTAAGGATTCAGATATTTATTTATATACTCTAGAATATCTTTTTTGAAAAGATATATTTCTCTGCAAGTCACTTAATTTCTCTGGTCTCATTTTTTTATTTGTAAGTTGTAGGAATTAGAATAGACCTTTAAGGTACCTCCTAGCTTCTCATCTAATGCTCCAGTGAACCTGTCTGCTATAATTTCTGCAAGAACAGCTAAAAAGTTGATTTTTTACATCTTATTAATCCATCCTTTCACGTGGATGTAGATTCTGGGTCAATTTCTTTTTTTTCATGCTCCCCTGAGGAAGATAAAGTTATAAGAAATTTAGGGTTAGTGTATAGAAATTGTTTTTAAGATAGTGAAAGTTAACATTGAAGTAATATACTGAGAAGTCAAGGTTCATCATTGGTTCTTTTAAATTTTTAAGCTTGCAGGGAGATTGTCATAAATACCTGGCTTAGTTTATACTAGCTATCTCTGAAAATCAGTGGTTGGAGTAGATGGCATTTTTCCTCTGAATTTAGCCGTCCTTAATTACTTATTCCTGAACCTGACACTCTTGAAATTGACTTCTTTAAAAATGATGCCAATTTGTAGTGACAAATCCATTTTTAGCACTTGAATTACTCCAACTGTTTAGTTATAATACAAGGTAATGAATATAATTTCCTTCCTGTATCCTTAGTTCAAGTGTAATTACCTTTTTTTTCAGACGATAGCCTATTCAGTCTGCAGAAATAGATAACAGAGATTGATTACATATGTTGGAGCCCTCCTAAATTTCTCTTTCGCTTTCCTTTTAGGCTGTATAATGCCAGTTCATTTCATGTTCCTGCAGATACCCATTTTTATATCCCTTGACTCATCTGTATAGTATAAGAATTGCTCACCGTTTCTTTTGATGCTCAGAGGAAATAGTTTTCATTTTTCCATGAGTACTCCATTTAACAAGCTTTCAAAAGTCAATTACTTGTCTTACTTGACTCCAAAGCCTTAAGATTAACTTTGATCACTTAGGGCTGTTGGTTCACACCTACAAAGTGACATTCACTTTTCATCTTTTTAAAGCTCCAAAAAATTTGTTAGACTTTTAAAATAATGGAGTTTGGGATTCTAAAAATGTATTTTTCTCCCTTCAAAACACCTGAGAGGGTAGGTTTAAAAGGCTTGATGGCTAGAGTTTTTTTGGTTATGAACTTTCCTAATGGAACATTATTTGATTTGAGTAATACAGGTTTATAGATGTTGTGACGAACAGTTCATTTGGTTGAGAAATATCTTTGAGACATTTGAGAATGCCAGTATTATGTTTGCCTTTCCCCGTGTTTTGACTGAAAGTGAGTTTTTACATATTTCACATGCATCTGATCTAGTTATTTACATAAGCATGTCCTTTGCACCATCTTTTACAATCACAGCAGAAATATTGGGGTGGGGTTGGGGGAAACCACAGAAGGTATTTTTATGTAAAAAATATTTTTAAAATTCTGTTCCTTAGTTTTAGATAATGACAAAATGACTTTAACCTACATTTTCTCTCTCCTGAAAAATTATGGTTTACTAACTCTTCTGCACATGACACAGTAAAGCACATAGGTGTATGGTAATGAGGTATAAGGGCAAAATTTGATAGGATTAAGCCTCTTTTTTAAAATAAGTCACAATACTTTTAGGGAGTATATGATTTTGAGCTTGTGATTATCACACTCTTCTGCTAAGATATTTTCTGTCATATTTATTCTCTTATCATTGCTAATTATAACTAAGATAACTAATATCAGAATACTCCAAGTATTACACATTACCTTGGCTTTATTTATATTTAGGTTACGTTCTAAGAAATGTTCTCTAATTGGATTAGTGCATTTACTTTTAAAGGAAGAGCCATTAAATCAAGGAAGTGATTAATCTTCATTATTTAAGTGAAGATTTTTGTCTTGAAAATTCATAACTGGCAGTTCAATCTAGAAAATATTTTGACCTTTTTATTTTGATTGCTTCATTTTTATAGGATGTCAGTCTCAGCCAGATCGAAAGAGAGATTTTGGAGGGGAGAATTAAAATGTTAAATATCCTCATTAAAATTATTTAACCACATAAAATTAGGAAACACTATTTAAAAAGTGATGTTTTGAAGTGCAATTAAAAGGATTTGATTTGAAATAATAACATGTATGTTTTCTATGAAATGACTGCTATTTGTTTTTCAAAGGCTATACACACACACACACACACACATACATACATACACACACACTCTTTTGGTATACTAACAAGCCCCTATCTAAGACAGCAACTTTACAGTACAGAAATAGTTCACTAAATGGAAAAGAGGCATATTACCATAGGCAAGATTTTCAAATTACCTCTGTTAGACAGAAGTTGGTTATTTGATATGCAAGGACAAATCAAGTTAGTATACAAGTCTGATTTATGCAATCAGTATTTAGTGCTAGAAAGGACTTTAGAGATTAATTTGTTGATTTAATTTATCCTTAAGACCCCATTATTGGAAATTGCTTTATTTTCTAATTTAAGGGAGGCATTTAGAATGTTTAAATCTAGCCTTATGCTTACTGAAATTTTAAAAGCTGTTTCTTTAAAATTCTGAGGCCATTTTCAGCATAGGTGTATCCTGCTTTAAGAATACTTGAAAAGTGGAAGTCTGAACTTTTAGATCTCATAAATCTGCTCATAAAATCTACCAAGATGATGAGATGAATGGAGATTAAGTTTTAGGGCACTTTGTGTAACCATTCTGTCTCAGAATTGCTATCAACACTAATATTAATAATTATATGTTTAATGATGGAAAAAGCAAGGAGTTACATACTCTTTTCAAGTGAGAAAGAACTCTGAAAAGTTGGTCAAATGCTTGATCATAGTGACATCCCTGGTAAATTTTAAAAAGTAATTATCAATTTATAGCGCAACAAAAATTAGATAGAAACCAGCAATAATATAAATAGGACATAGAAAAAAATTATAATCCCTCCTAAAGAGAACAGAAAAATTTGAAAAAAAATAACACATATCACATATCAGATTCTTAATGCACTTAATGTGTATAATTAGTGAGAGAGAGATACAAAACGAATTAGGTGTGGACTTTATGATATTAGGAATAGAATAAAATGATAGATTAAAGGAAAATAGAAAAAGAGAGAGAGAAAATATTAAGAACAGAAATAAATGGAATAGAAAATGCAAAAAACCCTTTGAATTAATAAATAAAATTGACTTTAAAAATTTATCTCAATAACCATCTATTACATAGATTAAGTATGCAAGACACAGCAGTCAACGACTATTGTGATCTACTGTTTGATAAACTCAAAGACCCGTAGCTTCTAGGATAAGAAAAACTGATGGGAAAACTAGAAAATATAGAAGAAACTGGGTATAGATCAATATCTTACACCATATACCAAAATCAAATGTAAATGGGTGCATGATCTATGTATAAAGCTGATACTGTAAGCAGTCTGGGAGAGCAAGGAATAGTTTACCTGTCAGATTCATGGAGAAGGAGAAATTTTATGACCAAACAAGAGTTAGAGAGCATTAGGAAATGCAAAATGAATAATTTTTATTATATTAAATTGAAAAGTTTTTGTACAAAGACAATGTAACCAAAATTAGGAGGGAAGTGGAAAATTGGGAAAGAATTTTTGCTGCCAGTGTTTCTAATAAAGGCCTCAAATTTATTTATTTATTTTTTGCTTATTGGAGAGGGGAAGGTAGGGCATTTGGGGTTAAGTGACTTGCCCAAGGTCACATGACTAGTTTTTGTGTTAAGTGTCTGACGCCAGATTTGAATTCAAGTCTTAACTCCAGGGCCAGTGCTCTAATCACTGCACCACTAGCCACCCAGTGGAGTTATTTTCTTAAGATTCTGGATCTCCTTTTGTAAAATTGGTTGACTTTCTTAATCTTGTTGTTTTACTTGGATTATTCCTTTTTTTTTCTTTTAGTTTTTCCTTTATCTCTCACTTGGTTTTTAAAGTCTTTTTTAAGCTCTTCAGTGAATTCTTTTTTGGGTAGGTGACCATTTGACATTATTCTTTGGGGTAGAAGAGGGTTTGTTTGGTTCAATATCCGCCTCTGAAGGGGAACCCTATTCCTAGGCTGGAGGTGTTGACTCCTCATGGGGACAAAACCTCCTCCTGGGATTCTTCAGATCTTCTCGGATTGTTCTTCTGTCCCTGCTTTTATTTATTTTCATAGCTTTATGTTCGCTTTGAGGCGCTATTTCATCTCTTTTGTGGAGGAACATCTTGATAGCTTGGACTTTTCTGACCTACTCCTCCATCTCCTCAGAATCCCCCGAGGTCTTTTATTTTTGCAAAGTTTTTTTTTTTAACCCTAATCCTAATCCTGCATGTATTTTAGTTTAGTTTTCATTGTTTCAATCTAATTGTCTCGATCTCCCCTCCCCCCCAATATCTGTTCTGTGAGATTCTAGAGGTAATTCTTCATATCTTCCAGGTATTGGGGTTTAGAAGAAGACTGTGTGCTAGATGCTGAATTTATTGGAGGAAGAGGGAAAGAGACCTGAGGGTCAATAGAAGATAGTAACAAATATCTGGTGCAAATTTTAAAGGCAGAGACTAGTTGTTAGATGAGGGATTGTGGGAAAGTTTCTTCAGGGATCAAAGAGTATGGTAATTCCTATTCCTGGCATTGTGTATCATGGGAGTATGAGAGAATGTAAAGCCAGTTTTGTAGGGAGTGCCAAAAGATATAGTGTCTTCACAGAGCTTCAGAAGATGGAAGGAATTCATGGGATGCATAGCTAAAAGGAATGAACCTCAGAGGACATCTTGCCATAGGATCATAGATTTAGAGCTTTATGGGTCCTAAAATGTCATCTAGTCTAACTAGACTACCTTCTTTCTCAGGTAGGAAAATGCAAAGAGCTTCAATGACTGGTCCAAGGTAAAACGAGCAAAAAATAACAGAACCAGGATTTGAATCTGAATTGTCCTGACTGCACTTGTAGTAGAGGTCTTTCTATTGACTATACTGCGAGTGCTCCCTCCTCCTACATTTACCTGGTTTTGATTTTGAAGATACTCTTCTTAATTTATCTAAACTATTTCTTCAGTGTTTTACAAACTCCCTTCCCTGCTGAGTTGTGGCCCTCCCTTTCCCAGTGACTGTGAACATGGTTATCATTCAGACGTCATTCCATGACCCCCCACTGCCCAATCCCTTCCTTATTCCCATTTCCCTCAGCTCACCCTACCCAGTATCATACGCTAAAGCTGGCCACCCTTCCACTGTGCTCTCTGGTATGTCTGCTCCGTAGGCGACACATGTTCTTTCATCTTGCATCTCTTCCTTTTCCAGCCCCCCATTTCTGGCTCTTAATGAGGCCTGACTCCCTCTGATGACGCAGTGTCTCCTTGGCCGTCCTCTCCGGCACTGTCTGCACTTTCATTCGTTTCCCTGACTCTCTGGTTCGGGTGGAGGAGCAGGAATACTCTTGGATCTCCTTTGACACTTCTCTCTTCTACCACCATCACTCAGGCCTTTCCTTTTCCTCATCAAAATTCTGTTGTTTAGCACTCTGTAGGAAGATGCTCCCTTTTGGTCTCATATTCGGAAACTTCAACACCAGTATCACTCCCTCAAACGCTCTTAATTTCCTCTTCATCAATCTAATCATTTTCTACCCCACTTCAGCTTCAAATGCTTGCCACCGCCCACAGATGTTCCACTTGCATGTTTAGGAGCTCTAAAATTCCTTCGTATGATCTCTGTTGACATTTTACCTCTTCGGCCTTGCAAAGCCAAACTCTGTTCTTTGTCCACATTGAGATCTCCGGTCCTTTGACTGCATCCCCCTCCCCTTCTCTATTACGCCCTGGCTCCTTTCTTCCTTTTGTCATGTTGTTCACTAGCCTATTCTTTTGAGTTCCTTAACCCCGTTACCCTGTCACTTTAGTAAATTGATTTTGTCAGACCTCAGCCTTGGATCACTGTCACCATATACTGCTTTTGTTTCTACATACATTTGTTGTTAATCTGTTTTTTCAGTCCTGTCTGGCTCCTCGTTACCCCATTTGGGGTTCTCCTGGCAAAGATACTGGATTGGCTTGCTATATCTTTCTCCAGCTCATTGTACAGATGGCAAAATTGAGGCAAACAGGGTCACGTAGCAGCTAGTAAGTGTCTAAGGCCAGATTTGAACTCAGATCTTCCTGCCTCTAGGCCACTCACTCTATGTGCTACACCACTTAACTCCCTTCTTACGGATATGCTTCTGAACAAGGGCAGAGACAGTCATGAAACTATTCTGCGTCCACTACAAAATTACATAACCTCAAGTGGGCAGTTACTGCTGCGAGGTAACACTTTTATACATTCCTAATTAACTCACTGTCCCATTGACTACAGTGGTTCTTCCAAACCTTTTTATTCACTTCAAGCCTCCCGTGGCTCAAACCTCTGCCTATGTTCTCATTTGAAAACTGTTTACTGAAAAAATGTAAGCCATTCACTAAAAACTCCCTCCTTTCCCCTCTTCCTCATCTCTTACCACCCAGGTACCTTCTGCCACTATCCCTTCCTGAAGGAGGTATCTATCTTGCAGGAGAAACTCTTCTACTGTCTTCTCCAAAAGATTGCTCCGTCTGTCATCCCCCATGCTTGTGTGTAATGGTAATGGAGATCTGGAGATCTTCTCTGCCCCTTCATAAGCATGAGGTGAACTTGAGGACCTTTCCTGATTGGAAAATAAACTTTGCCCCCTAGTAGGCTGCAGATGCTCACATGGAGCCTGTGGTAAGGGGCTTGTTTTTCAGGAAGGCACAACTTTTGTGACTTTGTAGTCAAGTGGATCAGGAGGGTTGTGATGTTCTCTGACTCTGAAGAAGGAGGTAAGGTTTTGCTTTGGGGTTCACTTTGGGAAGAGTTGCATGATTTGGCCAGATGAGACTCTGGGCAGCCGTTGAGCCCCCCTGGCTTTGAAAACCCAGATGTTGGTGCTTCTCTCTGGTGACTGACTAGGTATGGATGTAATGTTCAGATGGCTAGAAGCCCTGGCTGCTGGATTGTGTCATTTTATGTCTGTATTTTTGTCTGCTTGTAACTTCTGTTTGTGTTCTCTGAAGTTCAGGGTGCTGACTTTTCCCTCTGAACTAGGTAAATGATATATGTTTGTTTGATTAAAGTAAGATTGTTAACCCTTTTTGAGTTGCTTTCCTTTAGAAAAGCAGATCAGAGAACCTGTGCTAGCAGCCATCCTGGGTATGCTAGGGTGCTTGCTGCTACAGATGGCATCACAAACAGGATCTGCAAACTAAAAGGAATGTCTGGGGGCTAGAAGAGCTGTTTGTTTCCCAGTTGTGGTAGCTGTGACTCTTTGGAGCCATGGAATAGGAACAGAGAATGGCCAGCATGCCAGCCTCGATAAGGTGAGAACAGGAACGGTGAGCTGCCTGCTTCAGGACTGGGGCGGAGGCGGAACCTAGGAGTTCAGAATTCAGCCACAGGATAAGATAAAGACTTGTGCTGCAAGGCAGGAGCACTGAATGCCTTTTCTTGCTGCATCCCCCAGTTTGGAACCCCGGGGTTGGGTGGGGGGGAGTGCCATGGACCCCCAGGGACCCCCTGTTGGTTTTGTTGCCCAGCTGCCCCTCAGGACTTTGGAGCAGTGTTAAGGCTCATTAGGGCCTGCACCTGAGAGTGCCAGGAGTAAGCCTGCAAGGGCAGCATGGCGGGAAGGACATACTCCCAAGAGAACTCCATTTGGACATTTTTGTTTTGGATTGAGGGGAGTACAATGCTATGTACTTGGTGTTTGTTTAAGGCTGTGTGACCACTATGGCAATGAGTTACTATGCTGTGTATCTTGCAAATGTGATGGGTTTATTCTATGGGGATTGTGTTGTACTTAACAGATGTTCATGTTAATTCAGATACCAGCTGCCTATGTAATGGACATGAATGGGAATCTGAAGACCTTCCCTGCCCCTTAATAGACCTAGGGGGGGATCTGAAGACCTCCCCTGCTGTGAAGACAAACTCTGCCCCCTAATAGGGTGAATGTAGTCACATGGAGCCTGTGGTGGAGGGAGTTTGCGGAAGGGAAGCAGAGCCCACAGGAAGCTGGCAGTCAGAGCTACGGAGATGGTGGGAGGGAGAGGTTTATGAGTCAATATTGATCTTGTATTGGTTTGTGGGAAGGCTGGAGGATGTTGTGGCTCTCAGTGTTATATATATGGCTTCTGAATATCTTTGTTACTATGATGGAATCAGCTTACTGGTTATGGCATTTGGTTTTCTGGTGTCTAAATAAATGCTTCAGTTCTGTCCTCTACATGGAGAGTTTGGTATATTTTGCAATTGAATGTCATGTGATATTTATAGTCACAGTCTTTATCGTGATTGTGGGAGCTGTAAATTTGCATTGGTGCTATACTGTGTCACCCCCATCCTCAAAAATCCTTCTTTGATCCTTCTGTCTCTGCTTTTATTGTACTATATCATTCCTCTACCCTGTGGCTAAACTGGAGAAGGCTTCCTTTCTTGTCTTAGGTTGCTGCCATGGAACTTCGGATCTCATCATTCAGCAAAAGCTGCTCTCTCCAAAGTTACTAATCATTTCTTACTTTTCTCAGCCTGTACCTGTTCTGACCTTTGTAAACTTGACTCTGTCAGTCGCTGTTCTCTATGATACTTTCTTTTCTCTGGTTTCTCCTTCTACCTAATGATATCTCACCATTTCTCAGTTTCCTTTACTGGGTCTTTATCCAGGTCACACTTGCTAACAGCAGGTGTCCCAGAGGATTCTGTCCTGGCCCTTTTTCTCTCTCTGTACTATTTCATACTCATCAATTCCCATGGATTCAGCTATCATTTCTGGGTTGATGATACTTAAATCTTTTAAAAAATATCTTATTTCTCCCCAATTACATGTTAAAACAATTTTAAGATAGATATATATTTAAAGTTTTGAATGCCAAATTCTATCCCTCCCTCCCACCTCTCCACCCTTCCTGAGATGGTAAGCAATCCACTATAGGTAATACATTTGCAGTCATCTAAAACATTTCCATAGTAGTCATATTGTATAAGAAGAGTCAAATTAAAGAAAGAATGAAAGAAAGTGAAAAATAGCATGCTTCAGTCTGTATTCACGCAGTATCAGTTCTTTCTCTGGAGACAGATAGCATAGTCCATTATGAGTCCTTGGAGATTGTCTTGGATCATTGTATTGCTAAGAATAGCCAAGTCATTCACAGTGATGAGATACTCAAGTCTACTTTGAGGTGGTGGAGGCAGAGCTAATGAAGGAGAGTGTTCTGGGATAGCCGGTCCAAAAGCTTCAAGATAGGAGATATGGTGTCCTATGTGAAGAAGAGAAGGAAGACCAGGATTGCTGTAAGATAGAGGGGTGCTAAGTCATAATGCAGAAGAAGGCTTGGAATAGCAGTAGTGTTGTCAGTTCTAGAAATAATAACTTTATTGTGTAGTCAGACATACTTTAAGAAAATTGCTTTGGCAGTTATCTGCAGGTGGGTTGGAGTGGAGCATAATACATAGTGGTTGAAAGAAATAAAGGTAAATAAATTTGAATTGAACTAGGAGCTAATCTAGTGCTTACATTCTCAAGTGGTGAATAAAACGATTGTCCCTTTAGAATCCCACCCTAAAGGGCAGTGAGGGAACATCGAAGAAGCAGCACACTTGAGTGTTCCAAATACCTCCAAATAAAAACAAAAATGCCCTAGAGAAATAGATGCTTATTAACTGTCATGGAGGATGCCAATGCAGAGTCCAAGTTTAGAAGAAGTATTTCCTAGAGATCACTTTTCCGAGTATTTCTTTTTGAGAATGACACTGCTGATATCATCAAGGTATAATACAGGCGCAGCCTTGTAAATGAGATCCACATTCACTCAGAAGTATTTGTCCTTTCAGTACAGGGAGAGCTAAGTGCATGATGAATGCCATGCAGTTGAATGGCAGTCCGCAGAACCCCGGTATATTGCTCTGTAAGTCTTGGCTGCCATTGTAAACGGATGATCAGTGGTGCTAAATTCCTTAGGAGGAGAAGACTGCTACATTGCCTTTGGAAAAAAACAAAAGCCGATCTGTTTTTAACATTGGTATTTTTCCAGTGATGCCACATGACCAGTAATAGTTGAATACTGTATTCTCTGAAGGACTTAGTGAGCAATGATAAGATGTATAATTGTGAAGTGAGCTGCTGCATCTTATCACTGAAGGAAAACTCAGCAGGTAAGATAGTATTAGAGAAATGTATGATTGGAAAAAAGGTGGACCGTTCATGCACCTGAAGTGAAGGAGTGCTGATAGGCTGCTGTTGTGTGCCCCTGGTACACACTTAGTTTCAAGAGTTTTAGACGAAAACACTTAGCATGTTGGGTGAAGGTGGCACTGAATGCAGTAAGAATGAGGGGCAATCTGCACCATTTCAGAGGGATTTTACACCGAGTTAAAGTATTGAAATTTGTTTTGCAATAGACTTCTCTTAGTAAGGAAAGGATTTTTTTCATTCATGATGTTAGAGTGCCTTCCACATGAAAGATGGCAGCTTATAGGTTGCCTTTTAGGTGGTACTTGTAAAGTTTAAGGATAATATTTTTTAGAAAATCAAAATTAGCCATAGAAGATTTTATCCTCTGTGTGTGAATCCTGATCAGTTTGCAGATATCTTGATAGACTTGGTTCCATTATTTTTTCCCCTCTGGGACACAGGAGTAATTGGAACTTTTTCTTGGTCTGTGAAGCTGGCCAAACTTCTTTATATGATGATGGTACCCTGTCTACATGCGTGGTGGATAATTAATAATAACTGAGAAAAAAACTGAGTTATATGATCTTTTAGCAAAACAAGCATAATAAATGGGTCAGTGGACTCCCCAGTCAGTCCAAAAACCCTAAATACTGAGGGAGATAGATTTTTAGGTATTAAAAACAGTTAATCAAATAAGACCAGTTAATTTAAAAAAAAAAAAACAATTGACCAGGATACAAAGTAGGTAATCTGATTTCTACTTGAAGGAAAGATTAGGGACTTTCCAAGTTGGGAAGGGGGAACAGACAGGTACAGTGTTCTGAAATAAGAAAAAGAGGTGTCCTACTCCCCTAACTGTCTATATTCTTTATTTTTAAACGATTTTATGTTTATTTTTAGTTTACATCATTCATTTCCACAAGATTTTGAATTGCAGATTTTCTCCCCATCTTTCCACTACCCACCACCCCAAACAGCGATCGCACTGAGTACCCCCTCCCCCAGTCAGCTCTCTCCTGTATCCTCCTCCACCCCTCCCCTACTTTCCAGTAGAGCAAGATGGATCTCTATGCCCCAGTGCCTGTATATCTTATTTCCCAGTTGCATGTTAAAATATATATATATATATATATAATTTTTTTAAACATTTGATTTTAAAACTTTGAATTCCACATTCTTTCCCTTCCTCCCTCCTCACCCACCCTTATTGGGAAGATAAGCGATTCAGTATAGGTTGTACACATATAGCTATGCAAAACCTTTCCATAGTGGATATATTGTGAAAGACTGACTGTATTTCCCTCCCTCCTATCCCACCCCCCCAATTGTTCTATTCTCTACTTTGACCCTGTCCCTTTTCAAAAGTGGGTGCTTCTAACTTCCCTCCCCCCAGCCTGCCCTCCCGTCCATTGTCCCCCCTTTTATCCCCTTCCCCACTATTCTCCTGTAGGGTGAGATGCCCTATTTAGTGTGTATGTCATTCCCTCCCTAATCCAAATTCAGTGAGAGTAAGATTGACCCATTCCCTTTTGCCTTCCTGTTCTTCCCCTCCATTGCAACAGTTTTTCCTTGCCTCTTCTGTATGAGATAAATTACCCCATTCTGTCTCTCCCCATCTCCTCTCATTGTATTCCTCTCTCACCTGTCAATTTCACCTTTTATGTATCATCCCTTCCTGTTAAATTGGTCCTGTGCCCTCTGTCTGTGTATGTATTCATACACCCACATACCCTCCTATATAGACATATGTATGACTATATATGTATATACACATTTCTGTTCCCTTCAACTATTCTCATATTGAGAAAAGTTTCATCAGTTACAATGATCATTTTTCCATGTAGGAATATAAATAAATAGTTCAACTTTGATAGGTTCCTTATGATTTCTCTTCCCTGTTTACCTTCTCATGCTTCTCTTGCTTCTTGTATCTGAATGTCAGAATTTATATTCAACTCTGGTTTTTTCAGCAAGAATGCTTGAAAGTCCTCTATTCCACTGAATGACCATATTTTCCCCTGAAACATGATACTCAGTTTTGCTGGGTAGTGATTCTTGGTCTTAATCCCAGCTCCTTTGACCTCCGGAATACGATATTCCAAGCCCTTCGATCCCTCAGTGTAGAAGCTGCCAGATCCTGTGTTATCCTGATTGTGTTTCCACAATATTGAAATTGTTTCTTCCTGGCTGCTTGTAATATTTTCTCCTTGATCTGGAAATTCTGGAACCTGGTTATAATCTTCCTAGGAGTTTTCTTTTTGGGATCTTTTTCACAAGGTGATTGGTGAATTCTTTCAATTTCTATTTTGCCCTCTGGTTCTAAAACATCAGGGCAGTTTTCCTTGAGAATTTCTTGAAGGATGATTTCTAGGTTCTTTTTTTGGTGATGGCTTTCAGGTAGTCCAATAATTTTTAAATTATCTCTCCTGGTTCTGTTTTTTAGGTCAGTAGTTTTCCCAATGAGATATTTCACATTGCCTTCTATTTTTTCTCTTTTTTTGGATCTGTTTAATAGTATCTTGATTTCTCATAAAGTTGCTAGTTTCCATTTACTCCAATCTAATTCTGAAGGAATGATCCTCCTCAGTGAACTTTTGAGATTCTTTTTCCATCTGGCTTTGGATTTGACTCTCTTTAAGACATTCTTCTCCTCTTTGGCTTTTTGAACCTTTTTTGCCATTTGAGTTAGTCTATTTTTTTTTTTAATTTTTGTAAGCAAACGGGGTTAACTAACTTGCTCAAGGTTACAGGGCCAGTTATTTCTGGGTGTGGTGCTGAGTATCTGAGCCTAGATTTGATCCCCAGGTCATCCCGACACTGGAGCCGGTGCTCTTACATGCTGTGCTACCTGGATGCCAAGCTAGTCTGTTTTTTAAGGTGTTATTTTCTTCAGTCAGGTTCTTGACTCTCATTTTTCATGATTTTCTTGCATCATTCTTATTTCTCTTCCCAATTTTTGCTCCACTTCTCTTATGTGGTATTCAAAATTCTTCTTAAGCTCTGTAACCAGTTCATATTTTTCTTGGAAGCTTTTGATGCAGAAATGATTTTGCTGTCTTCCTCCTGTTCCATGCCTTGATCCTTTTTGTCCCCAAAAAAGGAATCCAAAGTCAGATTGCTGTGCTTGCCCTGCTTCCTCCGCTCAATATGTTGCCACTCAATTACTTGACTCTTGAGCTTTTTTCCACAGTAGAACTCTACTTTCAGAGAGGAGAGCTTTGTCCCAAATCGCTGGGGTTTTCTAAGCTGCTGGAGCTGTTAGTTGGGTGCCCTCTCTGAAGCCTCCATTGGCTCTGGCACCCTGGCCATGCACCCCAGGACCTCCACCCTGGACAGCAATCCAGATCCCAGCAGGTTAGAGGAAGAGCAGTTACCCCTCAGAGTGGCTGCTTAGACCCCTACAGTCTGCAGGCCAGGAGCGCTGAAGCAGCCACACCGCTGTGGCCCGCATGCCTCAACTGCTTTTCTCTCCAGGATAGAGACTGTACCTCACTCTCTGACTCCCTGTTCCCAAAGTCCACTGACCTCTCACTTTGTTTTTGGCATTTATGGCTTGATAATTCTGTAAACCACTACAGTTGCTGGTGATCCACTCTCCAGACGTTACTCTAGTCCTGGCTGGCCGGGCCACCTGAGGCTAAAACCTCAGGCTCATAAGCTGCTGGGCTCTGCTCCCAGCGTGCTGCCATCGACCCTTCCTGCCAGGCTGTCTTCAGTGGGAGGTTAGTTACTCTCTGTCATTTTATGGGTTCTGTAGCTCTAAAGTTTGTTTAGCGTCATTTTTTACATGTATTGGAGGAGGTCAGCTGTCTATATTCAGTTAAAGGAAACATGAAAACAATAGCTGGTGGACCAGTAAGGGTCAGTGTTCAGATAAAACTTATGAGTAGCTTGAGATGTATAGTCGTGAGAAAACTCCTGGAGTCTGTCTTTGGATCTGATCAGGTTTCTGGTCAGCATAACCTAGGTCCTTCGTTTTAAGTCTCTAAGCCGCAGGTAGAACTGGTCCAGCTTCCCAGCCATGCAGGGCCAGGTTCAGATAATGCAATAAAATTTTCTCACAGTTCCTATAACTGAATAATTTCTCATAGGACAAAAATTGGACTAGACTCATTATTGAATAAAAAAAGGAACTCAATTTAGAATTGACTCATCATAGAGTCAATGTAGTTCTCTCAATTCCCACAATATTCTTTCTATAAGTGGTAAGCATATGATGAGACATACGTCTAAAAGCAAATCTAAGCATCTTTAAATATGCTGTTTATGCCTTCTTCAGAGAAATGTTAGGCAACACTTGGACTAATCCTAGATGCCAAGGGCACCACTAGAGACTTCTGTCCAAGCTAACATCAGACAATTAATGGTTACTCTTTGGATCCAGTCATTTATACTCTTCTGAATCCACTTAATTGTGATATCATTATTCTAGCTCATGTCTCTATGTCTTGTTCAGGATAGCATGAAAAATTTCACTAAATTTTTGGCCAAAAACCCAGGTATACTACATGTGTACTGTTTTTTTTATCTTCTAGTCTAGCAATTTTGCCATGAAAGGAAAAGATTATAGTCCAGAATGACTTGTTGTTGATGAAGCCATAGTGTTTCTTAGTAATCATTACTTCTTTTTCTAGATGGTTACAATCAATCCTGATAATAATTCATACAAGTATCTTTTCAGTAATATAAGCTAGGCTCACTGGTCTGTAGTTTAAAGAATGTTCTTTTTCTTTTCTCTGCGGTTCTATAAGGGTCACTGGCAGATCCTTCAGGCCCATGTCTGTGTTTTACACCTGAAGAATCCAGAGCATGTGGACCTCAGGTGATTGCTTTTACAGAGAGTGATAGAGCCAGTACATGAGCTCTCTGCTGAATTCCCATCTAGTATCTTTCTTCCCAGTAGTCTTGCACCTGACTGACTAATCTTGTTATTCCTATAGCATCATGCAGAAAAATGGAAAATTTCCTGCGCCAGTAGAATTTTCCCAGAACCCTTTCATATAGCATGAGCTTCCCAAAAGTTCAGTGTGAACCTTTATAAGGTAACATTTGTAATGAGAATTTGTGTAGGGTGTGAACCAAATTGTGTCTCCCCTGAGGTGTAGGCTAGTTTGGCCTTCAGTACTTCAGTGGATCTGTTATTTGTGTCAGTCCTTCCTCCGTTGATGAAGATTGCAGGGGAGAATTCAGAGTGCACTTTTGTGATAGTCCATTCCCAAGAGTGCTGACTACCTTAGCTTGTAGTGGCGTACTAGCAGAGTGGTTCAAGAGTTAACAGAGATTTACATAGCCATAGCAAGAAAGAGGTATTTTTTTTTTTGCTTTTTGGAGGGCAGTTTGGTGTTAAGTGACTTGCCCAAGGTCAAACAGCTAGTTTTTGTGTTAAGTGTCTGAGGTCGGATTTGAACTCAGGTCCTCCTGACTCCAGGGCCAGTGCTCTATGCACTGCTCCATCTAGCTGCCCCCTGGAAAGAGGTATTTAACAAGAATCTGCATTGAGGACATCTTGAGTTGCTTCAGCTGAGCAAAGATTCCTTGTTGAATTTGCCTGTGTTTTCCACCAGCCAAGAATCAGAGTGCTTGGAGCTGCTTGGGGCAGTTTTTTATTATGATGACTAGATAGCAGTATCAGTAACCTGAGTCTTCAAGTCTCCTGAGCTGATCAAGTTTCAAGGATGGTTTCAATATTTAATGAAAAACTGACTTTGAATGCTTCCGCTCAGACCTGTCAGGAACATCTGTCCCAGCTGCTTCAGGCCAACTCGTCTCCTGCCTCCTGCTTCCTGCTCGCGCCTAACCCCTCTGCTCTCCAGCCACTGCCATGCTGTCCTCCCTCGCCCGGCTCTCCACAGTCACTGACCAGCAGCAACTTGGCCTTTCGCCTCAGAGGTGCTCAAGCTTACAGACAAGGAAAATATGCCTCCCTCTGCCAACAGCACCCACATCTTGGCCAGTAAGATGGTGAGAAAGATTTTCCAGGAGCCCTCAGAGCCACTGGGGCAGCCTTCCCCAGCTATGCAGATGAGCCACCCCTAAAGGGAATCCCCGGCGCTTTGTCATCTTCCCCATTCAGTACCATGACATTTGGCACATGTATAAGAGAGCGGAGGCTTCCTTCCGGACAGCTGAGGAGGTGGAGCTCTCCAAGGATATTCAGCACTGGGAAACACTGAGGAGAAATACTTAATATCTCATGTGTTAGCTTTCTTTGCAGCAAGTATAGCATAGTGAATGAAAATTTGGTGGAGCGGTTCAGCCGAGAAGTACAGATAACTGAAGCTCGATGTTTCTGTGGCTTCCAAATTGTTATGGAAAACAGACATTCTGAAATGGATAGTCTCCTTATTGACACTTCTATTAAGGACTCCAAAGAAAAGGAATTTCTCTTCAATGCCATTGAAACGCTACCTTGTGTTAAAAAGAAAGCCGCCTCAGCCTCGCGATGGACATGGTGAACGTGTTGTAGCTTTTGCATCCATATTCTAGCTCCAGAAACGAGGTTTAATGCCTGGATTAACTTTTTCCAATGAACTTATTAGTAGAGATGAAGGTTTACACTGTGATTTTGCCTGCTTAATGTTCAAACACCTGCTACACAAGCCTTCAGAGGAAAAAGTAAAAGAAATTATTATCAATGCTGTTAGAATAGAGCAGGAGTTTTTGACTGAAGCTTTGCCTGTAAAGCTGATGGGCATGAATTGCACTTTAATGAAACAGTACATTGAGTTTGTAGCAGACAGACTTATGTTGGAATTAGGTTTTAGCAAGATTTTTAGAGCAGAAAATCCATTTGATTTTATGGAGAATGTCTCATTGGAAGAGAGAACCAACTTCTTGGAGAAGAGAGTAGGGGAATATCCGAGAATCATGTCGAGTCCAACTGCAAATCCTTTCACCGTGGATGCAGACTTGTAGATGAACTGAAGACATGCTGTTACTTAGCTGGTTTTTTTTGTTTCCACCCGGAAAATCAGTTACTTTACTAGAAAATGGCCATTATTGGCATTTGAGACTGTGCAGCTACCTCAGAAAAATCTTGCTTGATGTTTGCAAGTGGTATTGCTTAGGGTGTGGTGGTACTTGACATGAGCTGCTCGGATTTTTGGGAAAGGTCTGAAGATGAAAGTGTTAATGCTTTAGCAAGAAGACTGATCTCCCATGACTTTCTGTAGCCTGAATGCCTTAACAATTTTGGCTTTAGAATGGGGAGACCCCTTAAAGCTAGTTTAATGCAATGGATTAAACCCTTGGTTTCTAGGCAGATCCATACATAGTTGGAAAAATGGCAGCCTCACTGCTTGCTGCAAAGCAGGTTTTAAAAGTTTACTTTATTCTTTTTTTAATAGTTTGTACATAAAGCTGGCACTTTATATAAAAATAAAAAACCCCTATTTGTACTATTGAAAGGTGAAAAAAATATTTAATGAAAAACTAATCTAACTTTTTAACCTATTTTTTTTATCAAATGCTTTATTAACTTCTAGTTTTCATCTTTCATTTCTGCCAGATTTTGAGTTACAAATTTTCTCCCCGTTTTTCCCCTGCCCACCACCCCAAAACAGTGATCCCACTGGATATCCCCTCCTCCAATCTTCTCTCTCCCATATCTTCTCCCATACCCCCTTCAACTTTCCAGTAGGGTACAGTGGATCTCTATGCCCCAGTGCCTGTATTTCTTATTTCCCATTTACATGTAAAATAATATTGATAATAGTATATATATATGTGTGTGTGTACATGTATATATATAAATATATATACATATATATTTTAAACATTTGATTTTAAAACTTTGAATTCCAGATTCATACCCTTCCTCCCTTGTCACCCACCCTTTAACCTAACTACCGTGTTTCCCCGATAATAAGACCTATCCCGGAAATAAGCCCTCCCCTTACTGTGTAAGATTCCTCTAAAATAAGCCCTCCCCCGAAAATAAGCCCTATTGAGATTGCTACTGTAGTGAAGGTGATCCCCTGTGCTACACGCTACATTATGGTACCCTCTGTGAGCTGCATCCAATCAGAGCTGCAGCAGTGAGCGCGTCATCCTGTTCTTCCCCAGTGATTTGCTTATTGAATAAAGGTACATTTTTTTGCTCACATTTACCTGTTTATTAAAATTGCTGTCAATGTTCATTAAAATAAGCCCTCCCCTGAAAATAAGCCCTCTGGTGTTTTTCTGTCCAAAAAAATTAATAAGACAGTGTCTTATTATCAGGGAAACACAGTATTATGGAAGGAAAGATATTGCGGTCATCATAGTTCCCACTTTGGTTGTAAGGTCCTTAAGATCTTCTAGAGGTCCTTCTAACACTTAATTTACTTAATATACTGTGACTTGTCATTGACTTATAGTATTCAAGAATCCTGATGTAGGCAGCGGTAAAGGAAAAAGAATACTGAAATAGAAGCCTGCTGCCAGCTGGGATCTCCCCTTAAGTAAGAGTGTCTTCATAGAGGGGGGGAAAGACACAATTTTCACCCCACAAAAGGCTTTTGAGGGACTGTTCCCTTTCCATTAGAAATAGTTAGACACTTTGGTTGTTGTAGTTGAGTTGATTTTCAGTTGTTTCTGACTCTTTACAAACCCATTTGGGGTTTTCTTGGCAAAGACACTGGAATGGTTTGCCATTTCCTTCTTCAGCTCATTTTATAGATGAGGAAACTGGGAAAACAGGGCTAAGTGACTTACCCAAGGTCACATAGCTGGTAAGTGTCTGAGGCTGGCTATCTCTCCACCATAGTCCAGCAGAAGACACTGAGGCCAATAGCTTCTCAGTAATTCAGTGTTTTAATGCTGTCTTTGCCCAGGTGTACATATAGAAGTATATGTCAGTGGAAAGCGCTCTGTAACTCTGAAAGGATAACTAGACGTTATCTTCTGTGTTATGCCTTTTAAAGAATCCTGATTATGGCATGTCTTCTATTTGGTTGTTGAACCATTGTCTACTTTTGTTTATTTAGGGGATGGAAGGAAAGAAGCATTGACATTACTGGTGAAATTTGCCCTTTTAAGGAAGACAGTACAGAATGTTGTCATGAAAGTTTCACAGTTCTTTTTTGGGACCAAACATGTTTAGTACTGGTAGTCAGTGCCCCATGTTCTTTGAATTTATAGCTCTGTATTCTTCACACCTTCGTGTGTTATTCACATCTTTACATATCTTCTTTGGTTACTATATACTTATGCATTACAAATGAACCTTGTATTTTAATGCAGGGAAGGCCACACATTTTTGCACAGGAAAGCATCTTCATTGTTTTCATTTAACGTGTGTTCTTTCAAATATCTCTTAGATGCATTTTAATTGTAGTTCAGTACTATGTCTCCTCTGCCAGTTTTCTCCACAAATAAAACGAAGTCACCAGATATTTGTGGATAACATGGCCTAAATCAAAGATGTCGATTTAGGGCTGGAAGGGACTTCAGGGATCTTTAGTTCTTCCCTTTCTTTTTCTCTCAATAGCCTCAACACATTTTACAGATAAGAAGATTGAGGCCCAGAGATAAATGACTCGTCCAGATTACATGGTTATTAACTGGCAGATCCCAGATCTGAACCCAGTGCCTTTGACTTTCCATGTATTGCTTCTTCCACGATACCACATGTTCTTTTGATCAGTAGTATTTGTTTAGCTTGTTACAAGTTGTTTTCCTCTGTTGCTTGCTCATTTCTTTATTTCTTTCATTATTTCTCTTTATTTGTTCATTTTAGAGACATTTTGTGCAGGGTAGGGGGAAGTAGGATTGTTTTTGTGGGTTTTTTTTTTTCGTTTTTGTTTATTTTGCTTTTTTGGAGGGCAGTTGGGGTTAAGTGACTTGCCCAGGGTCACATGGCTAGTTTTTGTGTTAAGTGTCTGAGGCCAGATCTGAACCCAGGTCCTCCTGCCTCCAGGGCCAGTGCTCTATTCACTGGGCCACCTAGCTGCCCCTTTAGGATTGTTTTTGACTTCTTATTTCATCATCTTTCAATTCCCTCTTCCACTACTCTAATCAAGATCATCATTTCCTTATACCTAAGTTATTTTACAAGATTTCTAACAGATTTCCCTATTTTTAGGTCCTTGATTCTCCCAAATGATTTCCTTTATCTACAGGCATCACATTTGTTTTCCTAAAACTGACTTTATATCATCTCAGTCCCTTGCTTATGGACTTTCACTTACCTCCGATTACCTAAACAATGCAATCCATACTATACAGCTGACATTCAAAGCTTTCTACAATTTGGCCCTTACTTACCTTTTTAGGCCTTTTTCCTATTACTCCCTTATGGAAATTTTTGCTGCAGATAAGACTTGTTTATTCTAAAGATGCCTTTCTAGCTTTCTCACCTCTCTGCCTGTGCTCTAATCTAGATTATACTCATTCTTCAAAAATTCAGCTTCAAGGTTGTTTTCAAATTTGCCTTTTTTCCCTTGACCACTACAAACTCATGTGTAGTCCTGCCTTGGGATTACTGTGAAAATGAAGGTGCTGGGGATGGACACTTACTAATCAGAACAAAAATCACTATAGTATTTCATCCTTAACTCTAAAGGATGGTAGATAGCAGAAATTGTATAAGAACCAAGGTAGCATGAGAGAAACCAAAGGAAAAGCCATGTAGAGGAGAGTTGCCTTGGAGCAGCCACAGTAAGTGCTGGGGTGGGAGACTGGTGGAGCAAGAAGCCTCTGACAGCAGTTGCTATGGAGGCAGGAGCTGAGCTGCAGGACCGAGGTCACAGGTGTTGGGCTCGTGGATTTAAAGGCATGTCTGTGCAGATCCTGTGTTTTCTCAATTTATCCAGAAGACGTGATCCAAAGCTGGTGAATCCTTACTCATCCTAACCCCCTTTTCTTTCCTTGGGAGGTATGTTTGTGATTAAGAATAAGATTCTCGTTGTTGTTTTTTTTTTAAACTTTTGTCATTGTTAACTTTTGCATTGCTGATCTGTGTTTTATTACTCAAATGAAAGGCAGCGAAAAACATGTATTTTACAATTGTGGCAGATAGAAATTTTATGTCTAGCGGCTCAAGCTACAGATATAGAATGACTAAATCATAGTTTTATAACTTCCAGGGCAACAAGAGAGAGGACCTTAGACCCAGGTCTTTTGTTTTGTTTTTGGAGGGCAGTTGGGGTTAAGGGACTTGCCCAAAGTCATATGGCTAGTAAGTGTGACGAGTGTCCGACACTTCTAGGGTCCTCCTGACTCCAAGGCTGGTGCTCCATGCACTGAACCACCTAGGTAGAGGAGCCTTCTCTTATGGAGACTGACTGGCTTGGACTGATGTGAAAGGTGGAGCCTCAGCTTTGTTGTTTTCTCAGTCGTTCCGTGTTCTTTTCTAACTCTGGCTTCTTGGTCTGTACACAGAGTCCTCAGGAGACAGTTAAGATGATCTGGTGCTCCCAGCTCTGAAGATTTGCCACATTTTGTTGTGTTCCACAGTTTAGTGTAGTCACTGAAACAGAAGTCGTTTTCTGCAACTCCCTGGCTCTCTTGGAACGTTGGCAATTTGGTTTCTAGTTCTCTGCCTCTTTGGAAACCAGCTTGCTCTTTTGTTAAACCTCAGTTCCCATATTGTTGAAGCCTAGCTTACAGAAACTTAAGCGTAACTTCGCTGGCATGTAAAATGAGCATAGTTGTTCAGTAACTTGAGCACTCCTTGGCATTGCCTTTCTTTAGGATTGGGACATAAACTGGTCTTTTCCAATCCCATGCACGGTGTTGTGTCTTGCAAATTTGCTGGTATATTGAGTGGACCACTTTAACAGTATCATCTTTTAGTGCTTAAATAGCTCACCTGGAGTTCTACCACCTCCACTCCCTTTATTTTTAAGCAGTGCTTTCTGAGGCCCACTTGACTTCATTCTCCAGGATGTCAGGGTCTAGATCAGTAACCACACCTTAGTGGTTATTTTTTAGCTTTTGTGTATTCTTGCCACTTCTTCTTTATGTCTTCTGCTTCTGTTAGATACCTACTTTTATCCTGCCTAACTCAGACTTTCTTTTTTCTTCCTTTTTTTTTGCTTTTTGGAGGGCAGTTGGGGTTAAGTGATTTGCCCAAAGTCACACAGCTAGTAAGTATGCCAAGTGTCTGAGGCTGGATTTGAACTCAGGTCCTTCTGACTCCAGGGCTGGTGCTCTATTCACTGTGCCACCTAGCTGCCCCTAACTCAGACTTTCTTGAAGGAAAATCTCTTTATTTCTATTTCTTTTCCATTCTGTTGTTTTCTTCTGTTTCTTTGCAGTGCTCATTCAAGAAAACTTCTCTCCTTGCTGTTCTCTGGAATTCTGCATTCATTTGGCTATACCTTTCCCTTTTTCCTTCCCCTTTCCTTGGCTGTTCTTGCTTTTCTTTTTCTTTGGAGTTTTTTTTTTTTATTTTTTTGGCTGCTTCCTGTACAGTATTGTGAACTTAGTTCTTCAGCTACTCTACCTCCCAGATCTAATCCCTTAAATCTGTTAATCACTTCTGCTTCATATTCATAAGGGATACCTATTACAATCTGATAATTTTCCCTACTTTCTTCAATTTAAGTCTGAATTTTCCATTAAGCTCATGATCTGAGCCACATTCAGTTGCAGGTCTTGGTTTAACTAACGATTTAAAGCTTTTCCACCTTTGGCTACAAAGTATATAATTAATTTGATTTCAGTATTGGCCATCTGGTGATGTCCATGTGTAGAGTCACCTTTTGGATTGTTGGAAAAAAGTGTTTGTTATTAGCAGGAAATTATCTTGACAAAATTCTATTAGTTTCTGCCCTGCTTCACTTTGTACTCCACTGTCAAACTTACCTGTTGTTCCAAGTATCTTTTGATTTCGTATTTTAGCATTTCAGTCCCCTGTGATGAATGTGACATCTTTTTTTGGTGTTATTTCCAGAGGATGTTGTAGGTCTTCATAAAACCGATCTACTCTGGCTTATTTGACATAAGTGGTTGGAGCGTAGACTTGTATTACTCTGATGTTGAATGGTTTGCCTTGGATTAGATCAGATATTATGTGATCATTTTTGAGATTATACCCCAGCACTGCTTTTCTTTCCCTTTTATTCACTGTAAGGGCTGTTCGATTTCTTCTAAGGATTCTTGCCCACAATAGCATATGTAGCGATCATTTGAATTAAACTTACCCATTCCTATCCATTTAAATTCACTGATACCCAAGATGTTAATGTTTAATCTTTCCATCTCCTGTTTGACCACATCCAATTTACCTTGCTTGGTTCATAGATCTTACATTCTAGGTTCCTATGCAATATTAGTTTTTTACGGCATCAGACATTTCTTTCATCTCCAAGTGCATCCACAGCTGATCTTTCTTCCAACTTTGGCCAGGCCATGTCATTAGTAGTGAAACTGCTTGTAATTGTGCCTTGCTTTTTCCCAGCAGCAAATTGGACACCTTCCAGCCAGAGGGGCACGTCTTCTGAAGTCATCTCCTTTATCATTCTGGCTACTTCTTCCATTGTTTTTTTGGTGGCTATTTAGAAAGCAAAAGTACTCCATGAGGAGGAGCTCTGGGAGTTGCTGGGGAGAAATTCATATCCAGCTTGAGAAGATGAAAGAGTGATTGAGAAATTGTAACCATAGGCACACAAGGGATGAGAGTGAATGAGAGGGAGTGACAACCCCCAGGAAAGGCCCTCATAGCACCACATCACATCATGCTGGACCTGCAATTCTCTCAACTATGAATTTTGATAGCATGAATCATTAATTTTGATGATATCTAAATATATACACTCATACACATTCATACATACACACACATATAACCCAATCCTAAACCCTACATTCATATTGCCTTATATTGCTTTCTCTTTTTTCAAATGTCTCTGACTTAATTCTCCAGTTAGACTGTGATCTGTTTGTGGACAAAGAAAACTGTGTCATATTTCTTTTCTGCCTAGCATATCTTTTTGCATTTAGCAAATTCTCAGTAAGTATTTGGTGATTGAATGGTTGAAATCTTCTAAAAAATTCCTGTGTTTGTTAATATAGATGTTACTTGATTTAAAAAACATCCTAAGTTTAAAAGGCCATATAGTATGCTGGGAAGAATGCTAGATTTCAGTTCAGAAAGGACCTGTGTTCAAATCCCAGTTGTACCATTTATTGACTCAAATTGAGATCGTTGGTGATGTTATGGGAGAAATAGGATTTTTGAGAGGTCTTGAAGGATAGTTAGATATTAAATGGATGAAGTGAGACAGGATGATAATTCAAGCAGGTATAAGCATATGAACAGATATTCATTACCTCATAGCTTTCTGGTTAGTCTCCCTGTCTCAAGACTCTCCTCACTCCAGTCCATACCCCAGTCAGCTGTCAAAATTAAGTTCAAGTCTGACCGTGTAACCCTTGCTGTTCATTAAATTCAAGTGGTTCTCTGTTACCTCCAAGATCAGAATCTTCGGTCTGACTAGTCCTTCATCATTTGTTCCCCTTCTATCATTCCAGGTATCTTATACCTTATTCACGTCACGTACTTTTATGATCTAGTGACACTGATTCTTCCTTGAACAAGATTATCTCCCCGTTCCAGGCATTTTCTCTGGCTGTTCTCTGTGCCTAGAAATCTCTTCTTACTCACATCTACCTTTTGCCTTTCTTCAGATCTCAGCTAAAATCCTACCTTTTGCAAAAAGCCTTGCCCAGTTTCCTTTAATTCTAGAGCTCCTCCCTCTCTTCCCCCAGGTTATCTCCAGTTTACTCTGTCTGTATCTTATTTGTATGGAATTGTTGGCATGTTGCTCTCCCATTACACCATGAGCTTCTTGAGAGCAGGGGACAGCTTTTTGCCTTCTACCTATCCCACATACTTTGTACAGTGCCTGTACATGTAGTAGACATTTAATAAATACTTATTGACTTGGCTATTGACTTGACTTGACTTGGTCTACAGTCAGGCCAAAAAGATGTGAAAGTACAAGGGATAATTATGGTACATTGAGTGAATCAGTTTCACTAGAATGGAGGGCTCATATCAAAGGAGTGTAAGAGAAAACTAGAAAATATGATGGATTCTGTGGTGAGTTCACTGCAATTGTGCTATAATTGCGGAACCTGACAGCCAAAAACACTAATGCCGTCTGACGCTATAGTAAGAGTAATTTTGAGCATCACATTTTAGGAAAGACTTAGACAAATTAGAGTGCCTCCAGATGAGCATGACTATGATGCTGAAGGACTGAAGTGTGCTCTGTGAGGATTTATTGAAGGAGGTAGAAAAGAGAAGACTTGGAGGGGTCTTCACCATAGCTGTGTTCATGTGGAAGAAGTACTAGGCATGCTCTGCTTGACTCAAGGGGGTGGACTTAGGCTTTATTTATTTAATTTTAATTTTAAATTTATTTTGAAATTTTAATTTTAAGGTCCAAATTCTAACCCTGTTTCCATCTTCCCCACTCATTGGGAAAGCAAGATCTATGATACCCATTATACACATGAAGTCATACAACACATATTTCTACATTGATTTGGGCTTGATTTGAAGAAAAGTTTAATTTTAGGGATTCTCAAAAGTAGAATAGGCTGGTAAGCTCCTCTTTGTAGAAGTCTTCGAGTTGAGTGACTGAGCACTTGTTAAAGATATCATAGAGGAACTTTTGGTAACTTCAACTAAATCCTGCCTTTTGGGACCAGAATACTAGACTGAGAAATATGAATTAACAGTTAAGAGACCTTGAAGGTTTTTTAGTAGACCTGTGACATGAGAAGAATAATTAAATAAATTAAAGAATTATTACCTGATGGTAATATAATGGTTTCAGGTTTACAAAACACTTTCCCCAGCAACCTTGTGATTATGAATAGTACTAGAAATATTTTTGTCCCCTTAAAGCAGAGTTTTCTTTTCATTTTTCCCCACTTACAGTATTTTACTTTTTCCAATTACATGTAAAGATAATTTTCAACATTCATTTTTATAAGATTTTGAGGGAGATTTTTTTCTCCCTCCTTTCCTTCTCTCCTCCCCAAAAGAGCAAGTAATCTGATATAGGCTATACTTGTATGATCATAATAAACATATTTCCACATTTGTCATGTTGTGAAAGAAGAATCAGAACAAAAGAGAAAAAGAGAAAAAAAAGAAAAAAATAGTATGAAAATTGTGTGCTTTGATCTGCATTCAGACTCCATAGTCCGTTCTCCGCATGTGGATAACATTTTCCATCATGAGCCTTTTGGAATTATCTTAGATCATTTTATTGCTGAGAAAAGCTGAATCTCTCAAAGTTGGTCATTGTACCATACAATGTTCTCCTGGTTCTGCTAACTTCACGCAACATCAGTTCATGCAAGTCTTTCCAGGTTTTTCTTAAATCCACCTGTTCATTCTTTCTTTCTTTCTTTTATTGGGGGGGGGCTTTTTGGAGGGGGAAGAGCAAGGCAATTGGGGTTAAGTGAATTGCCCAAGGTCACACAGCTAGTAAGTGTTAAGTGTCTGAGGCTGCATTTGAACTCAGGTCCTCCTGACTCCAGGGCCAGTGTTCTATTCACTGTGCCATCTAGCTGCCCCTGTTCATTATTTCTTATAGCAACAGAACCTGTGAAGCCCACAGTGGATGGAACTTGCCAAAAATTGGAACAGGAAGGACATACAAGGAAGGGTGGAACATGAAGGAGCTGGTGACATAAAAGCTGGAGCACGGGCTGGGACTGAGCAGAACTGGGAGGAAGGATGGCTGTGGTGCTGGCCCTCTGTCTGTCTGTTCTGTCTGTGTGGAGGTTACTTTGTCAGGCCTGTCTGCTGACAAGAGGACATTGCTGCTGTTACAGAAGCCCTGGGACCTTACTGCTGGTTCAGAAGTCCTGAAAGAGGACTTTCCTGCTGTCTGTTTACAGAAGGACTGAAGGAGGGTTTTGCTGCTGTTTTCAGAGTTTCCAGGACTTTACTGATGATTGGTGTAAATTTCTCAGACAGAGACCCTGTCTGTTGGTCTGTGTTGATTTTACAGGCAGGAAGTGAATTAATGATAGTGCCAGCAATGTGTGTGAGTATTGTTGTAACTCTGCTAAGCTTGAAGGGTGGAGCTGGACTGGGAGCTGGAAGCTGCCCACCTGTGGATCCAGGTGACAGCTGGGTGAGTTCAGGAAAGAGCTGGGAGTGTGGAGGAGGAACCATGGAGTTTGGGAGTCAGCCCTGGGTCAGGATGAAAGGATCTTCACTTGGGTACTTAGTGCTGGCTGAGAGGTTCAGATGGTGTGACCTAGACAGGAGACCTTTGTACTTTGTACCCCTTAAGGATGATTGGAAACCAGTCTCCAGTGAAGATGAAAGAAGACTTTAGATGCATATTTTATATTGATTGATTCAGATTGTGAGTTACTGAATGATATCTTTTGTTTAAGACCATGTGGCCACTTTAGTAATAAGTTGTTATATTATTATTGTGAATTTTGTATTTTGGTTTCTGTGAATGTTTTGCTTTAGTTTACTGTTGAATAGAGAGTTCACTATACTATGAAATCTGAACCTTAAAGATGTTCACAGCAGCAGTCCTCAGGAGAGCTGCTTGTGCTTGGCTTTACAATATCCTTTGAGCATTTATCAGTTGCAGAATGACTTGCATTCTTATAAATTTGACTCAGTTCTCTCTATATTTTAGAAATGAGGTTTTTATCAGAGATGCTGACTGTAAAAAATTGTTTCCTAACTTTCTGCTTTCCTTCCAATCTTGGTTTCATTGGTTTGCATGTGTACAGCCTTTTTATTTAATGTAATTAATTATCCATTTTGCATTTCATAATGTTCTCTGTCTCTTGTTTGGTCATAAGTTCTTCCCTCCTCCATAGATCTGACAGGTGAACTATTCCTTGCTTTCCTGTTTCACTAAAACACATACCCATTTTGACCTTATCTTGCAATACAGTATAAGAAGTTGGTTTATGCCTACTTTCTACCATACTCTTTTCTGGTTTTCCCAGTAATTTTTTTTCAGATAGTGAGTTCTTATTCCAGAAACTGTAGTCTTTGCATTTATTAAACAGTAGATTACGATAATCTTTGACTACTGTGTCTTTGTGTATCTGACCTATTCCAACTGATCCATCTCTCCATTTCTTACCAAGTGTAATAGTAATGGAATTTGAAGATCCCCTGTATTGGTTTGGTTGAGTGTTAAAGCCCAGAGCTTGTGAATCCCATTTGTGGGATGGACTTGTTGATGTGAAAAGAGAGGGCTGAACTGGGAGGAGCTGGTGAGGTGAATTTAGAGAGGCACCAGCAGAAAGAGGCAGAAGAATTTTTTGGAAGCAGCATCGTGGAGGCAGAGAGGGAGAGGATTGCTGAGGGCCAGTTCGAACTGCCCAGGACTTTTGAGAGCTGCCCCCTGAGCTGCCAAGGACTGAGGAGACATGGCTGTTTTGCTGGTACTTTGTCTGTCTGTTTTGATGTTGTTTTGCCAGATTCCTCCACTGGTGAAGGACAGTGCTATTGTTGCAGAGGTTCTGGAACCTTACTGTTGGTTCAGAAGCCCTGAAGAAGGATTTTCTTGTTGTATGTTTACAGAAATCCTGGAAGAGGGTTTTGCTAATGTTTTCAGAGGTCCTGGGACTGTTCTGCAGACAGAGAATGAATGAATGAGGACACTGGCAATGTATCTTGTGGCCTTGCTAAGCTTTGTCTTAGATTGCTGAGAACTTGCCTCCTGTCAAGGTGAAGAAAAGACCTCTCTTTGGGTATTAAATGCTGTGCTTAAGCTTGTTGTAACTCTGGAGGAGATGGCCTATTCAGATGTGATCCAAAGGTGGGGAACTTTTTACTTTTTTGTGCTCTGTGACTGACCAAATGAATGTACTTTACTTATGATTGGAAACTAATCTCCATTTGAGAAGAGGGAATCCATTTGTGATTGACTAAATGAATGTAATGTCCAGGGGTGGAGTAGTATTTAGAAGAGGGACTTTGTGATTGATTAAATGAATGTAATGTCCAGGGGTGGGGAAGTACTTGGGAATTATTGAATTACCCTTGGTGAATGCTGTTTTTTGAATTATGCTATATTTTGATTTTCTCTGTTCTTAATTTATCACTGAATAATAAAATGGAGAGCAGCTATGCTGGTATTTCGAACCTTGGGAAGTTGCCTTTGCTTGGCATTACACCAAGTAGTTTTGATGATTGCTTTTTATAATACAATTTAAGATCTGCTATGGCTAGGCCACCTTCTCTTGTATTTCTTTTAATTAATTCTCTTGATATTCTGGACCTTTTGTTCTTCCAGATGAATTTTTTTTAATATTTTTCTTAGTTCTATAAAATAATTTTTTCAGTAGTTTGTTTGGTATGGCACTGAATAAGTAAATTAGTTTAGGTAGAATTGTCATTTTTATTATATTAGCTTGGTCTGCCTATAAGCAGCTGTTATTTTTCCAGTGATTTAGATTTGAATTTATATTATGTGAAAAGTGTTTTGTAATTGTGTTCATATAGTTCCTGGGTTTGTCTTGGCAGGTAGACTCCCAAATAATTTTTATAATGTCTACAGTTATTTAAAAGAGAATTTCTCTATCTCTTGCTTCTGAGTTCTGCTTTTTTGTATGCTTCTCTTGCGTCTTATATTTGAACATCAGATTTTCCATTTATCTCTGGTCTTTTCATTAGGAAGGCTTGAAGGTCTTCTTCCATTGAATGTACCTTCCCCCCCCCCAAGAATTATACTCAGTTTTGCTGGGTAGGTGATTCTTGGTTTTAATACTAGCTTCTTTGCCCACTGGAATGTCATATTCCAAGTCCTGCAGTCCTTTTACGTAGAAGCTGTTAAATCTTGTGTTATCCTGTCTGTGGCTCCACAGCATTTTAATTGTTTCTTTCTGGATGTTTGAAGTATTTTCTTCTTGACCAGGGAGCTCTGGAATTTGAACTGTACTATTCCTGGGAGTTTTCATTTTGGGATCTCTTTTTAGGAGATGATTGGAGCCTTTTTTCAAGGTCTGTTTTTTAGTTTTTCATTTGAAGAGAAAAATTTTAAATTTTCAAGAGAAATTTTTTCATTTTTCTGGCTCTAGACCAGGGATGGGGAACCTGTGGCCTCCAAGTCATATGCCTCCTACATCCTCCAGTATGATCCTTTGACTGAATCCAGACTTCACAGAACAAATCACCTTTTGTTCCCCACACTTGATCTAGTCTATGGGGGCAGTTTTCCTTGATAATTTCTTGAAAGTTGATATCTTGGCTCTTTAAAAATAATTTTTGATCATGGCTTTTAGGCTGTCCAGTAATTCTTAAATGATCTCTCCTTAGTCTCTTTTCTAGGTCAGTTGTTTTTCCAGTGAGATATTTGAAATTTTCTTTTATTTTTTCAATTCTTTTGATCTTGTTTGATGGATTCTTGATGTCTCATGGAGTCATTAGCTTCCACTTGCCCCATTCTGATGTTTAAGGATTATTTTCTTTAGTGAGCTTTTGTACTTCTTTTTCCTTGTGGCCAATTCTACTTTTTAAGGAGTTCTTCACTGAGTTTTTGTATGTGGAAATATGGCTACATGGAAAAAGATACATGCTTTTGTTGTCTAGAATAATTAAGCAAAAATCATGGAGACCAGCAAGGGAGAAAAACAGCAACATTTCCTGTTGCTGCTTCTTCTTCAAGACTATTTCAGCCCTGTCTTTTGAATTTAACTTTTTTTCATTTCTGTGGAAGATGATTGTAGCAGCAGTGTGAAGAATGGACAAAGACACCGGAGTAATTGCAGCAATCCAGGGATTTCATAAAGGTTTAGTCTTGGGTTTTGGCTATAAAAGAGTCTCCACTTTTATGTGAATATCAAGACAAATGCAGGGTTGTAAATCTAGGTCTCCAGACAGGTGGTTGTTGCCGTTAAAGGTGAAGCAAATATCTTAACGGGAAAAATATGAAGAGTTCATCTGTGAACAAAGCTTAAAGGTAAAGGGGAGGAATGAAATTAAAGTTTTAAAATGATGATGATGATGATGATGCGTTTACAAAGCACCTACTATGTGCCAGGCGCTATACGAAGTGCTGTACAAAAATCTCATTTGATCCTTCCAACCCTAAGAAGTAGCTGCTCTCATTATCATCTCCATTTTTACAGATGAGGGAACTGAGACAGGTTGAGCAACCTGCCCAAGGTCATGCAGCTAGGAAGCTCTGTGGCTGAATTAGAATTCATGCCTTCTTGATTCTAGGCCAAGTGTTCTATCCACTGTATCATCTTTTCCTTTTTACATGTTTATTTTTTAAACATCAGTGAGATATCTACATAGACAAGCTATATGACATTATGTGTAGATAGCTGGCCTTGAAACCAGGAATACTGAGGTTCAGATTCAGGCTTTGGGCATGCCACACATTAATTTGTAAGCACCTTGATCATCTCCATTGGTGAAAAAGCTTTCCATACAGGGAGTTCCACACGTAGATGAAATCATAGATCCTTAACCACCTTCACCATCTTCCCTCTGTCCCCACCAGAAAAAGCAGTAGGGTATTGACATAGGATTGATTTTTATTATTAGATTCTTTGGAAATTGTTTGCGTTACTTTTTTAATTTTTGAATTTGAATTCGTTTGCATTCCTTTTTGAGGTATCTTAATTTTCCCCCTCAGAATTGGTCCCAGAATGGCTTGTAAGGTTAAGATAAAGAACAAAGCCCTAGAATGTGTGCTTTAGGTAGAGACTGATCATGAAAGACTGAGGCATGTTTGCTTTGTTCTTTGTGTATTCATTTTTGCTACAGAAAAGTTTGTATTCATGAATATTTTTTTCTGGTTTCATCTATATTTTAGAATAAAATGTGTTGTCACTGGTGAATCTAAAACAAGTGCAATCTGTATTATGTTTTATTATCTATGGTAGGAAAAACAAGATTTTGTTTCTCTTTAAGGCCCATATTCATTCAGGCAAGGCAGTTGGTATTAAGTGACTTGCCCAAGGTCACACAGCTAGTAAGTCTCAAGTTTCTGAGGCTGGATTTGAACTCAGGTCCTCCTGACTCCAGAGCTGGTGCTGTATTCACTGTGCCACCTAGCTTCTCCTTGTGTGTTGTTTTATGAGCAATGTTTGAAAATCTGTTTCATTAAAGGTCCATTTTCCCCTGTAGGATTATTCATTAATCAATGAATATCCTAGGGGTTTTATAAAGCACTAAGGGCCTGATGTGTGCCAGATATTGCGCTAAATTCTGGGAGTACAAAGAAGAAAAGAAAATGTAACCATACAACTGCCCTCTGAAGTTCTTACAGTCTGAAAGGGGCATGGGGGCGGGGTAGCGCAGCAGTATACCAAAGGAAGCCAAAAGGGTGGCAGAAAAAATCTGGGCAAAGCTGCTGGTGGGAAACAGCCTCCTAAAGAAGGTTGGGAGGAGTCTTTTATTCTACTCTCCAGGCCTCTGTTCAGGGAGGAGAATGTTGCTTTTCCTTCCGTTTTTAAGGAGGCGTGACATTGCAAATGAGTAATTGGTTAGCAAAGCTGAAGAAATCTCCATGATTATGAGATCTGAGGTCATGACCTTATTCTTGAGGAGGCATATTTGTGGAGTTGAAACCAAGTAGAGTAGAGAAGAATTGCCTGGAAATGCTGAGCCCTTCATAAAGGGAAGCTTGGGGATTATACTCATTTTTGCCAAAAAAGTTATTCTTGGTTGTAAGCCTTAATCCTCTTCCTTTGCCTTCTTAAATGTCATAGTCTAAGTTCTGCTCCTTTTTAGTGAAGGCTGCTAGTTCATAACTGTGGGTTCTTAATTCTTGAATTTTCATCCTTTCTGACTGATTAGAATAGCTTTTCTTTGGCCTGGAAGATCTGTATTTGGCTATAATATTCCTGGGAACTTACATTTTAAAGGTTACTTTCAGGCTGTGACCAATAAATTCTTTCTATTTCTATTTTGCCCTCTGCATCTAATAGATCTGGGCTACTTTTGTTGAAGATTTCTTTCAATATAATGTTTTAACTTTAACTTTTAACTTTTCTTCTGTTGCTCTCATTTCTTGTCCAAATATTTTTGTTCTATCATTCATTTTATTTGTAAAAATATTTTTAAAGCTCTTTTCTTAACTGTCTGTTCATTTTTCCAAGAAAATTCACTTGATTTTTTTTGTTTTTTGCAGCAGAATGGGAACTGTTTGAGATGTTTTGGAGAATTGTATTCTTCTGAGTTTATATCTTGAGCATCGCTTTCACCATAATCGATCTTTAAGGTTGAATCCTTTTTTCATTTGCTCATTTTTCTATCCTGCTTTCTGACTTTGGACTTTCATGTTAGAGTCAGTCTCATCTCATTTTACTTATGGAGAAAATGTCTAGATGGGTCCTGTTGCCATTTTCTTGTTTTGGGGTTTACTTAGCCATAAAATAATTTCAGTATAGTTATATGTTAAAATAGATCATTGGTTTTTCAAAACTAGATAGCCTTAAGAGAAATTTTAGTGTGCTGATTAACAGCTTAAATAATTTTTAAACAATGGATTGTTTTATTGGCACAAGGTCATCAGTTAAGTACATTGTTTGAGAAATTCTACCCCTGGAAGTTTCAGAAGCCACCCTAGCATGATTATTTCTTCTTCCTCTGGTGTCCCTGTAGCATTTATTGTCTGGATTGTTTATTACACACATCTTTTACAGTTTGTAGTATTTTAACTATCTTGTATTTGTATTTATTTTCTTTATATTCATTCTTTTTCTTTCTTTTTGGAGGGGGAAATGCAGTGCAATTGGAGTTAAGTGTCTTGGCCGAGGTCATAAGGCTAGTAAGTGTTAAGTGTCTGAGGCCACATTTGAACTCAGGTCCTCCTGACTCCAGGGCCAGTGCACTATTCACTGTGCCACCTAGCTGCCCCCCTTTATATTTATTCTACAATCTAAATACCAGCTCCTTTGGAGTAGTTAGTGATTAATTTATTCTTTGTTTTGTATTCCCAGTGCCTAACATAGCACCTGATAATCTATACTATAGTAGGAACTATTGTTGAAGTCTGTGCCCTTTTTTCTTCAGATAAGCACCTCATTCATTTTGCCAAAAAATATTAAGTTCAGGGACTTATTTGGCTTTTGCAACTGGAAAATAATTGTTTCTCTGAAATCCCTCCAAATTATCTTAGTTCAGACTGCTGTCAGAATAATGTACATTATGTATAAATCTGTCTGTGCCTCTGACCAGCTCAGGAGTCAAGTATTTCATTGCTGCCTGCCAAATCAAAGTCAGACCCCTTTCTTTACTTGGCATTCAAGACTCATAGTTTGGTGATACTGTGTTTTTCCAGCATCATTTCATACTTTTCCCTTCCTCAAATGCTGTATTCTATTAAAACCAAACCTTTCTCTTTCCCTCTGATCACATGCTGCATTTCCCTGTTTAACCAGCTTTTCTTGCACCTGCACCATATGGCCTTGAATGTTCTCCCTCCCTATCTCTGTTGTTTCTCCTGCCTCCTCTTTAAAGCCAATCTACCACTGTAATGCCAAGCAAAGGCAACTCCCCAAGGTTCAAAGTACCGCATAGCTGCTCTCCATTTTATTCAGTGACAAATTAAGGACAGAGAAAATCAAAATATAGCATAATTCAAAATACAGCATTCTTCAAGGGTAATTCAATAATTTCCAAGAACTACTCCACCCCTGGACATTATAATTCATTTAGTCAATCGCAAAGACCCTCTTCTAAGTAATACTCCACCCCTAGGCAGTACATTCATTTAGTCAATCACAAAGCACAAAAAAGTCAAAAGTTCCCCACACTTGGATCACAGCTGATTAGGCCATCTACCCCAGGGTTACAAAAAGCACAGCATTTAATACACAAATGGAGGTCTTTTCTTCATCTTGACCCGAGGGAAGTTCTCAGCAATCTGTTCCTGGGGAGACAAAGCTTAGCAAGGCCACAAGATACATTGCCAGTGTCCTCATTAATTCATTCTCTGTCTGCAAAACAGTCCTAGGACCCCTGAAGACATTAGCAAAACCCTCTTCCAGGATTTCTGTAAACATATAACAAGAAAATCCTTCTTCAGGGCTTTTGAACCAACAGCAAGGTTCCAGGACCTCTGCAGCAACAGCATTGGTCTTCACCAGGGGACGAATCTGGCAAAACAACATCAAAAACAGACAAAGTACCAGCATAATAGCCATGTCTTCTCAGTCCTTGGTAGCTCTGGGTGGCAGCTCTCAAAAGTCCTGGGCAATTCAAACTGGCCCTCAGCAATCCTTTCAGTCTCTCTCTGCCTCTAGGATGCTGCTTCCAAAAAAAGTTCTTCTGCCTCTCTCTTTTCTTGTGTCTCTCTAAATTTACATCACCAGCTCTTCCCAGTTCAGCATTCTCTTTTCATGTCAACAAGTCCATCCCACAAGTGGGATTCACAAGCTCTGGGTTTTAACACAATCAATCACAAAACCAAGCCAATGCAGGGGGATCTTTAAATTCCATTACTCTTACAACCACCAATCTCAAACAGTATTGTGTGTGTGTTTTTTTAAAACTCTCTAGCACACTTACCAATAGCCTTCGACACTAGCTTTATGACCCTGAAGAAGTCACTTAACCCTGTTTGCCTTAGTTTCTGTAAAAATGAGCTGGAGAAGGAAATGGTAAACCACTCATATCTTTGCCAAGAAAAAACCCAGATGGATCATGAAGAGTCAGACATAACGATGGGGCCATGAAGCGTCAGACATAACGATGGGGCCATGAAGCGTCAGACATAACGATGGGGCCATGAAGCGTCAGACATAACCGAAAAATGACTGAGAAGCAACAGCAGAAAATGAGAGAGGGTTTGGCCAGTTGACCCCTGCCCTCCAAGGTCCTTTCCAGATTTGAATCTATGATTCTCTGTTCCTTTTAACTATAATATTTTGCATACAATATTAATAAATATTAGTTAAGTGAAATACCGGTTTTTATTTCATACGGTATTGCGTTGCATTTCTTTGGTACTTGACAAAATACTTTAACATATACTATCTCATTTTATTCCTGTGACTATTAACTATTCCTGTGAGAGCATTATTCTTACTGTAAAAGAGGCAGCATAGTGTATTGGATGGAGTGTTAGACTTGAAGGAAAACCCAGGTTTACCACCTCCAATCCTTGACTGCTGTGTAACCACGCATAAGTCAGTGAACCTTTCCAAGCTTTGGTTTCATCAGTGTACAACTGGAGATAATGCCTGTTGTGCCTGCTTCACAGTGTTGTGAAGTTCAGAGGAGGTGACATAGCAAAGTCTACTACAAGTTTTAAAGCATTTTATAAGTGCCCATTTGTGTTGTACTATCTCTTTCTTTTGAAGGAGGGCAGGAGGAACGTACATTCTACTCCAGAACCAGAAAGGTCCGATTTTTAATTTATGGCTGTGCAGATACTACATAATTTAAGTCCAAATTGTCATCTGGCAAGTTTTATGTGTAATGGTGCTTGAGCACACAGATATAACAAGTAGCAATCGAGTTGTTTGAAATAAGGGCTTTACCCGCAACTGTAGGTGGTTAAATGATAATGAAGCAGCATTAGAAAATGCTGAGAGAATGCTATTGGAGCAGTAAAATAAAGGAAGTTTGGTGCAGTACCTGGGAGGTGGGAGATTTCTTCTCTAGTTCCTCCCTGATACCATTCATTCCCTGTCTGACCTTTTACAAGTCACCTAACATTTCTAGACTTTGTTTTCTTCTTCTGCAAATTGAATGCATTGGGTTAGGTGACCTTGAGCAACCTTTCTAGTGCTAATGTTTGATGATGACATGACATTTTTATTTATTCTTAGTTGCTTAACTTTCTCTTATAGAATGTGGGCTTTGGAAATGCTACTCAATTTTTTTTGGAAGTCACACCAGACAACCCTATGGGATTATCTGTAGTTTTAAAAATGTAGTTATTGCCAAGCTTATTTAGCATGTAAGCCTGCAGAAATAGTGACGTAGTTATTCAGCAAGCATTTCTGAAATGCCACTTTGTGCCATGCACACGGCCAGGCTCTGGAAATATGAAAACAAGAGGGAAAGAATGTGTCAAGAATGAAGCATCTTCAAAAAGAAATGCACGATAAATGTTGAGAACTTGTGTCAGGATCCAGAATAGCAGAGACATTAAAGCAGAAAAGAGATCTTTCTAAAAAAAGCTTCAGATGTTATTTTTGTATTACTGCATTTCTCACTTAATCCTCCTGATCCTTCCCAGAGAGCCATCCCTTGCAATTTTAAAAGCAGAAGAAAAAAAGTTCAGTGAAAATAATCAACATGAAAAAAGTCTGATATTGCAGTGTTCCCCAGTCATTGTCTATGTCCTGTATAAAGAAATAGAGGCACATTGTTTTTCACATCTCTTTGGGGCCAAACCTGTTCATTATAATTTGATGGCATTCAGTTTCATTTGTTTTGTTACTGCTGTTCTCATTTTTACATTAGTCAGCATGTATATTGCTTTCCTGGTTCTGCTTCACTTTTTATCATTTTACATAATTTTTCCCTGTTTTGGGGTTTCCAGTGTCTCTAAATCACCATAGTAATGGTTTCTTATAGCACTTTGGTATTTTAATCACATTCTTGACATAATTCCAGAATGCTTTCTGGTACCAATTCACAGCTCTACCAGTAATGTACTAGTTAGTGGTCAGCCTGGACTAGTCCCATCTTATGGCATCTTTGCCAGGTTGCTGGACTCTGGGTTGTTTTGATTTGCATGTCTCTTAAAAATTTGGAGTATTCTTTCCTATGGCTGTTAAGTATGCACTTTTTTTTTTTAAGCAATTGGGTTAAGTGACTTGCTAAAATTACCTGGCCAGTTGTTTCTGGCTGTGGTGCTGAGTCACTGAGCCCAGATTCGATCCCCAGGTTATCCTGACTCTGGGGCCGGTGCTCTTACTCACTGCAGCCACGTGGCGGCCCCTCAGTATGCCGTTCTTTTGAAAAGCGTTTCTTTGTGTCCTTTGGCCACTGATCTATTCGGCTTCTGATATTTTATAAATTCACTGCATGTCTTGGATACTCATTAGAAAGAGAACACATTTATTAAAACTATTTGGAGTCTGTAAGGAGTAATGATCCTTCTATTATTCACCTCTGATCCTCTACCTTCCCACTCTTTGTTTTGTCTCCAAAAACAAAATACTTTGATTTGCCTTTAGGAGGATTGTGGGATTTGGGCCCTGATGCTTCTGTTCTACTTCTACCTTCACTTCTCCTATTAAAAAAAAAAAAAAAGAAAAGCGAAACAAAAACATCTGCTTACATCTTTCAAACCTTCTTTGATTTTTAAAATCTGTTGATGATCCCTCTTTTTTAAAACCTTTTTTCTTTCACTTTTAAACAAAGCCTCTAAACATTTCATTGCTTAGTCCAAGGATGTGACCTTCTGGGTCCTTGGGTATGGCTTTTTGACTGAGTCCTATTTTTGCAGAACAAAATTGTGTTTTATTATTACATATTATTAAAAAATAAAATTCCTTTTATTAAGGGCATTTCTTCTGTGGAATTTGGATTCTGTCAGAGGCCTGTACTGGAGCGCCTAGAGGGCCATATATGGCCTTAAGGCCACAGGTTCCCACCCTGAAGTCTTTCCTTGATCAATTTACCAACTTCTTTATCTCTGTTTTCTGCAGTTTGTGGGGTTCACACATAAAATATTCTGCTCATCTTTTCTCTCCCCCTGCAGGAACGCTTTCTCAAGTCCATCTATTTGATTAAACATCCATCTTTTCTCATTGATTAGACTCAGGTTTTCAGAAGGTTTCTTTTGATTGCTTTTTGAGCTTCTTTGCTTTTTGGAACCTATAATTCCATTGCCTTCTGCAGTTTCTAGTGAATGCAGAAAAGCCTCGTATTTCTATAATTTCCTTGCTCTTATATTTGAAGGCCTTTGGTCATTTGCAGAATCTATTGTTTGTCATCATTAGTATTGTCAAATTGAAGCACTATATGTCCTGGAGTTTGCAGCATAGGGCTTTTTTTCTGGAGGCATCTATGAATTCTTTCTCTTTTGATTCATTTTGGAATTTTTTTCTTGTTGTCGTATGTAGTCTTGGTTGCACGGGATGTTTTGGTTCATCAGGTAGCTATTGGATCACTTTTCTTTGTCTTCTGATATTCATAGAGAATGTTGTTATCTCTTTGGGGATTCAGGAATATTCATCCTTTCTGGTTTCAGGATCCACTCATCTGATTTATCTGCTTCTGTTCTGTTGTTCTCATGAAATCTTTCATTGATTATTACCCTTTCCCTCTTATTTTTCCCCGTTGTTCACTTTGACTCCTCCTCGTTTACTGGTGTGCATGCTCCTGGAACTGAAGCACAAAGCTGTGTCCATCTCTTTCCACCTTTCCTGGCCTCAGTAGCCCTTGGGGGACAGGCCTACCCTGTCTGGGTTTCAGTTTCCTTGAATCTCAGTGAAGATACACATGCTGAATCTCTGCCCCAGTTCCTTCCTTAGCTCTGCTTCTTTCCTTTTCTGACAGAATTGGTGTCTGCAACTCTGTATTGAGGTTGGGAGATAGTATTCTAGGTAGCATTTGAAGCTTTGGGGTCTTTAAGGCTAAACTGGAGCGCTATAAAGAAGGCAGCATGTGCTGCTTCACTTAGAATCAGTGTGTTCCTTGTTGTTAGTGGGGGTGTAGGGGGGTGAGGTTCCCCAGCATAAAGGGCAGAGGCTCTCCAGTAAGTATAAAGGCATCTGTCCCAGGTACATGCCTACAGGTTGACTTGTCATCCTTTGTCAGAGTGGGAGGCTGGCAGGAGAGTGATACTGAGGGAGTGCTTTCGTGATTAGTGTTCTCTAGTATGCATTTGTAGTTCTCTCTTTTTTTTTTCACCTGTGGATTAAGCTGCGGTTGCAACATATCTGGCACATAATTCCTTTTTAGGGTAGTTTTGAGAACCAAGAAAGGATTAGGAAGGATTCTTTTAGATGATCTTGTTACTGCTGTGACCCAAAAAAATCCTTCACTTACAGGATTTTGAAACATTGCTTTTTATATTTGTGTGAGGTTGTGGAATCTAAAATAATTCAAATCAAATAGTGAACATCCGACTGAAGGAGAATTAGAAAATTGTACATAATCCCATCTTTTTCAAAAATTCTTTTCTCTTTTCTTGCTAGGAGTTAATAACCATTACCTAGATCAGTACAGAATATCGAACTAGAGAAAAACAGGTTATTTTTACTATATTGCTGATTCATACTTTTACTAATGTTGGAGGATGATTAATAAAGAGTTTTGGTCTGAATGGCTGCTTCTTGGTTACAGTAAACAAAGATACTATTTTACACAGCATGACTGAAGTGTCATAAGTTAACAGTTATCAATATGCACTTGAAAGCAAGAATTTTCCACAATTGAGATAGTTTGCCCTTAGATAATTTTAGATTTCTCCAAAGTTTTCTCCCTCTATGTTCACCTAACCTCGACTTTAAAAACAGAAAAGTAAAGCTATTTGTACAGTGCCCCTTATCCTTTATAGCATTTTCACTTAGACTCTCTTTTTCTTAATTTTTCAGTACTATGAATTTGCCAAAAGGAGGTTGTAATAACCTTGTGTTAGAGATAGGAAAAGTGAGAGCTACTTAAGAGGGAACTTAAGAAAGCTTAAGTTACTTGCCCAGAGTTATAATCTGTGGCAAGACTGGCACAGGGATTTCTGACTTCAGATCCTTAAGTCAGTTCTGTCAAGAATCCTTACCTTTACTTCCTCCCTACTCCCACCACTTTTTTCTTTTTTTTTCTTTTTTGGAGGGCACTTGGGGTTAAGTGACTTGCCCAAGGTCACACAGCTACTTTTTTTTCTTTTGTGTGTTAAGTATCTGAGGCCGGATCTAAACCCAGGTCCTCCTGACTCCAGGGCCAGTGCTCTATTCACTTCACCACCTAGCCTCCCCTTTCTATATATTTATTTATTTATTTTCTTTTTGGAGGGCAATTGGGATTACGTGACTTGCCCAAAGTCACATGGCTTCTTTTTGGGTTAAGTGTCTCAGGCCGGATTTGAACTCAGGTCCTCCTGATTCCAGGTCCGGTGCTCTATTCACTGCGCCACCTAGCCTCCCCCTACTCCTACCATTTTTAAAGTGTGACAGAGGAAAAGCTTTTAATTACTCGGTGGTGTAATAATTAATTTGTTATTTTGTAATCTAACTCAGTGATTTTTAAGAAGTGTTTGGTTTGAAGGTGGTCATTTACTGTGAGGCTCCTCTTTCTCATCTCATACCACTCATGCCACTTCTTCACTGTCTCACACAGACATTGCCCTCCCGTACCAGGGTGAACCCTCTCCCTTCACAGGTGATTCCATTTCACCTTGTGTTCTCCAACAGATTGCCTTCTCTGACATCCCCACTCTAACATCAGTCTTTAATTTCTCCCAGTCTTTTGGCCTCTTCCCAGCTGCCTACAAGCATGCCTAATGTCTCCCCCATCCTCAAAAAACTTTCACTTGATCCTTCCAACCCTGCTATCATTTTATATTTCTTCTGCCCTTTGTGGCTAAACTCCTTAAAAAGACCTTCTACAAAAGAGGCCTTCATTTTCTCTCCTCTTACTCATTTCTTAATTTCTTTTTTTTTATTACCTTCTGATTTACATCATTCATTTCCACCAGATTTTGCGTTACAAATTTTCTCCCTGTTTTTCCCCAACCCACTGCCCCAAAATAGCAGTCCCACATCCCCTCCTCCAATCTGCTCTCTCCCATATCTTCTCCCATACCCCCTTAGACTTTTCCAGTGGATCTCTATGCCCCAGTTACATAAGTATATCTTATTTCCCAGTTACATGTAAGATAGTATTAATAATAATATATATGTATATATAATTTTAAACATTTGATTTTAAAACTTTGAATTCCACATTCATTCCCTTCCTCCCTTGTCACCCACCCTTACTGGGAAGATAAGCAGTTCAGTATACATTGTATGTGTGTAGCTAATGCAAAACAATAACATATAATATATTTCCCTCCCTCCTATCCCACCACCCACTTGTTCTATTCTCTACTTTGATCCCATCCCTTTTCATAAGTGGGTGCTTCCAGCTTCCCTCCTACCCCCAGCCTGCCCTCCCTTGCATCATTCCCCCTCTCACCCCCTTCCCCCCTACTCTCCTGTAGGGTGAGATACCCTATTTAGTGTGCATTTCATTCCCTCCCTGAACCAAATTCAGTGAGAATAACGTTGACCCATTCCCTTTTGCGTTCCTATTCTAACCCTCCATTGTAACCATTTTCCCTTGCCTCTTTTGTATGATAGTTGACCCCATTCTGTCTCTCCCAATCTCTCATTATATTCCTCTCTCACCTCTTAATTTCACCTTTTAAGTATCATCCCTTCCTGTTAAATTGGTCCTGTGCCTTCTATCTATGTATACCTGTAAACATATATATATACACATTCACATATTCATATATATGTATTCATACGCCCATATACCCTTCTATACACACACATATTTATATTCCCTTCAACAATTTTCATACTGAGAAAAGTTTCATCAGTTACAATTATCGTTTTTCCATGTAGGAATGTTAATAGTTCGACTTTGATCAGTGGCTTATGATTTCTTTTCCCTGTTTACCTTCTCATGCTTCTCTTGCTTCTTGTATCTGAATGTCAAATTTTCTATTCAACTCTGGTTTTTTCATTAAGAATGCTTGAAAGTCCTCTATTCCACTGAATGACCATATTTTCCCCTGAAAGATGATACTCAGTTTTTCTGGGTAGGTGATTCTTGGTTTCTCCTCTGCCCTCCTGAATATCATATTCCAAGCCCTTCAGTCCCTCAGTGTAGAAGGTGCCAGATCCTGTGTTATCCTGATTGTGTTTCCACAATATTCAAATTGTTTCTTCCTGGCTGCTTGTAACATTCTCTTTTTGATCTGGGAATCCAGAACCTGGCTGTAATATTCCTAGGAGTTTTCTTTTTTTAGATCTTTTTTCAGGAGGTGATTGGTAGATTCTTTCAACCTCTATTTTGCCCTCTAGTTCTAAAATATCAGGGCAGTTTTCTTTGAGAACTTCCTGGAGGATGATTTCTAGGTTCTTTCTTTGATCATGGCTTTCAGGTAGTCTAATAATTTTTAAATGATCTCTCCTGGGTCTATTTTCCAGTTCAGTGGTTTTTCCCATGAGATATTTCATATTGCCTTCTAGTCTTTCATTTGTTTGGATCTGTTTAACAGCATCTTGATTTCTCATAAAGTCATTAGCTTCCATTTGCTCCAATCTAATTCTGAAGCAATGATTCTCCTCTGTGAGCTTTTGAGATTCTTTTTCCATCTGGCAAATTTGGCTTTTTAAGGCATTCTTCTCCTCCTTGCATTTTTGAGCCTCTTTTGCCATTTGAGTCAGTCTGTTTTTTAAGGTGTTATTTTCCTCAGTCAGGCTGTTGACTCTCATTTCATAATATTCTTGCATCATTCTCATTTCTCTTCCCAAGTTTTCCTCCACTTCTCTTATCTGCTTCTTAAGGTCCTCTATGGCCTGTAACCAGCTCGTTTTTTTCCTTTGAAGCTTTCGGTGCAGGAGTTCTGACTTCATTGTCTTCCTCCTGTTCCATGCTTTGCTCCTTTTTGTCCCCAAAATAGGAGTGTAATGTTGGAATCTTCTGTCTGCTTTGTTTCCTTTGCCTGGTCATGTCTCCCCTCAGTCACTTGACCCCTGGGCTTTTTGCCGCAGTAGGACTCTGCCACCAGGCAGGGGAGCTTCTGTCCCAAACACTGGGTTTTCTCAACTGCTGGAGGTATTAGATGGGTACCCTCTCTGAGGTCTCCACACACTCTGGCAAGCTGGTCACGAACCCCAGACCTCCACCCTAGACTGCAATCCAGATCCAAGCAGGTTAAAGCAAGAGTGATTACCCCTCAGACTGGTGCTTGGTTCCCTACACTCTGCAGGTCAGGAGCTGAAGCTGCCACCTGGCGCTGGCTGGCTGTGCCTGCGTCTCAGTGGCTTCTCGCCCTGGAAGCCGACACAGTCCCACTTACTGGGTCCCAAAGTCCAGACTGCCTTGACCTCTCACTTTGTCCTTCACATCTATGTGTTGATAAATCTGGAAACTGCTACAGCTGCTGCTGATCTGGGGTCTGTCCAGCCAGTGGCTGTTCAGGCCCACTCTGGGGCTAAAGCCTGGGCGTGGGGCTGGGCTTAGCTCCCAGAGCGCTGCGCTGGATTCCTGCCGGCCTGTCCTCAGTGGGAGGTTAGCTTCTCTGTGTCATTTTGTGGGTTCTGCAGCTCCAAAGTTTGTTCAGAGTCCCCTTTTACATGGATTGGGGAAGGTAGAAGCTGGAGCCGTGGGGAGGTCGCGCAGCCTACTCCACCATCTTGACTCCGCACCCGCCCCCCCAATTTGTTACAACCTGACTTAAGATCTCCTCATGCTCTCTCCAGAGTTACCTGTGATCTAACTACCCAATCGGTGACCTTTTCTCAGTCTTCATTCTTCTTTATATCTCTGTTGCTTTTGACCCTGGTGATCATCCTCTCTTCTTTGAATACTGTCTTTTCTCTGGGTTTTTAGGATGCCACTCTCTCCTAGTTCCCTTCTGATCTGTCAGACTGTTTTTTCTCTGTCTCTTTTACTTGCCTCTCCCCCACATCATACCCTCTAACTCTGGGCGTCCCACAGGGCTTTCTCCTGGCGCCTCTTTTCTTTTTCCCATTATAATACTTAGTAATCTCATCAGCTCCTCATAGATTAAAATGACCATCTCTATTATGATGATTTTCAAATCTACCTATCCTCTTCTACCCTCACATCTCCCCTTGCCTTTCACACATTTTAGAACGTCCAGTAGACATACTCAACTTAATATGTCCAAAACTCAACTTACTATCTTCCCTCCTAATCCTCCCCTGCTCCCGTCTTCTCTATTACTTTTGAGGGTTCCTGCATCCTCCCAGTTCCCCAAGCTTGCAACCCACATGTCATCCTCAAGTCCTCACTGTATTTCAACCCTCCATATCCAGTTTGTTGCTAAGACGTGTTGATTTGATCACCTTTGTGTTTTCTCTCAACTAGGCCCCTTTTCCTCTTGGCCCTGGCCTTTTGCCGTAGTCTGTGGGTGTTTGTGCCTGACATGAGTTTCTTCCTTCTGCAGTCCATTTACCATTCAGCTGTCAGAGTGATTTTCCTAAAGCACAGCTTTCACCACTATGTTCGGTAAACTCCAGTGACTCCCATTTATCTCCAACAGCAGATACATAATCCTCTCTTCGGCCCTTGAAGCCCTTCATAGCCTATCTTCTCCCTACCTTTCCAGTCTTGCATCTTACTCCTTGCCACATATTATTTTGATCTAGTGATACCAGCCTTTTTGCCATTCCAGGAACACTCCATCTCTTAGGTATCTGTCTGTCCCCACATGCCTGGGATTCTTCCTCCTCATCTCTCCACCCACAGCTTCCTTCAATCCCAAGTAAAACTCCATCTTGTACAGGAAGCTTTTCCCAATTCTCCTTAATTCTAATGTCTTCCCTCTGTTAATTTTATCTTACATACCTTGTCTGCATATTTTTTCCTCCTTATTGTCTTCCCCATTGAATTGTGAATTACTTCAGGGCAGGGACTATCTTTGGCCTCTTTTTGTATCCTCAGCAGTGCAATAGGGCTAGGCACATAAGTAAGCACTTAGTAAATGCTTGTTGACTTACTGTCTTATTGAGACAAAATGAAACTCATTATCTTTTTCCCCAAATTCACCTCTTTTCTGAATTTTCTATTCCTTTTCTCTTGCTAACATCTGTTACTTTCTATTACAAAGACACCATTATCCTTCTAGGTACCCAGGTTTAAATCCTTCATGTTATCCTTAACCCACCTAATAGTAAGCTGCCCAATCTTAACATTTTTACTCCCACAACATTTTTTCTGTAGTCTTCTTTTCTCCACTCCAGTAGCTGCCATCCTAATTCAGGCCCTCATCACCTCTTGCACAAATTACTGCAGTAGCTTGTAATTTGTCTTCTTGCCTCGAGTCCCTCCTTACTCCAGTGTGTCCTCCACAGGGTTTTAAAAGGGATTTTTACTAAACTGCTGGTATGACCATGTTACTCCCCTATGCAGTCCATTCCGAGGGCTCCCTGTCATCTCTAGGATCAGAGATAAATTCCTTTGTTGGACATTAAAAGCTTCTCCCATGCCGGCCTCAGCTTCCCTTTTCAGCTTTGTTCAGTTCCTCCCTTTTGGTCTGTTCTCATTGGCCTTCCTTATCATTTCTCAGGACTGCACATACATACCTCCACCTGCCTTTGCATTGGCTGTGCCCTAGCTGCTGCTGTTTAGTCCCCTTGTTTCCTTCTAGACTCGGCTTCTTCTGCATGGTGTTGCCTGACTGCATCACTCTCCTGCTTCACAAAGTTCATAAATCCTCTAGGACTAGATAGAGCGTTTATGAAGTGCTTACTGTATGCCAGCACTGTGCTAACCGCTGAGGATATGAAGCCAACAAAAACAAAACAACACTGAAATGTTCCCTCTTTCTGAGGAGCTTACATCTGATGGGAGAGACAAAGCCTGTGATGAGATGGAAGCACATGTGCGTGTGAACCAGGCATGTGGAGAGGGCGCCTTTAGTAGGGAGTAAGCTGAAAGTGGGTTTAAGCAGTACGGCGAGGGGCTTCCAGACAGGGACTTCACTAATCATTGAGTAAGGTGACCAAAGCATCAAGCAGCTTGTGGTGGTGATGGTGGAGCAGATGAGAAGTGGATGATTGAATGGAAATTGAGCAACGTGCCAAACACAAGCGTCTCTTTACCACCTGACTCCAATCCATCTTCCTTCATATAATGGACAAAGTGACCTTCCTGCTGTTCCTCAACTGTAACGTTCCAGTGGCCATCTCCATGTTTTTGCACAGACTTTCCTGTACTCCTGTTTTCCTTCAGAGCTGGGCTCAAATACAGGGAGCTTTCTTGAACCCTCTGTACCCCCCATAACCTTGTTTCTGCTTTGTATTTATTTTGTACATACGTGTGTGTATATGTTTTTCACTTCGAGAAAATGTAAATTCCTTGAGCGTACGAACTATTTGCTTTTTTTCCTTGTAACCATAATGCCTGGCCCAAAGTAGGCACTTCAAAATACTTGTGGATTGATGACAGAAAATAACAAAAATATGTACTTACCTCTGGGTAGAAAAATATGTGATTAATTTTAGACATCAGTTTTCCAATATGTTTATTAAATTCTCTTGCCGTATGTATTTACCTTAACTTTGGAATTGAGAATTAAAAGGAAGACTTCATTTAGTTCAGTAATTCTCAAATGTTTTGATGTCCCCAGTCGCTCCTGAACCACCCGCCCTCTCAATCCCACAGAAAAGAGTATTAGAATTTCCACATTTCTATGCTTTAATAAAAATAGAGCATTCTGGCAACAAACTTTCTTTTTTTCATTTTGGGAGCGAGAAATGGTAAGGAGAGGTTGATGGTGGTCATTTTCAGAAGGCACACAAAAGAGTACATTGTTTATTAAAATAAGTGTCTGTGGTTGTTTAATAATAGTAAAAGGTATTTGGCCAGTGAGCCAGACAGCTTGGGTTGAAACAACTAGAATGTCTAGTAATAGTTAACAACTTTCTTAAACAACTTATCTTGACAGCCCTTCTTTAGATTGACAGTACAAATGAAGACGTAAAGTCCTATTCACCCTGTCCCTTTTTAATGGTCTAAAGTTATTTATTCTTTTGTCCACATCTTCCCCCAGGAAATACGGAGAATAGCTGGTCAGAGTAATGTTGTGTATGGTTGTCTAAATACCTTTCTCACGTGGCCAAGTTGTAAGATTTGAGAAATGTTTAGTTATTAAGGTTTGTCGCTTGAAAATGACGTTCTTCTCTTTTGACTCTTCCTTTTCAGGAAACACATGAAATTGTGGCAATCAAGAAATTCAAGGACAGTGAAGGTATGTTTTTCTGTATGTTAAAGTTTTTGTATGCCATTTATAGAATAGATATGCCTTATCAAGCAAAAGTCTTATAAGCAGCTGAGTTTTTAAAATAACAGCCTCAAGAGATGGAGTAATAGTGCCTTTCTAGGACTTTGATTTGGAATATTAAGTCCATTTTATGAGAATAACTCAAAATCACCATCATTTACTGTTGGAGAATTCACTTTTAGTTGGAGATATGATCAGTGATCAGGAAAATGTTTTATAAAGTCTTGTTAGAAAGATCTTTAACTTGACCCTACATCACTGGTATGAGCAAATTGTATAATTGTGAGATATTTCTGTACTTTCGTACATAATCTGTAAATTACAACTTTAGAGCTTTTGTTATCACCTATTGTGATGTTTATTTCATAGGCAAAGTTAGAAATTTAAAGTAGAGTGATCATGATGTATCATATAACATTGTCTCCATCTTAAAACAATTTAAAATTCTTTGGCATGACACAGACTTTTCAAGGAATAATAGGCACTATCCTTAGAGACTTTTTCATATGTATAGTTTTAGTTCCCAAGATGCACTTTCCATTAGAAGTGTAAGTGGAGTATTGAAACCAAGCTATGTTGATCAAGAGTGATAAAGCATAAGAGCTCACTTGAACTCCACTATATAAAATCAATGCATTAGTTGAGAAATGAAGCAAAGAGCTGATCGGAAAAGCATGATTTTTGGAATTTGATAGATGGCCTGCATTCAGAGGAAGCTATTTTAAGACTACACTGGAGATCCTCAAAATAGCAGTCATGTTCAACTTTCATTATCAACATGCATTTATTTATTAAGCACCATGAGACCTGTCACTAAGTTAAGATGAACAACAATTTTATTAGATTAACCATAAAACCTAATTGACATTAAGTGTTTTAACAGATCCAACAACAAAGAAGTCCTAGAAAAAGTGAAATTCTTTGTTTTCTTTCCTCTTCTGGCAAGCCTAATATATGCAGGGAATGAATTACAGCAGGATGCCCAAACAACTATTACATGGGCTGCCAAAGAAAAGAAGACCAAAATAATTGCTTTCAAGATACTCTGAAAATAGCTTCAAATAAAGGAGAAAAAGAACAATGATTCTGATGTTACACAAACTATAATAATTGGAAAAGAAAGCGTTCTTCTGCTCTCTTTCACTTACATGAATGTGGTCATGGTATTTTAAACCAGGAAGGGAGACAATATTTTAAGAAAGTTCTAAATTAATGTTACTAATGGACATTGAAGTACAAATTTTAAATAAAATATTGACAAATCAGCAACAGAAACGAGGAAATTTATATATGTGACAAGGTTGGATTTATAACAGGCATGGTGGGTTGGTCCAACATCAATGTAATAAATCATGTTAATAGCATAAATAATAAAATGCGTTATCATATCAATAGATGCTGAAAAGAATTTTAACAAAACCCAACATCTGTCTCTGTTAAAAAAAAAAAAAAGAAACAAACCAAAAAACAACCAGCAACCAAAAGCACTAGAAGGCATAAGAGTAAATGGATCTTTCCTTGATATAGTAAATAATATTTATCTAAAGGGAGGAGCAAACATTATATGTGATAGAAAAAGCTAGAAGCTTTTCCAGTAAAATGAAGGTAAAGCAAGGATGTCCATTATTAAAATATCACCACTATTTAACAACGTTCTAGAAATGCTAACTATAGCTGTGAAAAATGAAAATTGAGAATAAGCGTAGCAAAGAGAAAACAAAATTACTGCTTTTTTCAAATTATATAATTCATATTGTAAATCTCATCATCATTAAAAAATTGAAACAAAACCTCAGAGTTGCAGGACTTCAAATATATTCACATAATGAATAATAATTCATTCCCTTACATTATTACCAAGAAAATCTGAAATATAAAAATATGAAGACATAGAGAAATTTTATTTAAAATAACTGTTGGAAGGTATGAAATATTTGAGAATGATCTGACTATTCTGATTGCGCCTGACTCTCCTCTACCAACATCATGAATTTCACTCCCTGTTGCACCATGTTTTCCATCAACTACTACTGCTCCCTGGGCTCAGTCCAGGAAGCCAGCTACCAGGTTCAGCTGGCCAGTAGTACTGCCAGTGTCTATGCAGATGCCAGCAGTTCTGGCTCCCAGATCTCCATGGCCCTCACCACCGGCTTCCACATGGGCTGGGAGGCCAGGATCCTGATGGGGGTGCTGGTCAGGATCAGGGGGATCCAGGGGGAGAAAGAGATCATGCAGGACCTCAGGGACTGCCTCGCCTCCTATCTGGAGCGCGTGTGGAGCCTGGAGACTGAGAATCATAAACTGAAAGGGAAAATCAGGGAGCATATGGACAGGAAGGGGCCTCAGACCAGAGAGTGGGGACACTATTTCAAGATGAATGAGGATCTGCAGGCACAGATCTATACAAGCTCAGTGGACAAAGCCAGAATTGTCTGACTGATAATGCCTGTCTGGTGGCTGACTTCAGAGTCAGGTATGAAGCAGAGCTGGCCATGAGACTGTAGAAAGCGACATTCACGGCCTCCGGAAGGCCATCGATGACACCATTGTGACCAGGCTGCAACTGGAGACAGAGATCGAAAACCTGAAGTAAGAGCTGCTTTTTATGAAGAAGAACCATGAAGAGGAGGTGAATTCTCCACAAGCCCAAATCGCAGGCTCTGGGCTGACTGGGGAGGTGGACTCTCCCAAATCTCAGGACTTGAGCAAGGTCATGGCTGATATCCGAGCCCAGTAGAAGAACAGAGAGGAGCTTGGCAAATACTGGTCCCAGCAGATCGAGGAGAGCACTGTGGTGATCTGCACCAGATCTGAGGAGGTGGAAGCAGCCCGAAACATTGTCACTGAGCTGAAACGTACAGTCCAGTCCCTAGAGATTGACTTGGGTTTCCTTCAAAACCTGAAAACCAGCTTGGACGACAGCCTGAGGGAGGTGGAGACCTGCTACGCTATCCAGATGGAGCAGATGAATGCAGCCCTGCTGCATCTGGAGGCAGAGCTGGGGCAGACAGGAGCAGAGGGGCAGCGCCAGGCCCTGGAGCATGAGGCGCTGGGCAACATTAACGTCAAACTGGAAGCAGAAATCAACACCTGCTGAAACCTGCTGGAGAATGGGGAGGACTTCAGTCCTGTGCATGCCTTGGACAGCGGCAGCAGTTCCTTACATGAGACCAAGACCCAGAGGACTGTGTGGTGGCACCAAAGTCCTGAGGATGAAGGCTCTTAGGTCACCTAAAAAAAAATTGAGAATGTTTCTACTAAGGTAGAGCTGTGAATTAAGTACAACCATGAAATACTTTTTGCAAAAATTAACAGTTCTAAGTAATTGGAGAAATATTACTAGGTCATTGGTGTAATAAATATTATATAAAATATAATTATGTATAATAATATACAGTACAATATAATAAAAATGACAGATTATTTTATAGAGCCAGAAAAATAAATACCATTCATCTCTAAGAGCAAATTTGGTCAAGAATCTCAAGGGTAAAAATGGAAAAAAAAAAAAAAAAAAGAAACTTTTTTTTTTTTAGTTGAAATTAAATTTAATAGTAATAATTATTAAAATAGAGAAGTCATTTATTCCTATTATTTCTAGTGTTTTTAATAGGAATGGATGTATTTTGTCAAAAGCCTTTTCTGCATCTATTGAGATAATCATGTGGTTTTTGCTAGTTTTGTTGTGGATATGATCAATAATACTGATGGTTTTCTTAATATTAAACCATCCTGGCATTCTTGGAATAAATCCTACCTGATCAAAGTGTATTATTCTTGTGATAAGTTGCTGTAGTCTTTTTGCTAATATTTTATTTAAAATTTTTGCATCTATATTAATGAGGGAAATTGGTCTATAATTTTCTTTGTCTCTTTTATCTCTTTTTGAATTTTGTAAACTAAAAGTAAACAAATTAATAAAGACCAAACAAATAAAATAAAATAGAGAAGTCAGTAAGTGAAACCAATTAGGCACATAGTATACATGAGCAAGTGAACATGGCACGGTGTTTGATGAACTTAAAGACTCCACTTCCTGGGGTAGGGGCTCACTGTTTGAAAAACCTCTTCTTAAAGCTACACGACAGTCTGATAGACACTACTCTTACTTTGTGTGCCGACATAAAACCCAGATATATAGATGGTTGTGATGTCCCAAAAAAAGAAATTACTTTTTAAATCTTCAGATAGGGAGAAGTTCATGACTAAATCAATACAGAGGATCACAGAAAATGAAACAAACAATTTTGATGGTATAAAATTGAAAATTTTTTGCCTAAATGAATTTTATGCCATTAAAATTATATGGGAGATAGAAACTGGGGGGGAAAACCCACAATTTATCTGATAAAGGTCTCATATCCAAGATATGTAAGTAATTGAATACAATTTATAAGGCTTAAGAGCTATTCCCAAATATATAAGTTAATTATTCAACATTTTAAAGTGCATGCTATGTTCCAGCCACTAGTCAAAACATAGGAACAGGCAGTTTTCAGAGGATGAAATCCAAACTTTTTTTTCTTTTTTTCCCCCAATTTATTTATTTTTAGTTTTCAGCATTCATTTCCACAGGATTTTGAATTACAAATTTTTCTCCCCGTCTCTCCCCTACCACCCACCCCAGAATAGCAAGCCTATTGAATACCCCTTCCCCCAAACTGTTCTCTCCTAAATCCTCCCCCATCCTGCCCCCTAACCATCTAGTAGGGCAAGATGGATTTCTATACCCCAGTACCTGTATATCTTACTTTCCATTTGCATGTAAAAAGCAATTAAAAATTTTTTTAAACATTTGTTTTTAAAACTTTGACTTCCAGATTTTTTCCTTTCTACCCTCCTCACCCATCCCCACTGGGAAGATAAGCAATTCAATATAAATTGTACATGTGTAGTTACACAAAACATTTCCATAGTAGTTATATTGTGAAAGACTAACTATAATTCCCTCCATCTTATCCTGCTTATTTTAATTTTCTCCTTTGACCCCTGTCCCTTTTCAAAAGTGTTTACTTCTAACTACCCTCTCCCCCAATCTTCCCTCCCTTCTGTCATCCTCCCTCTTATCCCCTTCCCCTCTATTTTTCTTGTAGGGTAAGATACCCAATTGAGTGTGTATGTTATTCCCTCCTTAAGCCAAATTCAATGAGAGTAAAGTTGGCCCATTCCTTTTTATCTTCCTGCTCTTCCCTTCCATTGTAACAGTTTTCTCTTGCCTCTTTTATATGAGATAGTTTACCCTAATTTATCTCTCCCTTTTCCCTTCTCCTAATATATTCCTCTCTCACCTCTTCATTTTTTTTATTTTTTGGATATCATCCCTTTATATTCAATTCATCCTGTGCCCTTTATCTATGTATACATGTACATACATATGCACACACTCATATATATTTATATATTCATACACCCTCCTGTACATATATATTATATGTATGTATGTATACATATATTCCCTTTAACTATTCTCATACTTAGAAAAGTCTTATGAGTTACAATTATCATTTTTCCATGTAGGAATATAAATAGTTCAACTTTAATAAGTTCCTTGTGATTTCTTTCTCCTGTTTACCTTCTCCTGCTTCTTGTATTTGAAAGTCAGATTTTCTGTTCAGCTCTGGTTTTTTCATCAAGGATGCTTGAAAATCCTCTCTTTCATTGAATGACCATATTTTCCCCTGTAACATTATACTCAGTTTTGCTGGGTAGGTGACTCTTGGTTTTAATCCCAGCTCCTTTGCACTCCAGAATATCATACTCCGAGCCCTCTGATCCCTTAATGTAGAAACTGCTAGGTCTTGTGTTACCCTGTTTGTGTAATTCCACAATACTCAAATTGTTTTTTCCTGGCTGCTTGCAGTATTTTCTCCTTGATCTGGGAACTCTGGAATTTCCTATGATATTCCTAGGAGTTTTCTTTTAGGATCTTTTTCAAGAGGCAATTGGTGAATTCTTTCAGTTTCTATTTTGGCCCTCAGGTTCTAGAATATCAGGGCAGTTTTGCTTGATAATTTCTTGAAAGATGTTGTCTAGGCTCTTTTTTTGTTCATGGCTTTCAGATAGTTCAATAATTTTAAAATTATGTCCCCTGGGTCTATTTTCCAGGTCAGTGGTTTTTCCATTGAGATATTTCACATTAGCTTCTATTTTTTTTTTCATTTGTTTGGATCTGTTTTATAGTATCTTGATTTCTCATAAAGTCATTAGCTTCCATTTTCTCAAATCTAATTTTGAAGGAATTATTCTCTTCAGTGACTTTTTGAAATTCCTTTTCCATCAGGCAAATTTGGCTTTTTAAGGCATTCTTCTCCCTGTTGGCTTTTTGGGCCTCTTTTACCATTTGGGTTAGTCTGGGTTTTTTTTTTAAGCAATTGGGGTTAAGTAACTTGCTCAAGATTATACAGCCAGTTATTTTGTGTGGGTGTTAAGTATCTGAGGCTGGAACCGATCCCAGGTCTCCTGACTCTAGGGCTGACGCTATTACTCATTGCGCCACCTGGCCGCCCCCGCTAGTTTATTTTTTAAGGTGTTACTTTAGTATTTTGGGGAGTCTCCTTTAGCATGCTGTTGACTTGCTTTTCATGATTTTCTTGCATCATTCTTATTTCTCTTCCCAATTTTTTCCTCCACTTCTCTTACTTGATTTTCTTTTCTTTTTGCTTTTTGGAGGGCAATTGGGGTCAAGTGACCTGCCCAAGGTCACATGGCTAGTTTTTGTGTTAAGTGTCTGAGGCCAGATTTGAACTCAGGTCCTTCTGACTTGGGGGCCAGTGCTCTATTCACTGTACCATCTAGCCGCCCCTCTTACTTGATTTTCAAAATCCTTCTTGAGCTCCTCTGTGGTCTGTAACCAGTTCATTTTTCCTCGAAGCTTTTGATGCAGGAGTTCTGACTTCATTGTCTTCCTTCTGTTCCATGCTTTGATCCTTTTTGTCCCCAAAAAGCGATTCTATGTTCCATGCTTCCTCTGCTTGCTTATCTTGCCAGGCAATTACTTGACGTTTGAGCTCTTTGCCATGGTAGGACTCTGCTTCCAGAGTGGAATGAGTTTTTGTCCCATATTGCTAAGGTTTTCCTAGTGGCTGGAACTATTAGGAGGGCCGCCTCTCTGTAGCCCCCACAAGCTCTGGCACACTGGTCACACACCCCAGAACCACCACCCAAGACCATGATCCAGATTCAAGCAGGTTAAAGCGAGAGGGATTTCCCTCTGGATGGTCTCTTGGTCCCCCTGTGTCCTGCAGACCAGGAGCTCTGGAAGCAGCCAGAAGGCAGCAAACACAGCTGCTGCACCGCAGGCACTTCTCGCCCTGGGGACAGCGGCCAGACGGTCCTTCTTCATGCAGTTCCAGCAGAGTTCCCAACGGACCTTTTACTTTCTTTTTGGCGTTTCTGGGTTGAGAAGTCTGGAAACCTCCACAGTTGCTGGTGCTTCATTCTCCTGAAGTCTGCTCTGGCCGCTGCTGGTTGGGGCTAGAACTGGGCTCCCGGGGACTGTGCTTGAGTCCTAGCCACAGGCAATAACCCTTCCTGCCGGCCTGCCAGGCTGCCTTCAGTGGCAGATTTGTTTCTCTCTGTTACTTTGTGGGTTCTGCAGCTCTAAAATGTGCTAGAGTCATTTTTTTACATGTATTGGAGGTGATGGGAGCCAGATTCGCTTAGAAGGCCTGTCCTTGTGCTGCCATCTTGGCTCTGCCCCGACTATGCTTATTTTCAGATTGTATCCAGTCAGTAAACATCTATTAGGTGTCTCCTGTGTGTCAGGCACTGTGCTGAAGGATTGTGGTGGGGGGATGCAGAAAGGCAAAAGACCTACCCTCCAAGACCAGGAAATAATTAATAGAGATTAGGATTAGAATTAAGAGTTGTGGAGAAATGCTTATGACAGAAGATAGGATTTTAGGTTGCTATATTTTTAAACTAAATTTTTAGTTTCCTGAGAGAGTCCTTGGAGGGGGGAGGAGTATAAGGTATAAAAATCCTGGAAGGGTGGGGAGGGGCTAGGTGATGAAGGGCTTTGAAAGCCCTTTTATTTTTCATCCGAAGGGAGCCACTGGAGTTATTGAGTATGGAGGTGACACAATTGGACCTGCATGTTAGGAAAATCACTGTGACAGATTGTATTCTTCAGTTCAGTGATATTGGCTTCTTTTTTTTCCTTTTTGGAGGGGGGGAGGGCAGGGCATTTGGGGTTAAGTGACTTGCCCCAGGTCACACGGCTAATACATGTTAAGTGTCTAAGCCCGGATTTGAACTCAGGTCCTCCTGGCTGCAGGACTGGTGCTCTATTCACTGCGCCGCGTAGCTGCCCTGATATTGGCTTCTTGAACATGTGACTTCATTTCCCTGTTTCAGGCAATTTCATAGACTTATCCTCATGTCTGAAAAGTTCTCCCTCTTCATTTTGTTCCTGGTATCCCTGGCTTACTGAAAGTACCAGATAAAATCCCACCTTCTGGCTGAAGCCTTTTCTTGTCCCCTTTAATTCCAATGCCTTCTTTTTGTTGATTTCTCTTCTTAGCATTTTGAGAGCTGGGACTATCCCTTTATTTATTGTTGTGGGTCCTTTGTTCTCAAAGAGGACAGATGACTTAGTGAGGATGATGTCTCGATTTGCACGTGAATTGGATGTGAGTGGGGTCAGCCTCACTCCTTCAGTCATCTAAGTCCAGTGACAAGACAAAGGTCAAGATGACTAGCAATGGAACAGGATGCAGTGAGTCTTTCCCAGGTGTCAGTTTGTCTAAGGGCACTGCCCCCCCCCAATAACTAAGGGCTGGGTAAGAGTTGAGACAAAAGATGGCTTAATTTACTATAAAGAAGGTATCAGTCTGGGAGGGGTTACCTGTTTGGGCCAAAACAAAAAGCAGCTTCTGTGTATACTCATGTAGCCATCAGAACTGAACAGTGGGCCACTGAGGCTTAGGTTGGGGCGGCCTGTCATTTGGGTTATAAGGTGGAGTAAAGCAGCATCATTTATTGGCTGATTGAATCTTAGTTCTGATTCTTACACTCATTACTTATACGGCTGTGGGCAAACCACTTCATCTCTTTGAGCCTAAGTTTCTATAAAATGGGTATGGTAATCCTTTTACTACCTACCTCACAAGATTATGAGGAAAGCATCATGTAAACTTTAAAATGCTATGGAAACTTGAACTATTTTTATTTTTAATTTATTCGTTTACTTAATCCAGACATGATTTAATCTATGTAGAACGCTCTAGTAAATAAACTTCTTTGCAATTGCAGGTAGCAAAGCACCCAGCCTCTGCCTACAACTTTGATTTTTAGAGAATTGGCTGGGTCACTGAAAGCATTAAATGACATCATCATCATCATCATCA